>NC_084576.2:23382500-23632500 GCF_033978685.3 Nerophis lumbriciformis
AAATATGTATTACATAATATATTAATTTCATTCTTGATGTTTGTAAATCATATAATATATATACATTTTGTACATATATTATATAAAGTTTATTCAATTTTTTTCGTTTTATTTTATATATATTTATACACATATAAACATGTTCATATATATATATATATATATATATATATATATATATATATATATATATACAGTATCTATACATACATACAAGATGTTTTGTGTCCAATGTTTACATAAATAAACGTGTCCCGGATTAAAATCTTAAACCCAACAAATAATAAGACAAAAGATGACCAAAATGGCCGACCTTCCTAGTGTGTGTTGATGATTGTGTCTTGTCATGATGGACACATGCATCGATACCAAGGTTGGTATTGGTATGGGATGATATCAGCATGATGGGATGGATACTGCTGTTGCAGTTACTCCTCATCCAGCCACCTTCTTGTCTGGCATTTTTATCTGAATACATTCTATAAATATATTTTTTCATGACTACATAACACTTCAGGTCCAAGTATCGGTATTAGTATCGGCGACACTCGCTTTGTGTTTACTTGGTATCGGACTGATACCAAAACTCCAAGTATCGACCAACCCAGTACACATTTCTTGCCAGCTATGATTAGTTTTCCTTTGTGTAACAATAACGAAAAATAATGGAAATAAAAAAATTATACAAATACAAAATAAAAATGATAAAATAATACTAAATAATACTTTTAATTAATTAATAATTTACTTTGTACATTCCAACACAAAATTAGTTAGCATATATTAATTTTAGCATATTTAATGTACAATATGTGTCAAATATATATTTCATTTTATTGGACTATTTTGTTTATTGGAGAAATACCTGCATGCAGTGTGTGTGTGTGTGTGTGTGTGTGTGTGTGTGTGTGTGTGTGTGTGTGTGTTGTTTTGCTGGAGTGCAACTGTTGCTGCAAACGAGCGCTGTAATCTCCACCTGCCGCTGACACAGCAAACGTGCACGGTCAGCGGCCCAGCGGAGCCGACGCAAAGCATGCTGGGAGACGCCATCACACACGCACACACACACACACACACACACACACACACACAAAGCTAGCAGTGTGACTGTAAGTGCCCGGCTGTTTGATGATTGACAGGTGGGACAGGTGTGCGTGTGTGTGTGCGTGTGTGTGTGTGTCTGTAGTCGCGTCCCACCTGTCGACTGGGGCACACACTCGCGCGCCCCCTCGACCTCTGACCCCGTGACCAACTTCCTATCCCCGCGGGCACAGTAACCACGGCCCCAAACCTTCTTAACAACACACGTGACCTCTCACCTCCGTGCACATCTCCTCTGTGTGTGTGTGTGTGTGTGTGTGTTTGTGTGTGTGTGTGTGTGTGTGTGTGTGTGTGTGTGTGTGCGTGTTCCTGTAAATGTATGTTTCTTGATGTGTGTGCGCGTGTAAACGTGTTTCTTGATGTGTGTGCTTGTGCCTGTGTTTGTAAATGTATGTTTCTTGATGTTTGTGTGTGTGTGTGTGTCTAATTGTGTGTTTCTTGACGTGTGTGCATGTGTGTGTGTAAATGTGTTTCTTGATGTGTGTGTGTGTGTGTAAAATTGTGTTTTTTTACGTGTGTGCGTGTGTAAATGTATGTTTCTTGATGTGTGTGTGTGTATAAATGTGTTTCTTTATGTCTGTGAATGTGTGTATGAATGCGTTTCTTGATGTGTGTGAATGTGTGTTTAAATGTGTTTCTTTATGTGTGTGAATGTGTGTATGAATGTGTTTCTTGATGTGTGTGAATGTGTGTATAAAAGTGTTTCTTAACGTGTGTAAATGTGTGTATAAATGCGTTTCTTGATGTGTGTAAATGTGTGTATAAATGCGTTTCTTGATGTGTGTATAAATGTGTTTCTCGATGTGTGTAAATGTGTGTATAAATGTCTTTATTGATGTGTGTGAATGTGTGTATAAATGTGTTTCTTAATGCGTGTATAAATGTGTTTCTTAATGTGTGTAAATGTGTGTATAAATGTCTTTCTTGACATGTGTGCCTGTGTGTAAATTTGTGTTTTTTGACGTGTGTGTGTGTGTGTGTGTGTGTAAAAGTGTGTTTCTTGATGTGTGCATAAATGTGTTTCTTGATGTGTGTAAATGTGTATAAATGTGTGTTTCTTGATGTGTGTATAAATGTGTTTCTTGTGTGTGTAAAAATGTGTTTCTTGATGTGTGTAAATGTGTGTAAAAATGTGTTTCGTGATGTGTATAAATGTGTCTCTTGATGTGTATAAATATGTGTAAAAATGTGTTTCTTGATGTGTGTAAAAGTGTGTTTCTTGATGTGTGTAAATGTGTGTATATATGTCTTTCTTGATGTGTGTAAAAATGTGTGTAAATGTGTGTATAAATGCGTTTCTTGATGTGTGTAAAAATGTGTGTAAAGTTGTGTATAAATGTCTTTCTTGATGTGTGTAAATGTGTGTATAAATGTGTTTCTTTATGTGTGTGAATGTGTGCATGAATGTGTTTCCTGATGTGTGTAAATGTGTTTCTTTATGTATGTAAATGTGTGTATAAATGCGTTTCTTGATGTGTGTGAACGTGTGTATAAATGTGTTTCTGGATGTGTGTGAATGTGTTTCTTAATGTGTGTAAATGTGTGTGAATGTGTGTATAAATGTGTTTCTTGATGTGTGTGAATGTGTGTATGAATGTATTTCTTTATGTGTGTGAATGTGTGTATAAATGTGTTTCTTGATGTGTGTAAATGTGTGTATAAATGTGTTTCTTTATGTGTGTAAATGTGTGTATAAATGCGTTTCTTGATGTGTGTGAATGTGTGTGAATGTGTGTATAAATATGTTTCTTGATGTCTGTGAATGTGTGTATGAATGTTTCTTTATGTGTGTGAATGTGTGTATAAATGTGTTTCTTGATGTGTGCAAATGTGTGTATAAATGTGTTTCTTTATGTGTGTAAATGTGTGTATAAATGTGTTTCTTGATGTGTGCAAATGTGTGTATAAATGTGTTTCTTTATGTGTGTAAATGTGTGTATAAATGCGTTTCTTGATGTGTGTGAATGTGTGTATAAATGTGTTTCTTTATGTGTGTAAATGTGTGTATAAATGCGTTTCTTGATGTGTGTGAATGTGTGTATACATGTGTTTCTTAATGTGTGTAAATGTGTGTATAAATGCGTGTCTTGATGTGTGTAAATGTGTGTATCAATGCGGTTCTTGATGTGTGTATAAATGCGTTTCTTGATGTGTGTATAAATGTGTTTCTTAATGTGTGTAAGTGTATGTGTAAATGTGTTTCTTGACGTGTGTGTGTGTGCACATATTTGTGTGTGTGTGTGTATAAATGTATTTCTTGATGTGTGTGTGTGTGTGGGGGGGTGCAGGGGGGACCTCTGGGACGCTCCAATTGCATGCCTGCAGACTGACTGGCACCCTCAAAGTAGCTTCTTCATCCTGGAGACAGCTGTTGTCTCCGTGACGACATGATGGACCAATGAGGGAGGAGGATTCACTTCTGTGTATGTATGCGTGTGTGTGTGTGTGTGTGTGTGTGTGTGTGTGTGTGTGTGTACAGTTGTCAGGCGGCAGTAAACATCATTCCTTCAGTCCCGCTAAGGGACATAAAAAAGTCACATGTCACATTTGATTGTTTTGATTTTGACGCTGAATCAAACGTGAGGACAGTCTATCTTATCTTATCTTATATTATCTTATCTTGGTGCAGGGAAGTGGTCAGTATGACAGGACTATAAGCAAACATTAACACAATGATTTATTCAAATGTTGATCATTCAACTAAATGGCACGTGAACAAGAAGGTCAAAGGTTAAGTCACGGCCATCAAAGCAATGACATCATCAATGACATCACAGCCCAGCTGAGCATCATATTTGCCTTGCCATGATGCAACACTGTACACAAACAACAACAACAGAAAGTGTGCACTAAGTAGTCTGGGGGGGTCAAGGGTCATTTCGCTGCCCCATCCTTGACCCCCCCCCAGCTGATGTAAAGAATGTCCAAACACTCCCGAACTGATCGATGATGTTGCCATAGCAACTGTGCGTGTCACAATTCCCAGCGGGCCCTGAAGTATCCAATTCTTTCAAACAAACACAGGCCGTGACCTTCGATCAGGTGGACGCCGACGCCATCTTGGATGGATGATGACGCCGCCGTCGTCGCCATGGTAACCACATCAGCACCCACAAGAGATTTCACTTCCACATAGAAAATAATGTTCCGCACCATCAAACATTTGGTTGACTGGTGCGTCCTCACGTTTCCAAAACTAAAGTCTCCATGATGACCACTTCCACCACACACAGGAAGTGCCCTGTGGAGTCTTTGCAACCACACACATCTTTAATGACTGTTCATTTATTCATCCACTCACCCTTTCAATTATTATTTGCTCACCAATTCATTTATTCATTCATTAAATGACTCACTTGTTCATTCACTGATTCGTTCACCTATTCATTCATTCATATATGCATCCATTTAATAATTTATTTGGTAGCTCATTCATTCACTGACCCAATTACTTGGTCATTCATTCACTCACAAATGCATTCATTCATACTCACTCATTCATTCATACATGCATGTAGCTATTAATTTCCTCAGTCGTGAATTTATTTACCTATCACTTGGTCATTCACTCATTCACTTTCTCATCCATTCATTCACTCATTCATCGTCTATTGATTTATTTAGTACTTCATAGATTTTTTTTTACTGATCTACTCACTTGTTCATTCAGTCACTCACCTATCCATTCATTAATTTATTTATCCATCTATTCATTTCTTCAGTCATTCATGTATTCATTACTTCACTCATTCATTCACCTGTGCATTTATTCACCAACGTATCTATTAATTCATTCATCCGTATATTACCTTTTTCAGTCTTTCATTCATTCACTAACCCTACTAACTGGTTCATTTACTCATTCATTCACCTATCCATTCATTCGCTCACTCATTCATTCATTCATCTATTTAATTAAATCAGTTCATTCGTTCACTGACTTGCACACTCGTTTACTTATTTGCTTGTTCATTCACTCACTCACTCACTCACCCATTCGTTCATTCAACCATCTATTAACATCTTCAGTCCATTATTTAATACACTTGCCTACTCACTTGTTCACTCATTTACTTGTTTTTCACCAATCTATTAATTCCCCTCACTCATCCATTTATTCAGTCTTTCGTTTAACTGACCTGCTCACTCCTTCATTCACCTATACATTAATTTACTCACTCATCCATCTATTGATTTGTTTAATCGTTCATTTATTCACTGACTTACTCACTTGTTTATTAATTTGCTCATCCATTCACCTCATCCATGAATTCGCCCACTTATCATACATTTTTTCCTCCATCTATTCAGGTATTCAGTTGTTCATTCATTTATTCACGGACCTATTCCCTCGTTCATTAATTCACTCATTCATTCACCTATACATTCACTCACTCAACCATTCATCTATTGATTTGTTTAGTCGTTCATTTATTCACTGACTTGCTCACTTGTTCATTCATTTGCTCATCCATTCACCTTATCCATTAATTAGCTCACTTATCATTCATTCATTCCTCCATCTATTCATTAATTCAGTCTGTCATGAATGTATTCACTGACCTAATCACTCATCCATTCACTCAATCACTTATACATCCACTCGCTCATCCTTTAATCTATTAATTTGTTTAGTTGTTCATTTATTCACTGACTTATTCACTTAATTCATTTGCTCGTTCATTCACTCACTCACTCATCCATTCGTTCATTCAACCATCTATTAACATCTTCAGTCCAATATTTAATTCACTAGCCTACTCACTTGTTCACTCATTTACTCGTTTTTCACCAATCCATTAATTCCCCTCACTCATCCATTCATTTATTCCTCCATCCATTCATTTATTCAGTCGTTCATCAATTCACCCATTCATTCACCTATACATTCATTCACTCATTCATTATCTATTAATTTGTTCATTTACTCATTCATTCACCATCCATTAATTCACTCACTTCCTTCATTCCTCCATCTATTCATTTATTTAGTCGTTCACTCATTCATTGACTGACCTAACCTAACTTGTTCATTCATTTGCTCATTCCTTCACCTAAAGTCATTCACTCGCTCCTCCAATAATTCAATTATGCATCCCTCTATTCATTTTTCAGTGGTTCATTCATTCATTCAGTGACCCACTCATTCAGTCATTAAATTACTTTGTACCGGTACTCATTATCCTGGTCACAGGCACTAATCTAAAACAAAATACAAAAAGTTGAATACATTTATAAAAAATTCATATATAAGTGACATCATGCAGACATTCAAAGATGTGAATCGCACACACACACACGCACGCACGCACGCACGCACGCACACACACACACACACACACACACACACACACACACACACACACACACACACACACACACACACACACACACACACACACACACACACACACACACACACACACACAGTAGATGTAGTACACATGACTGAAATAGCATCCGGTGTAATAAAAGTATCATTTAGACGTCGCTGTCATCATCATCATCAGTGTCATGACGTGGATTCTTCTAGAAAGGAAGTTGACACAGCGAGACTACGATGCAGCCAATCACAAGGCTAGAAGCAGACAAAGACGCAGGAAGTGATGATTGACAGAAATGTCCGTCACCTTCCTAAAGATTCCACAGGAGAATTTCAGCAATGGCGACTCGCTAATAATCCTCAGAGCACATTGGTCACTAAAATAGCATCGTGGGCGGAGTCACGCTAACACTCTCTCCAGTTATTATCAACTTTGTTGTTGTTTTTTTATATTTACTGTATATCATTTTTGTCACTCACTGGCAGAGAGGCTTTGACCTTTGACATGGGGTACGATGAAAGAATGTGTTTTTCCTACTGCTTTTCAGACATCTTCAAATGTGCTACTTAGGTTTTTGTACGCTACAGTTATTGAAAAAGATCACTGACATAGATATACCGACAAAGATTACTGACATAGATATACCGACAAAGATTACAGACACAGATTACAGACATAGATATACCAACAGAGATTACGACAAATATAATTGACAGAAATTACCGACAAAGATTACCGACACAGATTACAGGCATAGATATACCGTCAAAAATAACCGACATAGATTACCAACAGAGATTACAACAAATATAATTGACAGAAATTACCGACAAAGATTACAGACAAAGATTACCGACAGAGATATACCGACAAAGATTACCCACATAGATTACCAACATAGATATACCGACAAAGATTACCGACAAAGATTACCGACAGAGATATACCGACAAAGATTACCGACACAGATTACAGACATAAATATACCGACAAAGATTACCGACAGGGATTACGACAAATATAATTGACAGAAATTACCGACAAAGATTACCGACAAAGATTACCGACAGAGATATACCGAGAAAGATTACAGACAAAGATTACAGACATAGATATACTGACAAAGATTACCAACAGAGATATACCGACAAAGATTACGGACAAAGATTACCAACAGAGATATACCGACAAAGATTACTGACACAGATTACAGACATAGATATACCAAAAAAAGATTACCGACAGAGATTACGACAAATATAATTGACAGAAATTACCGACAAAGATTACCGACAGAGATATACCGACAAAGATTACAGACAAAGAATACCGACAGAGATATACCGACAAGGATTACTGACAAAGATTACAGACATAGATATACCGACAGAGATTACGACAAAAATAATTGACAGAAATTACCGACAAAGATTACCGACAAAGATTACCGACAGAGATTACGACAAATATAATTGACAGAAATTACCGACAAAGATTACCGACAAAGATTACCGACAAAGATTACAGACATAGATATACCGTCAAAGATTACCGACATAGATTACCAACAGAGATTACAACAAATATAATTGACAGAAATTACAGACAAAGATTACCGACAAAGATTACCGACATAGATTACCAACATAGATATACCGACAAAGATTACCAACAGAGATATACCGACAAAGATTACAGACAAAGATTACCAACAGAGATATACCGACAAAGATTACCGACACAGATTACAGACATAGATATACCGAAAAAGATTACCGACAGAGATTACGACAAATATAATTGACAGAAATTACCAACAAAGATTACCGACAAAGATTACCGACAGAGATATACGGACAAAGATTACAGACAAAGATTACCGACAGAGATATACCGACAAAGATTACCGACAAAGATTACAGACATAGATATACTGACAAAGATTACCGACAGAGATATACCGACAAAGATTACGGACAAAGATTACCAACAGAGATATACCGACAAAGATTACTGACACAGATTACAGACATAGATATACCGAAAAAAGATTACCGACAGAGATTACGACAAATATAATTGACAGAAATTACCGACAAAGATTACCGACAGAGATATACCGACAAAGATTACAGACGAAGAATACCGACAGAGATATACCGACAAGGATTACTGACAAAGATTACAGACATAGATATACCGACAGAGATTACGACAAAAATAATTGACAGAAATTACCGACAAAGATTACCGACAAAGATTACCGACAGAGATTACGACAAATATAATTGACAGAAATTACCGACAAAGATTACCGACAAAGATTACCGACAAAGATTACAGACATAGATATACCGTCAAAGATTACCGACATAGATTACCAACAGAGATTACAACAAATATAATTGACAGAAATTACAGACAAAGATTACCGACAAAGATTACCGACAGAGATATACCAACAAAGATTACCGACATAGATTACCAACATAGATATACCGACAAAGATTACCAACAGAGATATACCGACAAAGATTACAGACAAAGATTACCAACAGAGATATACCGACAAAGATTACCGACATAGATTACAGACATAGATATACCGAAAAAGATTACCGACAGAGATTACGACAAATATAATTGACAGAAATTACCAACAAAGATTACCGACAAAGATTACCGACAGAGATATACGGACAAAGATTACAGACAAAGATTACCGACAGAGATATACCGACAAAGATTACCGACAAAGATTACAGACATAGATATACTGACAAAGATTACCGACAGAGATATACCGACAAAGATTACGGACAAAGATTACCAACAGAGATATACCGACAAAGATTACTGACACAGATTACAGACATAGATATACCGAAAAAAGATTACCGACAGAGATTACGACAAATATAATTGACAGAAATTACCGACAAAGATTATTGACAGAGATATACCGACGAAGAATACCGACAGAGATATACCGACAAGGATTACTGACAAAGATTACAAACATAGATATACCGACAAAGATTACCGACAGAGATTACGACAAATATAATTGACAGAAATTACCGACAAAGATTACAGACAAAGATTATTGATAGAGACTACCGACAAAGATTACCGACAGTTTACCGACAAAGATTACCGACAAAGATATACCGACATAGATTACCGACATAGATATATCCCGCAAAGATTACCGACAGAGATACACCGATAAAGATTACCGACAGAGATATACCGACAAAGATTACCGACACAGATTACAGACATAGATATACCGACAAAGATTACAGACATAGATTACCGACATAGATATACCGACAAAGATTACCGACAAAAAATACCGACAGAGATATACCGACAAAGATAACCGACACAGATTACAGACATAGATATACCGACAAAGATTACAGACAAAGATTACTGACATAGATTACCGACAGATTATGACAAATATAATTGACAGAAATTACCGACAAAGATTACCGACAGATATATACCGACAAAGATTACCGACACAGATTACAGACACATATTACAGACGTAGATATACCGACAAAGACTACCGACAAAGAATATCGACAGAGATTACCAACAAAGATTATCAATAGAGACTACCGACAAAGATTACCAACAAAACTTGGTCGCAGTTTTCAGTTATCTTCTGTTTGTCACGATCGGGGGTGCAGCTTGCTGCGGTTCGTTCTCCCGGAATGCAATACTGACGGCTCCGTCAGTATTGGTAGGATATGATTTAATCTTTGTAAATCATCCAAACTACAAACATACAGGCAAAACAACAAAAATGCAAGCGTGCCTAACACACATGAAGCTAAGACTTAACAGAAGCTATGGCATGGAACAAGAAAACTTACTTGGTAAAGGCGTGACACAAACAATGAAGCCAGAACGAGTGATTAACAAAGGCAGATTTAAATAGTGATCTCACGATTAGCGACAGGTGTGATCCGAACAAATGAGGCAGATGAAACTAATGAGTCGGCCATGGTGACAAAACAAACAAGGAAGCGCAAACAGGAACTATTACAGTCCAAAACTAACAGAACATAACTAAACAAAACATGATCTGGACCACGGATCATGACACTGTTTGCTTGTGTATCATTCTGCTGAACGAGTGTCCAAACAAAGAATCCCATGCGGGTCATTTACAGGAGTACCTCCACTTAGCAGTTCCTTAACGAGTATTTGAAGATAGCAGTTGTCTCTCTGGGTTTTGTTATGCTTTAAATTGCAAGCATAGTTTAAGTTAGGAGCCTCCGAGCCGCGAGATGACGGAGTTAATGCCACAGTGACATGACCATGAACATGTAACTTTGTTAAGGATGTTCCTAAAGACCTAAACCATGACCATGAACTTGTAACTTTGTTAAGGATGTTCCTAAAGACCTAAACCATGACCATGAACATGTAACTTTGTTAAGGATGTTCCTAAAGACCTAAACCATGACCATGACCATGACCATGTAACTTTGTTAAGTATATTCCTAAAGACCTAAACCATGACCATGAACATGAACATGTAACTTTGTTAAGGATGTTCCTAAAGACCTAAACCATGAACATGAACATGAACATGTAACTTTGTTAAGCATGTTCCAAAAGACCTAAACCCTGACCATGACCATGAACATGTAACATTGTTAAGGATGTTCCTAAAGACCTAAACCATGACCATGAACATGTAACTTTGTTAAGCATGTTCCTAAAGACCTAAACCAAGACCATGAACATGTAACTTCGTTAAACATGTTCTTAAAGACTTAAACCATGACCATGACCATGAACATGTACCTTTGTTGAGTATGTTCCTAAAGACCTAAACCATGACAATGACATTATCATGAACATCTACTTTTTTTAAGCATGTTCCTAAAGACCTAAACCATGAACATGACCATGAACATTTAACTTTGTTTAGCATGTTCCTAAAGACCTAAACCAGGAACATGACCATGAATGTTAAGCATGTTCCGAAAGACCTAAAACATGACCTCAACTTTTAAGAATGTTCCTAAAAAGCTAAATCATGACCATGAACATGTAACTTTGTTAAACATGTTCATAAAAACCTAAACCATGACCATGACATTACCATGAACATTTAACTTTAAATATGTTCCTAAAGACCTAAACCATGACATTACCATGACCATGTAACTTTGTTAAACATGTTCCTAAAGACCTAAACCATGACCATGACCATGACCATGTAACTTTGTTAAGCATGTTCCTAAAGACCTAAACCATGACCATTACCTTGACCATGTAACTTTGTTAAGCATGTTCCTAAAGACCTAAACCATGACCATGACCATGTAACTTTGTTAAACATGTTCCTAAAGACCTAAACCATGACCATGACCATGACCATGTAACTTTGTTAAGCATGTTCCTAAAGACCTAAACCATGACCATTACCTTGACCATGTAACTTTGTTAAGCATGTTCCTAAAGACCTAAACCATGACATTACCATGACCATGTAACTTTGTTAAACATGTTCCTAAAGACCTAAACCATGACCATGACCATGACCATGTAACTTTGTTAAACATGTTCCTAAAGACCTAAACCATGACATTACCATGACCATGTAACTTTGTTAAACATGTTCCTAAAGACTTAAACCATGACCATGACCATGTAACTTTGTTAAGCATGTTCCGAAAGACCTAAACCATGACATTACCATGACCATGTAACTTTGTTAAACATGTTCCTAAAGACCTAAACCATGACCATGACCATGACCATGTAACTTTGTTAAGCATGTTCCTAAAGACCTAAACCATGACCATTACCTTGACCATGTAACTTTGTTAAGCATGTTCCTAAAGACCTAAACCATGACCATGACCATGTAACTTTGTTAAACATGTTCCTAAAGACCTAAACCATGACCATGACCATGACCATGTAACTTTGTTAAGCATGTTCCTAAAGACCTAAACCATGACCATTACCTTGACCATGTAACTTTGTTAAGCATGTTCCTAAAGACCTAAACCATGACATTACCATGACCATGTAACTTTGTTAAACATGTTCCTAAAGACCTAAACCATGACCATGACCATGACCATGTAACTTTGTTAAACATGTTCCTAAAGACCTAAACTATGACCATGACCATGACCATGTAACTTTGTTAAGCATGTTTCTTTAAACCATGACCATGAACTTTGTTAAGAATGTTCTTATAAACCATGACCATGACCATCCAGGTAGCGGTAATTCGCAAGGCTTGAATGAACTCTCGACTCTTGACGTTCATCCAAAAAATTCAGGTATGGAGTTTCTCTATTTCCATTTTATTTGTACTAGCAATACTTTTACTAAGAATGTGTATTGTTAAGGTTTTTATTGATACGATACCAACACCGATATTGCTTATGGACATGCAACACTGACTGTAAGTGAACAGGTGCACTGTCGACAGCGGTGTCGTAGTTCGGCAACACCCAACTGGATGGAAAATACTGATTGTTGTATCATTGGTCCAGAATCTCATCAGTCCGCCTGTATCAGCCCGATTAGGATTACATACCAAAATAAATGCCAGAACTTGGTATACATCCTCAACCATTACCATGACAGTTACCATGGACATCACCATTACGTTAACATTACTGTTACCAAAAACATTACCACGAATATTACCATAAACATTACCATGAACATAGTTAACAATACCATGAACATAATTAACATTACCATGAACATAATTAACAATACCATGAACATAATTAACATTACCATGAACATAATTAACAATACCATGAACATAATTAACAATACCATGAACATAATTAACATTACCATGAACATTGCCATAAACATTACCTTATCATTCCCATTCACATACCATGAATATCACCATTACCATGTCAATTACAGTTACCATGAACATTACCATAACCATTACATTACAATGAACACAACCATATTACCATGAATATTACTGTTACCATAAACATAATTAACATTACCACAAACATTACAATGACATTAACCATGAACATCATCATTACGTTAACATTACCATTACCAAAAACATTACCATGACATTACCATGAACGTAATTAACATTGCCTTGAACATTACCTTATCATCCTAATTCACATACCATGAATATTAGTTGCCATGAACATCACCATGACCATTACAATTACCATTATCATGTCAATTACCATGAACATTACCATTATATTAACCACTATCATGAATATTACCGTTACCAAAAACATTAGCATGAACCTAATTAACATTATCATGGATATAACAATGACAGTTACCATGAACATCACCATTACGTTAACATTACCAAAAACATTACTATGACCATTAGAGTTACCATTAACATTACCATGAACATAATTAACATTGCCTTGAACATTACCTTATCATTCCCATTCACATACCATGGATTTTACAGTTAATTACAGTTACCATGAACATTATCATGACCATTACAATTACCATTATCATGTCAATTACCATTAACATGACCATTACCATACTTTACCATGACCATGAAATGACTAACATTACTTTGAACATTACCATGAACATAATTACCATTACATGACCATAATTAACATTACCATGTACATTACCTTGAACATGACATTACTATTAAAAATGACTATTACCATGGACATTACCTTGAACATGACCATGATATTACTATTAAAAATGACTATTACCATGGACATTACCTTTAACATGACCATGATATTACTATTAAAAATGACTATTACCATGGACAACACAGTTACCATGAACATGACCATTATCATGTCAATAACCATTACCATTACCAATACATGACCATAATTAACATCATAAACATTACCATGAACATTACTATTACTATTGTTACTGCCATTACCTTCACCATTTCAATTAATATTACCGTTAACATTACCATTACAATGCCATGAACATAAGTAACATTAAAATAAACATTACCATGAACATTACTATTATTATGACCATTGCATTACCATTTCAATTAATGTTACCATTAAACTTATCATCATCACAATACAGTGTGCGTACTAAACGTGTTTTTAGTAACATTTTATGAAACCGTGTCTACTTTTTACACGCTGATGTGTTTCCCAGATGGGCAGACACCTGTCGCACTGAGACCCCCAGTCACAGGTCAAAGGTCGTCAAACGTTGGCCGACTTGATGTCAGAAAATGAACACTTTTTTAAAAACGTGTTTTATCCCTGACAGTAACAACCTTGATTGGTTTTATGCAGAAAGTAGCGATAACAACGTACCCACGCTCTGATTCTGATATCCATTCTCATATTTCAATAATTACAATCATTTTGTATTTGAACATGAATCACATGACATTGTTACAATTTTTATTTTATTGTGTCGGCATTAACAATGTTTACTTACGCCTCTTCTTGCAAGTAATATAGTATGATAGTAGTTGCAGTATTTAGTCGGGGTGTGAATCTTTGGCCGTCTAAACATTCCATCCGATTCTGATTCAATTCAGAATAATAAATGGATCCTTGTATCATTTGGTAAAGTCATTTTAATGAAACTTCTTAAAAACAGGTTACAGATTTTTTTTTTTTTAAACTCCTCCTGGTTGCAAGGAGATGGCCTGAAAAGGTCTTTTAAAAATTGTTTCTTAAAAGAAAAAAATCTAATACATACTGTACATATATACACATATATATTTACACACACACACACGTATACATACACACACACATATACAGTATACATACTCATATTTACATATACATCCATATATACATACATACACGTATATATATAAATACATACATATATACACACATATATATAAAACAATCTATATGTATATGTATGTATGTATGTATGTATATGTATATACATGTATTTATGTGTATATATATATATATATACATATACACACAAAAAATTATATATTTAAAAATAAACATATTTATGTATTGTTTTATATATATATATATATATATATATATATATATATATATATATTTCTATATAGAAAAAAATACATACTATACTTAAGAACAAAACATATATACATATATACATACATATATATATATATATATATATATATACATACATATATATTTCTATATAGAAAAAAATACATACTATACTTAAAAACAAAACATATATATATATATATATATATATAATAAATGCTTTAAAATAAATATGTAAATATATATATATATATATAAATATAAAAAATACATATATATTTAAAAACAAAATATTATATATATATTTAATATATTGTTTTGTTTTTAAATACAATATATATATATATATATTTAAAACCAAAAATATATATATATATATACACACATATATATATAATATATTGTTCTGTTTGTATTTTTTTAATTTATTTTTTATAGTTTTGTTTTTAAATATATATATATATTTATATATATATATATATATATATATATATATATATATATATATATATATATATATATATATATACATATATATATATACACATATATATATATACATATATGTGTGTATATAGTTTTGTTTTTAAATCAACATGTATTGTTTTCTATATATAAATATATATATATATATATATATATACATATACATACACATAAAAAATACATGTATATTTAAAAACAATATATATATATACATATTGTTTTGAAATGTGTATTTTTTTCAACAACAACAAAAATATATATATTTTTTAATCTGAACCTATTTAGAATCTGAATGAATAAGAATCGCGATTCGTCCGTGAATCAATTTTTTTTGCGCACCCCTTTATTTAGTGCTTATATATTCAGGCCACACAGGCACTTTTCGTATATAATTAGAAATATACACGCAACCTGCAAGTGTGTGGAAGCACAGGGCGTAGAAAAGCACGAGCAAAGATGTACTTAATGATACTGATGCCGTTTGACTTGACAAGTGATATCAGTATTGATAGTTGGTATCGCTACATAATGTGGGGGCATCACTTGTATCGGATGTCAGCTGTTTAAAAGAAGCTTTTGGTCCAAAGTGGGACTCGAAGCGAACCCTTTAACCCCTCCGGTCCCCCCCGTGTGTATGTGTATGTGTGTGTGTGTGGCCATGAGGAGTCGTTATGAACCAAACGTGCCACACACTCACTCACGCGACAACTGGCGGCCGGGTGGACCAATCCCGGCCGAGCGTCGTCCGTCACGAGACAAGTCGACGTCGGTGAGACGTCCAGCAGGTGACAGCCCACTAAAAATAAGCCGGAGGATGCAGAACTGCTGTGTCAGCAGTCCAAACAGCGTCCAGGCATCTGGAAACTTCATCTGCCGCCATGGCCACCCATGCATCCCACTATGCTACACAAGAGGACATCTTCTGTTCTAGATCCAAGCCAAAGTGGTGCACAGAGACCTCAGCAACACACCAACCTCATTACTCTCATGAAGGATGCGCAGGAGATAAGATAAGGGAAGATGTCAGACCACGTCAGATGAGGAAAGATGAACATGAGATGAGTGTTAAGGTGAGATAAAAGACACATATAGAAAGTATAAAATAAAGACAAAATGAGATTTGATATTATAAGACACTGAGTGAAATGAGATGATTAAGAAAATGAGTTCAAATATAAGACAGACTGAAATTACATGAGATGATAAAATACAAAAGGACAAAATACAAGGCACACAGAAATGGCATGAGATATGATCAACTACAAAATTAGCTCAAATATAAGAAGCACTGAAATGACATGAGATACGATCAAATACAAGTGAACACTGAAATGAGATGAGATATAATAAAATACAAAATGAGTTAGCATAAGAAACAGTGAAATGAGACTAGATATGATCAAATACAAAATGAGTTCAAATATAAGGCACGCTGAGATGAGATGAGAAAATATACGACACTGAAATGAAATGAGATATGATAAAGGACAACATGAGATAAAATATAAAACATACTAAAATGAGATGATATTATAAAATACAAACTGTATAAAATGAGATAACACAAGGCAAACTGAATGAGATGAGTAATGATAAAGGACAGAATGAGTTGAAATATTACAAAACACACAATGAAATGAGATATAAGAGGGTGGCTGGTGAGATGAGTTAAGATATAATAAGAGTGATAGATGATATGGGTTATAATAGGATAATTGATCAGATGAGATATAATAAATGTGATAGATGAGATATGATAAGATGGAGGATGAGATGAGGTATGATAAGAGTGATAGATAAGATATGATAAGATGGAGGATGAGATATAATAAGAGTAATAGATGAGATATGATAAGATGGAGGATGAGATGATAAGATGGAAGATGAGATATGATAAAAGTGATAGATGAGATATGATAAGATGGAGGATGAGATATAATAAGAGTCATGGATGAGATATGGTAAGATGGAGGATGAGATGAGATATGGTAAGAGTGATAGATGACATATGATAAGATGGAGTATGAGCTGAGATATAAGAGTGATAGATAAGATATGATAAGATGGAGGATAAGATGAGAGTGACAGATGAGATATGATAAGATGGAGGATGAGCTGAGATATAAGAGTGATAGATGAGATATGATAAGATGAAGGATGAGATGATAAGATGGAAGATGAGATGAGATATGATAAAAGTGATAGATGAGATATGATAAGATGGAGGATGAGATATAATAAGAGTAATAGATGAGATATGATAAGATGAAGGATGAGATGATAAGATGGAAGACGAGATGAGATATGATAAAAGTGATAGATGAGATATGATAAGATGGAGGATGAGATATAATAAGAGTCATGGATGAGATATGGTAAGATGGAGGATGAGATGAGATATGGTAAGAGTGATAGATGACATATGATAAGGTGGAGTATGAGCTGAGATATAAGAGTGATAGATGAGATATGGTAAGATTGATGATGAGATGAGATATAATAACACTGATGGATGAGATATAAGATTAAGGATGAGATGAGACATAAGAGTGAGAGATGAGATATGATAAGATGGAGGATGAGATGAGATGAGGTATGATAAGAGTGATAGATAAGATATGATAAGATGATGGAGGATATGGAGGATAAGATGAGAGTGACAGATGAGATATGATAAGATGGAAGATGAGATGAGATGAACAAAAGATGGAGGATGAGATATAATAAGAGTGATGGATGAGATATGTTAAGAGGGAGGATGAGATGAGATATGGTAAGAGTGATAGATGAGATATGATAAGATGGAGTATGAGCTGAGATATAAGAGTGATAGATGAGATATGATAAGATGGAGGATGAGATTAGACATAAGAGTGATAGATGAGATATGATAAAATGAGACATAAGAGTGAGAGATGAGAGAGAAAGTTCTCCTGAGTTCCTACAGGATTATAAAACATACACATGTTGTATTAAGATGAAGAATGACATTCAGAGACAAAATAGGATGATGATGAAGTCCAGCAGACATGGAGGAAGAAAGTCACAGCTTAGTCTACTCTTTCAACACACACACACACACACACACACACACACACACACACACACACACACACACACACACACACACACACCCACACACGTGCATGTTCATGCGCACAAACAGACAGACACACAAACACACACACACGCACACAAACACACACACACATGTGCATGTTCATGCGCGCGCACACACACACACACACACACACACACACACACACACACACACACACACACACACACACACACACACACAAACAAACAAACACACACACACACAGTTGGGACATGTGGTGGGTCCGTAACACATGCGCCTGTGTGTGTGTGTGTGTGTGTGTGTGTGTGTGTGTGTGTGTGTGTGTGTGTGTGTGTGTGTGTGTGTGTGTGTGTGTGTGTGTGTGTGTGTGTGTGTGTGTGTGTGTGTTGGGATGTGGATGGCGCCTGTGCCGGGTGCCAGCGTGTGAGAGTGGAAAATGAGATTAGTCGCTGAGATTTGCTTAAATGGGCGCAGAAGAAAAGAGGCGAGTTACGCAATATGTGAAATATGAGAGCAGGCAGCAGGTGTTAGTGTCAGCATGCAGCGTGATGTCATCACTGCTAACATGCTAACATGTTGGACAACTGTATGCTACCAACCTTGTTGGAACCCAGGAGAACTATCTGTCACTCTTATTATATCTCATCTATCACTCTTATTATATCTCACCTCATCCTCCATTTTATCATATCTCATCTATCACTCAAATCATATCACATCTATCACTCTTATTATATCTCATCTCATCCTCCATCTTATCACTCGTATCATATCTCATCATCCATCTTATCATTTCTTATCTATCACTCTTGACATATCTCATCTCATCCTCCATCTTATCATATCTCATCTATCACTCAAATCATATCTCATCTATCACTCTTAACATATCTCATCAGTCACTCAAATGATATCTCATCTATCACTCTTAACATATCTCATCTCATCCTCCATCTTATCATATCTCATCTATCACTCAAATCATATCTCATCTATCACTCTTAACATATCTCATCAGTCACTCAAATGATATCTCATCTATCACTCTTAACATATCTCATCTCATCCTTC
Organism: Nerophis lumbriciformis; assembly: GCF_033978685.3. Lineage (NCBI taxonomy): Eukaryota > Metazoa > Chordata > Actinopteri > Syngnathiformes > Syngnathidae > Nerophis > Nerophis lumbriciformis. The sequence continues at coordinate 23,402,576 of NC_084576.2, forward strand.
ATCTTAACATATCTCATCTATCACTCAAATCATATCTTATCTATCACTCTTAACATATCTCATCTCATCCTCCATCTTATCATATCTCATCTATCACTCTTAACATATCTAATCAGTCTTTCAAATGATATCTCATCTATCACTCTTAACATATCTCATCCATCACTCAAATCATATCTCATCTCATCCTCCATCTTATCATATCTCATCTATCACTCTTAACATATCTCATCAGTCACTCAAATCATATCTCATCTATCACTCTTAACATATCTCATCTCATCCTCCATCTTATCATATCTCATCTATCACTCAAATCATATCTCATGTATCACTCTTAACATATCTCATCTCATCCTCCATCTTACCATATCTCATGCATCACTCTTAACATACAGTATCTCATCTCATCGTCCATCTTATATCTCATCTATCACTCATATCATGTCTCATTGTCCATCTATTATCTCATCTATCACGCTTATATCTCATCTCATCCATATTATCATATCTCATCTATCATTCTTATATCTCATATCATCCTCCATATTATCACATCTCATCCCATCCTCCATCTTATATCACATGTATCACTCTTATACCTCATCTTTCACTCTTATTATATCTCATCTCATTATCCATCTTATCACATCTCATCTATCACTCTTATATCTCATCCTCCATCTTATCATATCTCATCTATCACTCAAATCATATCTCATCTATCACTCTTAACATATCTCATCTCATCCTTCATCTTAACATATCTCATCTATCACTCAAATCATATCTTATCTATCACTCTTAACATATCTCATCTCATCCTCCATCTTATCATATCTCATCTATCACTCTTAACTCATCTCATCCTCCATCTTATCATATCTCATCTATCACTCTTAACATATCTCATCCATCACTCAAATCATATCTCATCTCATCCTCCATCTTATCATATTTCATCTATCACTCTTAACATATCTCATCTATCACTCAAATCATATCTCATGTATCACTCTTAACATATCTCATCTCATCCTCCATCTTACCATATCTCATGCATCACTCTTAACATAGTGTCTCATCTCATCGTCCATCTTATATCTCATCTATCACTCGTATCATGTCTCATCGTCCATCTATTATCTCATCTATCACGCTTATATCTCATCTCATCCATATTATCATATCTCATCTATCATTCTTATATCTCATATCATCCTCCATATTATCACATCTCATCCTCCATCGTATATCACATGCATCACTCTTATACCTCATCTTTCACTCTTATATCTCATCTCATTATCCATCTTATCACATCTCATCTATCACTCTTATATCTCATCTTCCATATTATCATAACTCATCTATCACTCCCATCATATCTTATCTCATTCTCCATCGTATATCTCTTCCATCACTTAATATATCTCATCTCTTCCTCCATCTTTTCATATCACATCTATCACTCTTATCATATCTCATCTTATATCATCTATCACTCTTATTATATCTTGTCTCATCAGCCATCTTATGTCCCACCATTTATTTTATTATACCTCATCACATCTATCACTGTTATAATAGCTTATCAGCCATCGTATACTTTATCTCATCTCATCATCCATATTATATTTCATGTTATTACTCTTATTATATTTTATCTCAGCCATCTTATTATATCTCATCTCATGTCTCACTATTATATCTTATCTCATCGGCCATCTTATTACACGGTCTCTCATCTCATCATCCATCTTATTATATCTCATCTTATTTATTACTCTTATTCAATCTTATCTCATCAACCATCTTATTATATCTCATCACATCTATCACTGTTATATCGTATCTCATCAGCCATCTTATTATACTTTACCTCATCATCTATCTTATTATATCTGATCTTATTTAATACTCTTATTATACATGATCTCATCAGCCATCTTATTATATCTCCTCTCATCTATATCTGTTAGATCTTATTTCATCATCCATCTTATTATATCTCATCCTATTTATTGCTCTTATTATACATTATCTCATTAGCCACCTTATTATATCTCATGTCATCTATATCTGTTATATCTTGTTTCATCATCCATCTTATTATATCTCATCTTATTTATTACTCTTATATCTTATCTCATCAACCATCTTACTATACTTTATTTCATCTCATCACCCATCTTATTATATCTCATCATATTTATTACTCTTATTATATCTTATCTCATCAGCCATCTTATTACATCTCATCTCATCTATATCTGTAATAATAAGATGGGTGATGAGATATAGCTCATCTCATGTATTACTCTTATAGTCGTATTACATCTTATCTCATCAGCCATCGTATTATATCTCATCCTATGTATTACTGTATTATATCTAAGATCAAATTTGTCTTATATAACTCTAAACGTGACTTACGCTAACTTTTTGTAGCCAATTTTGCAGGCGTACACATTTTACGGTCATTAAACTTTGTACGTGACACCTGCTAACTGTTAGCACGCTAACAGTTTGAGTTAGCATGCTAACATTAGCATGCTAACTTTTTTTTTAGCCTATTTTGCCACCATACACCTCAGTGTCATATAACATGGTACTTGACACATGCTAACTGTTAGCACGCTAACAGTTGGAGTTAGCACGCTAACATTAGCATGCTTACCTTTTTTTTTAGCCTGTTTTGCCACCATACACCTAAGTGTCATATAACTTGGTACTTGACACATGCTAACTGTTACCACGGTAACATTAGCATGCTTACTCTTTTTTTTTTTAGCCTGTTTTGCCACCATATACCTCAGTGTCATATAACTTGGTACTTGACACATGCTAACTATTAGCACGCTAACAGTTGGAGTTAGCATGCTAACATTAGCATGCTAAGTTTTTTTTAGCCTGTTTTGCCACCATACACCTCAGTGTCATATAATATAACTTGGTTCTTGACACATGCTAACTCTTAGCACGCTAACAGTCGGAGTTAGCATGCTAACATTTGCATGCTAACTTTTTTTAGCCTGTTTTGCCACCATACACCGCAGTGTCATATAACTTGGTACTTGACACCTGCTAACTGTTAGCACGCTAACAGTTGGAGTTAGCATGCTAATATTAGCATGCTTACTTTTTTTTTTAGCCTGTTTTGCCACCATACACCTCAGTTTCATATAACTTGGTACTTGACACATGCTAACTGTTACCACGGTAACATTAGCATGCTTACTCTTTTTTTTTTTAGCCTGTTTTGCCACCATACACCTCAGTGTCATATAACTTGGTACTTGACACATGCTAACTATTAGCACGCTAACAGTTGGAGTTAGCATGCTAACATTAGCATGCTAAGTTTTTTTTAGCCTGTTTTGCCACCATACACCTCAGTGTCATATAATATAACTTGGTTCTTGACACATGCTAACTCTTAGCACGCTAACAGTCGGAGTTAGCATGCTAACATTTGCATGCTAACTTTTTTTAGCCTGTTTTGCCACCATACACCTCAGTGTCATATAACTTGGTTCTTGACACATGCTAACTGTTAGCACGTTAACAGTTGGAGTTAGCATGCTAACATTAGCATGCTAACTTTTTTTTAGCCTGTTTGCCACCATACACCTCAGTGTCATAAAACTTGGTACTTGACACATGCTAATTGTTAGCATGCTAGCTTTTAAAGCTAATTTTACATGTAGGCTGAAATGTGAACATTTCTACTGACACAGATGATTTAAATGTTCTTTTTCAATACTTTGCAAGTAAACGCTGAAGAGTTATGACGTCCTGTCACTTTTTACTGTGCGTAGTTTGAACGCGGTCATGTGACTGCCCGGCTGCGTTGGATTGGTGGAATGGAGTCCTTCAAAATAAGATCCGCCAAACTTTGTGTTCCAAGAACACAAAGCTACGGAAGCAATATCATCGCATCTAGTTTTACGTCGCACAAAGAGTCATTGGTCCGAACGGGCAGGTATTAAATATCATGTGACCAGCCAGGGGCCGCACACCGACGCTAAGTGCACACGCTTCAGCTCCGCTGGGAATCGAACCGCCGAACTCGGCAGTGGCGAGTGACTTGCGAGCCGCGCGGGACACTCGATCCGAATTCTATCAGCGGATTGGGAAAGTCAAAGGAGAACGGCGGGGAGTGCTGAAGGGTGCATTCTGGGAAATGTTCCTCATGGCGCTACATGAGACATGGAGGAAGTGTGAAGGAAAACACATGGAAGTGACAGCTGAACACGCGCATACACATCACATTACCACACACACACACACACACACACACACACACACACACACTGCAGTTTAGCCAGTGTTGAAAGTGTGTGTGTGTGCTATAAGACGCTGACAGACAACAAGTTTGACTTCTGTAAAACTCTTGAAACTTCAGCTCAGTGAGCATCTAAAAGACTTTGGTTCTAAAAGTGTGATGATAACCTTAGAACAGGAAATGCTACTTCCTGAGATGAAGGAAATGTTCTGAATTCTAGCGAGCCGATGTTGACATGAATACATTTTATACACACTAACATGAATACATTAATGTAGGTGTGTGTTTATAGATGAATGCATACATTATAAATACAGGAAGGCAAGGTTCCCTTCCAGTGGAGTTTTCTCAGAGTGGAACGTTCTCCAAGTGAAATGTTCTAAAAGTGGATCGTTCTCCCAGTGGAACGTCGTCCAAGTGAAATATTTTCCCAGTAGAACATTGTCCCGGTGGCATGTTCTCCAAGTGGAACGTTGTCCCAGTGGAACATTCCCCTAATGGAACATACTCCCAGTGCAAGGTTCTCCCAGTGGAATGTTGTCTTACTGGAATACAGGAAGACAAGGTTCCCTTCCAGTGGAACATTTTCCAGATGAAATATTTACCAAGTGAAAATGTTTTCCAAGTGAAAATGTTCTCTAAATGGAACATTGTCCAAGAGAAATATTTACCAAGTGAAAATGTTTTCCAAGTGGAACGTACTGCCAGTGGAACGTTGTCTTACTGGAACATTGCCCCAGTGGAACGTTAACCAAGTCAAATGTTGACCCAGTGGAACGTTCTCCCAGTGGAATATTCTCCAAGTGGAAATTTTTTTAAGTGGAACGTTGTACTTCAGCTCTCACTGGATCGGTTTGCAGCTCAGTGTGAAGCGACTGGGATGAGAATCAGCACCTCCAAGTCCGAGTCCATGGTTCTCGCCCGGAAAAGGGTGGAGTGCCATCTCCGGGTTGGGGAGGAGATCTTGCCCCAAGTGGAGGTGTTCAAGTACCTCGGAGTCTTGTTCACGAGTGAGGGAAGAGTGGATCGTGAGATCAACAGGTGGATCGGTGCGGCGTCTTCAGTAATGCGGACGCTGTATCGATCCGTTGTGGTGAAGAAGGAGCTGAGCCGGAAGGCAAAGCTCTCAATTTACCGGTCGATCTACGTTCCCATCCTCACCTATGGTCATGAGCTTTGGGTTATGACCGAAAGGACAAGATCACGGGTACAAGCGGCGGAAATGAGTTTCCTCCGCCGGGTGGCGGGGCTCTCCCTTAGAGATAGGGTGAGAAGCTCTGTCATCCGGGAGGAACTCAAAGTAAAGCCGCTGCTCCTCCACATCGAGAGGAGCCAGATGAGGTGGTTCGGGCATCTGGTCAGGATGCCACCCGAACGCCTCCCTAGGGAGGTGTTTAGGGCACGTCCGACCGGTAGGAGGCCGCGGGGAAGACCCAGGACACGTTGGGAAGACTATGTCTCCCGGCTGGCCTGGGAACGCCTCGGGATCCCACAGGAAGAGCTAGACGAAGTGGCTGGGGAGAGGGAAGTCTGGGCTTCCCTGCTTAGGCTGCTGCCCCCGCGACCCGACCTCGGATAAGCGGAAGAAGATGGATGGATGGATGGGTTGTCCTACTGGAACATTCTCCCAGTGGAACATTCTCCAAGTGAAATGTTCTACAAGTGAAATGTTCTCCCAGTGGAATGTAATCCAAGTGAAATATTTTCCCAGTAGAACAATGTCCCGGTGGCATGTTCTCCAAGTGGAACGTTGCCCCAGTGGAACATTCCCCTAGTGCAGGGGTCGGCAACCCAAAATGTTGAAAGAGCCATATTGGACCAAAAATACAAAAACAAATCTGTCTGGAGCCGCAAAATACAAAAAGCCATATTACATGCAGATAGTGTATCATGAGATATAAAGTAAATTAAGATGACTTAAAGGAAACTAAATGCCCTCAAATATAGCTACACATGAGGCATAATGATGCAATATGTACATATAGCTAGCCTACATAGCATGTTAGCATCGATTAGCTTGCAGTCATGCAGTGACCAAATATGTCTGATTAGCACTCCACACAAGTCAATAACATCAACAAAACTCACCTTTGTGCATTCATACACAACGTTAAAGGTTCGGTGGACAAAGTGAGACAGAAAAAGAAGTGGCATAAAACATGTCCTAGAAAGTCGGAGAAAGTTATACATGTAAACAAACTACGGTGAGTTCAAGGACCGCCAAAATTAGTAGGACAAAACGGCGCTCGCCAAATACTCGAATCAGTGAAGCATGTTTAATATAAACAGTGTGCTTTATAATAATTAGGGAGGTTCGTGTCATGTTTGTCCTCCTACAGAAACCATGTTAACACAAAAAATACATATTGTTTTCCCCTCATCTTTTTCCATCTTTCATACATTTTTGAAAACGCTCCAGAGAGCCACTAGGGCGGCGCTAAAGAGCCGCATCTAGAGCCACGGGTTGCCGACCCCCGCCCTAGTGGAACATACTTGCACATACTCCCAGTGCAAGGTTCTCCCAGTGGAACGTTGTCTTACTGGAACATTGTCCCAGTGGAACGTTGACCAAGTCAAATGTTGACCCGGTGGATCCTTCTCCCAGTGGAATGTTCTCCCCTAGTGGAACGTTCTCCCAGTGGAACGTTGTCCCAGTGGACTGTTATCCAAGTGGATTGTTGTCGAAGTGGATTGTGGATTGACAACAAGTTGGACAACAAGGTGGTTAGGGGCCGACAACAAGGTGGACAACAAGGTGGTCAGGGTCCGACAACAATGTGGTTAGGGGCCGACAACAAGGTGGACAACAAGGTGGTCAGGGTCCGACAACAAGGTGGTTAGGGGCCGACAACAAGGTGGACAACAAGGTGGTCAGGGTCCAACAACAAGGTGGTTAGGGGCCGACATTGGGAGGATGCTGTAGTGGTCCACTGCTGCTCAGCTGCCAGGACACCTAACAACCAAGAAAGACCTCCTTCACTACCAGAGCATGCTGGGACTCAAATGGTCGCTGATGAAGGTAAACAAGGAGAAGCTGTGATCTTTGCTGAGGTCCACTCAGACCCCCTGGGGGATGGGGGGGACAGTCTACATGGGTGGACCTTGTTAGACACTACTAGACACCTTTGGGCCTTGAAGATACCACCCAATGAGACACCCGGCATGATGGATGATGTCAAGGCGGTCCTGGTTCTGAGAGCCCAAGAGAACATCAGTTCATGTTTTCAGAACTTGGGCTGCTTCTGTGACTCTTTCCATTTGGTCTCACTTAAAAGTCAGCATCAGCAGTGGAACACTTTGAGCTTTAGGGTTTTGGAATAAAGTTCTGTATGGGCTCAGGGTTTTGGAATGAGGGTCCTGCATAAGTTTAGGGTTTTGGAATGAGAGTTCCAAACCTGTTAAGTGATTTAGAGCTCGGTTCTGCAAAGGTTTAGACCAATGATTGTCACACACACACACACACACAAGGTGTGGTGAAATGTGTCCTCTGCATTTGACCCATCACCCTTGTTCACCCCCTGGGAGGTGAGGGGAGCAGTGAGCAGCAGCAGTGGCCGCGCCCAGGAATAATTTTTGGTGATTTAACCCCCAATTCCAACCTTTGATGCTGAGTGCCAAGCAGGGAGGTCATTTTTATATCTTCATAGTCTTTGGTATGACTCGGCCGGAGTTTGAACTCACAACCTACCGATCTCAGGGCGAACACTCTAACCACTAGGCCACTGAGTAGGCCACTCAGAAAGCAGGTCTAAGTATTCATTAAAAACAAGGCCGAGGTTTTATTTAACAAGTATATTTCATATTTTTGGCAACTGTAACATTACAACCAAATTGAAGAGTAACACTGTTTGAAAGTAGGAAAATAAAACACTGAACTTTATTTAAGTGATTCTTTAACGGAATCAGTGTTCTGCATAGGTTAAATCATTTAGAATCAGGGTTCTGCATTTGTTCAACTAACCTTGTACTTGCAGGTTAACAAATGTAGAAGAAGACAGGACTGTACTACCGTTGAAGTTGAACTTATCCAGGATCTCTTCTTTGTTTTCTGTTGAAGTTTAACTCACTCAGGATCTCTTCTTTGTTTTCTGTTTAAGTTAAACTTATCCAGGATCTCTTCTTTGTTTTTCATTTAAATTGAACTCATCCAGGATCTGTTCTTTGTTCTCCGTTAAAGTTAAACTTATCCAGGATCTCTTGTTTGTTCTCCGTTAAAGTTAAACTTATCCAGGATCTCTTGTTTGTTCTCCGTTAAAGTTGAACTTATCCAGGATCTCTTCTTTGTTTTTCATTTAAATTGAACTCATCCAGGATCTGTTCTTTGTTTTCTGTTTAAGTTAAACTTATCCAGGATCTCTTCTTTATTTTCCGTTTAAGTTGAACTCATCCAAGATCTCTTCTTTGTTTTCCGTTTGTGTTTAACTTTTCCAACATCTTTTCCGTTGAAGTTGAACTCATCCAGGATCATTTATTTGTTTTCCATTTAAGTTGAACTTATCCAGGATCTCTCCTTTTCCGTTTAAGTTGGACTTACCCAGGATCTCTTCTTTGTTTTCCGTTAAAGTTGAACTTATCCAGGATCTGTTCTTTGTTTTTTGTTAAAGTTGAAATTATCCAGGATCTCTTTTTTGACTTTCGTTTAAGTTGAACTCATCCAGGATCTCTTCTTTGTTTTCCATTTAAGTTGAACTCATCCAAGATCTCTTCGTTTTCCATTGAATTAACTTATCCAACGTCTCTTCTTGGTTTTTTCCTTTGAAGGTGAACTGATCCAACATCTCTTCTTTGTTTTCCGTTTAAATTGTACTTATCCAGCATCATTTATTTGTTTTCCATTTAAGTTGAACCTATCCTGGATCTCTTCTTTTCTGTTTAAGTTGAACTTATCCAGGATCTCTTCTTTTCTGTTTCAGTTGAACTTATCCAGGATCTCTTCTTTTCTGTTAAGTTGAACTGATCCAACATCTCTTCTTTGTTTTCGGTTTAGATTTGACTTACCCTGCATCATGTATTTGTTTTCCATTTAAGTTGAACTTATCCAGGATCTCTTCTTTTCTGTTTAAGTTGAACTTATCCAGGATCTCTTCTTTTCTGTTTCAGTTGAACTTATCCAGTGTCAAGACGTGGACTATGGTGTGTTTGTTTTCCCGAGATGCAAGTAAAGCTGGACTGGTCATGGCGTGAAGGTAAATACATATTTATTTATAACACTCAAAGGAACAAAAGCGCGCTCAAGGCGGAAGTACAAACTTGACTAACGAAACAAAAAGACTTGCACGTGGGCAAAAAACTGTGAACAATTAAACAAAACACTAACTGTGGCATTAATAGAAAAAACTTACTGTGACAGGGGTATGAATGCGGGATGTCGCCAGAAAGACAAACTGAAAACAATGAACTTAAATACTACAGACATGATTAACGAAAACAGGTGCGTGACTCAAAACGTGAAACAGGTGCGTGACGTGACAGGTGAAAATTAATGGGTTGCTATGGTGACAAACAAGAGTGCACAATGAGTCCAAACGTGAAACAGGTGAAACTAATGGGTAACCATGGAAACAAGACAAGGGAGTGAAAAGCCAGAAACTAAAGAGTCCAATAACTAAACAAAACAAAACATGACTAATACAAAACATGGTCACACAGACATGACATCCAGGATCTCTTCTTTTCTGTTAAGTTGAACTGATCCAACATCTCTTCTTTGTTTTCGGTTTAGATTTGACTTACCCTGCATCATGTATTTGTTTTCCATTTATGTTGAACTTATCCAGAAAAGAAGAGATCCTGCCCAGGATCTCTTCTTTTCTCTGTAAGTTGAACTTATCCAGGATCTCTTCTTTTCTCTTTAAGTTGAACTTATCCAAGATCTCTTATTTTCTGTTAAGCTGAGATGATCCAGGATCTCTTCTTTGTTTTCCATTAGTTGAACTTATCCAGGATCTCTTCTTTGTTTTCTGTTAAAGTTGAAGTTGATCTCTTCTTTGACTTTCGTTTAAGTTGAACTCATCCAGGATCTCTTCATTGTTTTCCGTCTGAACAAAGATCGACGATGTAGAAAATGCATTACAAGTACTAATACCATGCTGGATAACAACTTTGTTAGTCCCTAACTTTACGAAAGTCCAAAGTCTCGTCAATGGACAATGACGTCATTTGCAGACACAACTGAATATTTATGGACTCTCACCTCCTATTGGTCAGTGAGCGGTATTATTATTAGTTATAATCTTCTATCTCCAAACATATCCTGCAGTTTTTTAATCCTGCAAAGAAGTCGTCTTGGTCGTAATCTTTAACGTTTGAAAACAAAGAAGAGATCCTGGATAAGTTCCACGACAATTGTAGTACAGTCGTCTGTCTTCTTCTACATGTATGTAGAAGAAGCGAGGAGCTGAAACTACTTCCAGGTAAACTCCGAATGTCGCCATGGCGACAACGCGACAATCATTAACAGCTCACTAGTGTAGAAAAAAAATCGTTAAAAAAGAAATTACAAAAAATAATTAAAAGGTATAAAACTTAAAAAATACATTAAAAAATTAAATTAAATAAATATATATAAAATATATATTAAAAAAATTATTAAAAAAATAAAATAAAAGAGCTGGCCAGCATGCATGTTAATTGTGCACGGTCCTGTGAGTGTGTTGTTCTGATTTAAGAGGTTCATCACCTGCAGGTTCAAAGGTCGCAGACCACACAAGAGTAAACCAGCGCGCACATAGAGACACACACACACACACACACACACACACACACACACGCACACACAGTGTAACCTGAGTGTCATGTAATGTGCTCGTCACAAACTTCACACACGTGCACGGAGGTGAAAGACCAGACAAGATGTCCTCAAGCCTCACCATAAAGTTAAAAGTTAAAAAGTTAAAGTACCAATGATTGTCACACACACACACACTAGGTGTGGTGAAATATGACCCATCCCCTTGTTCACCCTCTGGGAGGTGAGGGGAGCAGTGAGCAGCAGCGATGGCCACGCCCGGGAATCATTTTTGGTGATTTAACCCCCAATTCCAACCCTTGATGCTGAGTGCCAAGCAGGGAGGTAATGGGTCCCATTTTTATAGTCTTTGGTATGACTCCGGCCGGGGTTTGAACTCACGACCTACCGATCTCAGGGCGGACACTCTAACCACTAGGCCACTGAGTAGGTAAAACCCACACACACACACACACACACACACAATGTTGTTCCACAACACTGCCCCCCCGCCCTAGCTGGTCTATATTAGTGTTTACAAGAAGGAGGTCCATGTGAGATGCATTGTGGGTAACGAGGACGTTAAGGCCCATCATCAGCGATTGTGTCCGTCTGCCCTCCATTAGCGTCACTAACGACAACACTTGAAAGATGACGACTCAACATTCTTAACGCAACAGCTGCTCCCCTAAAACACTCTTGTGACCTCACACTGCCCCCATACCACTACTACTGCGACACTACTATACCAGTGTTTTTCAACCACTGTGCCGCGGCACACTAGTGTGTGCCGTGAGATATTGTCTGGTGTGCCGTGAGAAATTATGCAACTTCACCTAATTGGTCCCAAAAATATTTTTTTCAAATCAATATTTAGAATAATGTGCCTGTGCTGTGTAGAGCTTGGCAGGGTAACCATGTAATACTCCATATAAGTAGGTGGCAGCAGGTCAAGGATGGTTTGTGGTGATCCCAATATGCAGAGCACAGCGGGTGACAGCGTGCAGGTAAAAATTAACAAAAGGCAAGTCCCGCTAGGAAAAGGCACTGAAGCATAGGGATGGCCATGCAAAACAAAAGTAAAACTGAACTAGCTGCAAAGTAAACAAAAACAGAATGCTGGGCGACAGCAAAGACTTACAGAGTGTGGAGCAGCAGATGGCGTCCACAAAGTACATGACACGACAGTCAACGATGTCCCCACAAAGAAGGATAGCGTACGCACAACTTAAAATAGTCTTGATTGCGAAAACAAAGCAGGTGCGGGCAATAGCACTCAAAGGAAGCCGTGAAGCTGCTACGGGAGAACACCAACAAAACAGGAAGGGTCACCAAAATAACAGCGCAAGACAGACACTAAAGCACTACACACAGGAAACAACAACCAACTCAAAATAAGGCGCGACAACCTGGTGGAGTTTTATTTTTTAACCTTTTCTGCTGGTGGTGTGCCTCCGCATTTTTTTAATGAAAAAAATGTGCCTTGGCTCAAAAAAGGTTGAAAAACTCTGTACTATACCATTACTACTATACTACTACTATTATACTACTATACCACTACTGCTATACTACGACTGCACCACTACTGTTACTGCACTACTACTATACCACTACTACTATACCACTACTACTATACTACTATACCACTACTACTATACTACGACTGCACCACTACTGTTACTGCACTACTATTATACTACTATACCACTACTATTATACTACTATAACACTACTACTATACTACGACTGCACCACTACTGTTACTGCACTACTATTATACTACTATACCACTACTATTATACTACTATACCACAACTACTATACTACTATACCACTACTACTATACTACTATACCACTACTGCTATACTACGACTGCACCACTACTGTTACTGCACTACTACTATACTACTATACCACTACTACTATACTACTATACCACTACTACTATACTACGACTGCACCACTACTGTTACTGCACTACTATTATACTACTATACCACTACTATTATACTACTACTATACCACTACTGCTATACTACGACTGCACCACTACTGTTACTGCACTACTATTATACTACTATACCACTACTACTATACTACTATACCACTACTACTATACTACGACTGCACCACTACTGTTACTGCACTACTATTATACTACTATACCACTACTACTATACTACTATACCACTACTACTATACTACGACTGCACCACTACTGTTACTGCACTACTATTATACTACTATACCACTACTATTATACTACTATACCACTACTACTATACTACTATACCACTACTACTATACTACTATACCACTACTACTATACTACGACTGCACCACTACTGTTACTGCACTACTATTATACTACTATACCACTACTACTATACTACTATACCACTACTACAATACTACGACTGCACCACTACTGTTACTGCACTACTATTATACTACTATACTACTACTATTATACTACTATACCACTACTACTATACTACAACTGCACCACTACTGTTACTGCACTACTATTATACTATTACTATACTACTACTGCACCACTTCTACAATACTATTACTATAGCAGGGTTTCCCCCAGAAAATGTGTTAGTTAAGGTGGTGTCTCTCCAGTAAGGAACAGCGTAACTCGGCCTGTCGCCATCACGTCTCCATCTAATCGCTGCCACCACAGCCTGGGGGGGGCAATAGACTACAGACTGCGGTGAAGTAGGCCGGCTTCGTCACGTGAGAAAGCCTACAATTTTTGGTTGTGTTTCCCGCTCCTTATGCTGAATGCCGATATACTATATATATATATATCTCGATATTTTTCCCGTAAAGTAAAAACAATACACAAAACAGTCCTAGTTACCTGAGGTACTAAGTATGTCATTATTATGACTTAGTAAGTCAATATTTTGACTTACTAATTTACTAAGTCAAAATAATTACAAAATAATGACTTACTAAGTCAAAATAATGACTTAAGTCAAATTAATGACTTACTGTAAGTAAGCGTTTGCAATAAGCGTTTGAAAAAAATAGTTAAAAGTGGGGCCACATGCTGACATATGCTCAACTCATCCTGCTTAATTTATTACAGCATTTGGGAAGCCTGTAGTCGATTTTTATTATGTAAATGATTTATTTTTTATCAACATGTGATAGCAGGGACCCTGCCATTCAAAACTAGGCTGCTACATCACTAATGATTAATGTAACTATAGCCATACTTGCCAGCCTTGAGACCTCCAATTTCGGGAGGTGGGGGGTGGGTGCGGGGGGCGTGGTTGGGGTGGGGGCGTGGTTAAGAGGGGAGGAGTATATTTACAGCTAGAATTCACCAAGTCAAGTATTTCATATATATATATATATATATATATATATATATATATATATATATATATATATATATATATATCCCCGCGACCCCGAAGGGAATACGCGGTAGAAAATGGATGGATGGATGGATGGATGGATATATATATATATATATATATATATATATATATATATATATATGAAATAATTGACTTTCAGTGAATTCTAGCTATATATATATATATATATATATATATATATATATATATATATATATATATATATATATATATATAAAAGAAATACTTGAATTTCAGTGTTTATTTATTTACACATATACACACACATAACACTCATCTACTCATTGTTGAGTTAAGGGTTGAATTGTCCATCCTTGTTCTATTCTCTGTCACTATCTTTCTAACCATGCTGAACACCCTCTCTGATTATGCATGTGTGGCACGCACAAAAGTGCTTTCATCAAATGCACTAGATGGCAGTATTGTCCTGTTTAAGAGTGTCACAACATTGCTGTTTACGGCAGACGTGGACTGCTTTACTGTAGAGTTCTTTATATTGTGGGAAAGCGGACTCAGGTTCGCATGGAGCTGGAGGGGGCGTGGCCTCCAGCTCCGCCTGAATTTCGGGAGATTTTCAGGAGAAAATTTGTCCCGGGAGGTTTTCGGGAGAGGCGCTGAATTTCGGGAGTCTCCCGGAAAATCCGGGAGGGTTGGCAAGTATGACTATAGCTGAAAAAATAGTACAATAGCAATAGGAGAGACTATTCATCCCTGAACACCATGGAGTTCATGTAGGCTTTATGATGCAGTTACATTATTATATCAACTATCAGAGACAGAAACTCTTCATTTAACATACCGTGTTTTTTGGAGTATAAGTCGCTACGGAGTATAAGTCGCACCGGCCAAAAATGCATAATAAAGAAGGAAAAAAACATATATAAGTCGCATTGGAGTATAAGTCACATTTTTGGGGGAAATGTATTTGATAAAACCCAACACCAAGAATAGACATTTGAAAGGCAATTTAAAATAAATAAAGAATAGTGAACAACAGGCTGAATAAGTGTACGTTATATGAGGCATTAATAACCAACTGAGAACGTGCCTGGTATGTTAATGTAACATATTATGGTAAGAGTCATTCAAATAACTATAACATATAGAACATGCTATACGTTTACCAAACAATCTGTCACTCCTAATCGCTAAATCCCATGAAATCTTATACGTCTAGTCTCTTACGTGAATGAGCTAAATAATATTATTTGATATTTTACGGTAATGTGTTAATAATTTCACACATAAATCGCTCCTGAGTATAAGTCGCGCCCCCGGCTAAACTATGAAAAAAACTGCGACTTATAGTCCGAAAAATACGGTAATGTCCTTTTTTGCTGCTTCAACACAGCTCAATCAACACAGAAAAAGGTAAAGTGAAATAACTTAGTTGTTAACTGTAGGCCAATAATGCTTGTCTTTCTCTCAGACAGACAGGGCTTTGCTGCCCGTAACACACACACACACACACACACACACACACACACACACACACACACACACACACAGGACAGTGAGCTACCGTTACGCTAAAAGCTAATTAGCCTTCCCCTCAAGGACTGCGAGCGAGCTGAGCTACCGCTTATATTTCTAGAAGATCAACGGGCTCCTAGTGATGTTACTAGTAGTTGACTGGGAGGTGTTTATTATAATTTGGGGCGAGTCCGCTGCCTGATGCTCACCTGCTAAACACCTTTCTGCTCACCCCACCATCTCTCCTCTCTGCGCTCTGAATACGCACTGCTGATTGGAATTAAAATGAACAATTAACCTGTTTAATGTTCCAACTACTTCACATTAAATATTCCACTTTGAAATATTCTTTGTGGAAAATTTTGCATATTTTGTGTGTTTGCCACATTAAAAAATGAAGCTACTTTTGTTTAAGTATTTCAGTATAGGGGCAGCACGGTGGAAGAGGGGTTAGTGTTTCTGCCTCACAATACGAAGGTCCTGGGTTTGATCCTGTGCTTGGGATCTTTCTGTGTGGAGTTTGCATGTTCTCCCCGTGACTGCGTGGGTTCCCTCCGGGTACTCCGGCTTCCTACCTCCTCCAAAGACATGCACCTGGGGATAGGTTGATTGGCAACACTAAATTGGCCCTAGTGTGTGAATGTGAGTGTGAATGTTGTCTGTCTATCTGTGTTGGCCCTGTGATGAGATGGCGACTTGTCCAGGGTGTACCCCGCCTTCCGCCCGAATGCAGCTGAGATAGGCTCCAGCATCACCCGCGACCCCGTAAGGGACAAGCGGTAGAAAATGGATATGGATATATACATATATACACATATGTGTGTGTATATACTGTACATATATACATACAGTATATATATATATATATATATATATATATATATATATATACGTATTCTACTAAATCATGGTGCTAGTTGGAGGTCTTGATTAGCATAGAACACACACACACACACACACACAACAGACAGTAGTTAAGAGCAGACTTGTCTGTATTCACACCTGCTGCCTGCTGTAAAAGTCCAACATGACAACAACTCGCGCACACACACACACACACACACACACACGCACACACACACACACACACACACACACACACACACACACACACACACACACACACACACAAAGATGATGGTGAGCTGATCAACAACACATAATATTATGGACACATAATAACATATACGTCTAAACATTAACTCATGTTGTGTGATGGCCCCAAAAGGTCAAAGGGCACTAATCTTCATTGTTCCAAAAAATGTTTTAAATATATAATATTGTTTCATGTGACTTTATATTTTTAGCTCATCGTCAGTTGTTTTCCTTGTAATAAAATATAATGTTATTATATATTTTTAAATATTTGTTTTTCATTTTATGTACTATAATATTATCATATTAGCTAGAATTCAATACTTTCTCTCTTTTTTTAACATAATAGCTATTTATTTTTTATATTTTAAATTTTACAGAAGTGAATTATATTTATATAGCGCTTTACATAGTGGAAACCCATGATTTTCATCTTTAAGCTACATATAAAGGTAGTTAAAGTGTCTTGCCCAAGGACACGACGGCAGTGGCTGGGACGGCGGAAGTAAGAGATCGAACCTGGAACCCTCAAGTTGCTGGCACGGCCGCTCTGCCATCTGAGCCGCGCCGCACCACAAAGCATCCGGAAAGTATTCACAGCGCTTCCCTTTTTCCACATTTTGTTATGTTACAGCCTTATGTCAAAAGGGAATACATTCATTTGTGTCCTCAAAATTCTGCACACAATAAACCCAAATGACAATGTAAAACGGTTTAAGAATTTAAATTTGAATTAGTTTCTAAGAATGTTTGTGGGATTTTTATTTTTTTTTAAACTGTCAATGCTCAACAAAAAAAAGTTTTTTAAATAAATGTTATGAATTATTGACCTATTATTTGCATGATTTGTGTTTTTTCCATTAAATAAACAAAGTTTTCAGAAACAAAAAGGGCATAAAACGTAAATAAATATGTTTTAACATGTGATCCACAAATAGACCTGAAGTTGATCTAGAGATTTCAGTGTTGAATAATAAAAAAATAAAATAAAAAAAATACATTTATGACTGAGACCTTTCCGGGTCCCCGGGGCCCGACTTGAGGGGAGCCTTAAAGGTAAAAAAAAAAAAAATCTATATATTGTATTAGTTTTGAAAATTACAAATATCAAAATGGCCCCCACATTCTTTAGTTTTTCCCGTCTGTGACACTGACTTACAGTATAAATACTTCACAGGGCACAACGTACGACTAGACATTCAGCTTAATGGCAAAGACTACTCCCTGGCTAAAGGCAACACACTGCCGCCAACAACTCGCTGGTTCTTCAAGTTTGCACGATTAGTTTTATTCTCTCTCTGGCCATCACGCCATCTTGTATACCAGTGTTTTTCAACCACTGTGCCGCGGCACACTATTGTACCGTGGGAAATTATGTAATTTTACCTAATTGGGTTAAAAATACTGTTTGCAAACCAGTAATTATTGCCTGTGCTGTCTAGAGCTCGGCAATACTCGGTAATACTCCTCCATAGCAGTAGGTGCAATTGCTTTGTAGATGTCGGGAACATGGTTTGTCGTGATCACAACAAGCAGACGACAGCGGGAGGCAGAGTGCAGGTAAAATGGTGTCTAATGGTTAAACCAAAAAATAAACAAAAGGCTTGACGCTTAAGGATGACTAAACAAAACTAAACTAAAACTGAACTGGCTGCAAAATAAACAAAAATAGAATGCTGGACGACCGCAAAGACTTACAGCGTGTGGTGCAGCAGACGATGTCCATAAAGTACATCCGTACATGACAATCAACACCAAAATAGGAGTGCAAGACAAGAACTAAAACACTACACACAAGAAAACACCAAAAAACTCAAAATAAGTCACGGCGTGATGAGACAGGTCGTGACAGTACACCTACTTTGAGACAAGAGCTATAGTGATGCATGCTTGGTTATGGTTTGAATTTATATCCAACAATTGCGACGACGACTTTTTACAGTCAATATGGCTGCTGAGTTTCATTGCTTGTTTTCTGCTGTTAGCGTGAATCAGGATTTTTTCAATGAAAAAAATGTGCCTTGGCTCAGAAAAGGTTGAAAAAGACTCCGCCATACCAGCGAGGGACACGCCCACCGCAATCATCCCCCGCCCAATCAGGGCCAAGGTGCGCAGCCACACTGGCAGAAACTTCTTTTTTGTTGCCGGTGAGGTGCGTGACCCACGTCCACACACTCCAAACGCCTCATCCCACCCGAGATCGCATACGCCAAACACCGACTTTCTTCATGCTTTTACTTTGAAGGGGGACGTCAATATTTTGCCCTTGCAGCCAAGTAAACGTTGAGTTCTCAACGTTTACTCACACAGCGTTCTCAAGACTTATTCAAGTTGAAAAACGTATTCGGGTGTTACCATTTAGTGGTCAATAGTACGGAATATGTACTGTACTGTACAATCTACTAATAAAAGCTTCAATCATAACCACATTCTAGCTGCCGGTATGGCAACATATACAACGACAATTCACGGGGCTACCGCGCATGCTCGTCACTACTGTTGCATGCTGGGTAGTGTAGTTCTAATATTCCCTAGCTCATAACATCACAGAAACGCGCATTTTTAATTGCGCAACAGCAAGTGTACGGAGCTCTGCCTCTGATGGGGAATTGAAAGGCGACACGCGTGACACGGTAATCCGCGGGTGAGTGTCCCTAATAGACAGGCCGGCTGCAATTAGTGGAGGAGCAATCCTCACCTGGCCTGATGACGCAGTCCTCAGCCACACGCGCACACAAAGACGGCGGGAAAAAAAAACCCGCACAACAAATTTTTAAGAAACATCAAACTTGCCTGATTAAGCAGTTTGAGACCATAATAAAGCATAAAAGCTCAAGAAAAAAAACAAGAATCATGCACTGTCATGCATGTGACACCCACGCCGGAAGTGGATAGACATATATATATATATATATATATATATATATATATATATATATATATATATATATATATATATATATATATATATATATAAAATCAATATATATTCTATTTTTTTTTAAATCTTATTTATTATAATGTTATGTTTGTAAGATTTTTTTAACCTTTTTATTTCTTTCTTAAATAATCACTGATTATTGTTTAATATTTCCATGATTATCTCATTCTATGTATTTAAATATTATATTATGTCAGTAAGAATCATCCATCCATCCATTTTCTACCGCTTATTCCCTTCGGGGTCGCGGGGGGCGCTGGAGCCTATCTCAGCTACAATCGGGCGGAAGGCGGGGTACACCCTGGACAAGTCGCCACCTCATCGCAGGGCCAACTCAGATAGACAGACAACATTCACACTCACATTCACACACTAAGGCCAATTTAGTGTTGCCAATCAACCTATCCCCAGGTGCATGTCTTTGGAGGTGGGAGGAAGCCGGAGTACCCGGAGGGAACCCACGCAGTCACGGGGAGAACATGCAAACTCCACACAGAAAGATCCCGAGCCCGGGATTGAACTCACGACTACTCAGGACCTTTGTTTTGTGAGGCAGACGCACTAACCCCTCTTCCACCGTGCTGCCCAGTAAGAATCATTTCCTTTGTATATCTTTCTTGCATAATCACTTTTTTGTATATTTAAATCATTCTTAGATGTCATGTATTATAATTGTATCATGTTAAGAATAATCCTATACCCTTTTAGCTCGTTGTTACATAATCAGTATTTATTGTTTAATATTTTACTATGTATGAATTATATGTAATGTAATATTATCATGTTAGACAAAATTATATACATTCTTATCTCTTTCCTACATAATTACTTTTTCTTTTTTTTTTTACACATTATTAACTGTTATATATTTTATTATGATATTGGTAGATATTGTCAAGATTTTTCTCGTTTTATTTCCATAAAACTTCAAAATTATTTTAATTCTACTAATACTTTGTGTGTACATTGTCTCTTATTGTGAACTTTTAAAATGTACATGTTTAGAAATGTTTCACATATTTTCATATTTCAAATTTAGGGGTCACATATTTATATATACATAATGTACACACACATATTTAATTATTACAATATTCATTATTATAAATATTACCTAAGTTGATTAATGTAGTGAGAAAAGTTCAATGTTTGATTGGCATTTGCTCGGCACGGCCTGCGAGACGAACTGTGCTCTGCAGTGCCCCCTAGCGGATATTAATAATACCTGCATCCACCTCCATGACGTCACATACGTCAAAAACAGAACTTTTCTCGCACCTTCTAAACGCTGCTTGACATGTAAACATATTTACTTTGAAATTATTATTAGGATATGAATCCACTTAAATGTTTAGTGTTGTTAAACATGAATAAAATCGATCATAACGTTATGATCATGAACATTCTAACACAAGTCAAGTACATAAAGTTGTGGGACAAATAATGACGTCACAAAATTCATTTGAATAACTTTTGAACTTTTATTGATACCATCCATCCATCCATTTTCTACCGCTTATTCCCTTTGGGGTCGCGGGGGGCGCTGGAGCCTATCTCAGCTACAATCGGGCGGAAGGCGGCGTACACCCTGGACAAGTCGCCACCTCATCCCAGGGCACTTTTATTGATACATTTTATTTAAATGTATTTCATTATACAATATAGATACTGAAATATTGAACGTTAAGGAATTATATATATTTGAAATGTTTCATTTTTGTATTGTTTTTGTATGACTTTTCATTGATTTTTGATTAAACCTACACAAGTACAATGTTTTTGAGTAAACCCACACAAGCACAGTATTTTGAAGTAGACCGACACAAGCATGCCATTTTGGACTAGAGCTACTCAAGCACAGTGTTTTGGAATAAACCTACACAAATACAGTGTTTTGGACGAGACCTACTCAAGTGCAGTGTTTTGGAATAAACCTACACAAATACAGTGTTTTGGACTAGACATCAAGTACAGTGTTTTGGAATAAACCTACACAAATACAGTGTTTTGGACGAGACCTACTCAAGTGCAGTGTTTTGGAATAAACCTACCCAAATCCAGTGTTTTGGACTAGACCTACTCAAGTACAGTGTTTTGGAATAAACCTACACAAGCAATGTGTTTTGGAATACACCTACACAAATACAGTGTTTTGGACTAGACCTACTCAAGTAAAGTGTTTTGGTATAAACCCACACAAGCACAGTGTTTTGGAATACACCTACACAAATACTGTGTTTTGGACTAGACCTACACAAGCACAGTGTTTTGGAATAAACCTACACAAGCACAGTGTTTTGAGGTAACAGTACACAAGCACAACGTTTTGAAGTCAACCTACTCAAGCACAGTGTTTTGGAATAAACCTACACAAGCACAATGTTTTCAGGTAAAAGTACACAAGCACAGTGTTTTGGAATAAACCTACACAAATACAGTGTTTTAGACTAGACCTACTCAAGCACATTGTTTTGTGGTAAAAGTACTCAAGCACAGTGTTTTGGAACAAACCTACACAAGCACAGTGTGCTGGAGTAAACCTACACAAGCACAGTGTTTTACAGTAAACCTACACAAGTAGTGTTTTAGGGTAAACCTACACAGGCACAGTGTGCTGGAGTAAACCTACCCAAGCACAGTGTTTTGGAGTAAACCTACACAGGCATGGTGTTTTGGAGTAACCACACAAGCATGGTGTTCTTGCGTAAACCCACACAAGCACAGTGTTTTGGGGTAAAACTACAAGCTCTGTGTCATGGAATAAACCTACACAAGCAAAGTGTTATGAAATAGAAATACAGAAGCGCAGTGTTTGTTTTAGGGTAAACCCACACAGGTACGTATTTTGGGGTAGAACTACAGTATATACAAGTTCTGTGTTTTAGAGTAAACCCACTCAAGAACAGTGTTTTGGAGTGAACCTAAACAAACACATGTTTTGTGTAAACCCACAAAAGTACAGTATTTTGAGGTAGAACTATATACGAGTGCTGTGTTTTAGAGTAAACCCACACAAGAGCAGTATTTTGGGGTAGAACTATATACAAGTTCTCTGTTTTAGAGTGAACCCACACAAGTACAGTATTTTGAAGTAAACCTACACAAGCACATTGTTTTTGTGTAAACCCACACAAGTACAGTATTTTGGGGTACAACTTTACAAGTTCTGTGTTTTGAATTAAACCTACACAAGTTTTGTTTTTTGAGTGAACCTACACAGGCACAGTTTTTGAACTAAAACTACGCAAGTTTTGCGTTTTGGACTAAACCCACACAAGAACAGAGGGAAGATGGTAAGCCCACACAGATGTTCCAAATAGGCAAACATGCTAACCACAAAGTGAGTTTTTAGTTTTTAAAAGTAATAACATTTTGTTTTTAAAAAAGGTACAGTAAATGTTTTGCTATTAATATATTAAATAATAATTATTAAAAAGTAATAATATTTTGTTTCACAAGGTACAGTTAATATATTATTATTGTATTTAATAACAATTACTAAAAACTAATAACATTTATTTTTAGAAGGTACATTAAATGTATTTTTTTATTTAAAACAATTTAAAAAAGTAATAATATTTAGTTTTACAAGGAACAGTAAATATATTACTATTATAGTTAATAATGATTAAAAAGTAATTATAACGTTTAGTTTTAGAAGGTACATTAAATATATTACTATTATAGTTAATAATTATTAAAACGTAATAACATTTTGTTTTAGAACGTACGGTAAACATTACTAATATTATATTTAATAACAATTATTAAAAACTAATAATAATAACATTTAGTCTTAGAAGGGACAGTAAACTTGCTGCTATTATTATTATATTTAATAACAAATATTGGAGTACAACTTTCAAGTAGTAAAGAGTTTTTACGAGTATTCGGGGCCTAATTGGCGTGAAGTTGTAAACCCCGCCTGCTGACTTCTGATTGGCCAGGTCTCCAATTGCGTCACAGCGCGTAACCACGCCCCCTGTGGACCTGGCAGGTATAAGGAGGTCAGCATGTCCACAAGTGTCAGAGTGGACTCTACATTCCCACGCACGCGCCCGCCCGCACGCGCACTATTTACACCATTTCCCACGTGCCGGTTCTGGTTTGGTGTTCTGGACCTTGTTCGGGCTTGCGGGTCGGAACCAGCATGGACTTGTCGGACCTGTCGTTCCCGATGGCGGGGGAGGACTTCTACGACGACCCGTGCTTCAGCAGCAGCGACATGCACTTCTTCGACGACCTGGACCCGCGTCTGGGACTCCACGCGGGCCTGCTCAAGCCGGACGAGTCGTCGTCCGCCTCGTCGTCGCCCTCCCCGTCCTCGTCGTCGTCCTCGTCCCGCCACCAGAACCGGGCGGACGAGGACGAGCACGTGCGCGCGCCCAGCGGCCACCACCAGGCGGGACGCTGCCTGCTGTGGGCGTGCAAGGCCTGCAAGAGGAAGACCACCAACGCGGACCGCAGGAAGGCCGCCACGCTGCGGGAGCGCCGCAGACTCGGCAAGGTCAACGACGCCTTCGAGACCCTGAAGCGGTGCACGTCCGCCAACCCCAACCAAAGGCTGCCCAAGGTGGAGATCCTGCGCAACGCCATCAGCTACATCGAGTCCCTGCAGGCGCTGCTGCGGGGCGGACACGACGACCAGTACTACCCGGTCATGGAGCACTACAGCGGGGACTCGGACGCCTCCAGCCCCCGCTCCAACTGCTCGGACGGCATGGTGAGACATGGCGTGCATGCTTCCCTTTCACTCACATTTTATTACACATTCATATTATTTCTTTTAACCATTATATTATACATTTATGTCCTTTTTTAAACATCTTATTATACATTTATATACTTATTTTAAACACCGTATTATACATTTATATTCTTTTTTAAACATCTTATTATACATTTATATACTTTTTTGTTACATCTTATTATACATTTACATTCTTTTTTTTAAACATCTTATTATACATTTACATTCTTTTTTTAAACATCTTATTATACAATTATATTCTTTTTTTTTACATCTCATTATACATTTTTCTTATTTTAAACATCTTTTTATACATGTACATTTTTTTTTCACATCTCATTATACATTTATATATTTTTTTACACATCGTATTACACATTTATATTATTTTTCTACATTTTATTATACATATATATTCTTTTTTCACATCTTATACATTTATATTGTTATTTGTTTAACATCTTGGTATTATTTTTTTTACATTTTACTATAGATTTATAATTTTTTTTACATCTTGTTTTATATAAATATTATTTTTTTACATTTTATTATAAATGTATATTCTTTTTCTACATCCTATTTTATATAAATATTATTTTTTTTACATCTTACTATACATTTATACTCTTCTTTTATACATCTTATACACACAGACACACACACACACACACATGTTATTATACATCTATATTAATTTTACATCTTATTATACATTTATATGAATGCAGCTGAGATAGGCTCCCGCACCCCCCGCGACAAGCGGTAGAAAATGGATGAATGAATGTGTGTGTGTGTGTGTGTGTGTGTGTGTGTGTGTGTGTGTGTGTGTGTGTGTGTGTGTGTGTGTGTGTGTGTTACATTGCATTATACATGTATTTCCTTTTTTATATTTTATACATTTATATTATTTATTACATCTTATTATACCTTTTGTTATTCTTTTTTTTTACATCTTATAAATTTTGTTATTCTTTTTTTTTACATCTTAATATACATTTATATTTATTTTTACATCTTATTATACATTTATTTTAATTTTATTTTTACATCTTATTATACATTTAAATCCTTTTTTACATCTTATTTTACATTTATACCTTTTTATATCTTTGTTATATTCTTATTTTTTACGACTTTTTATGCATTCATATCCTTTGTATATCTTATTATATAGTTGTATTCTTAATCTACTTCTTATTATACATTCAATTATTTTTTTTACATCTAATTGTACATTTATATTCTCTTTTTTTACATCTTACTATACAATTAATCAGTTTTTACATCTTATTAAACATATATATTTATTTTCAAATATATGTCTTTTTTAAAAGTCCAAATTATTATTCTAACAAATAATTTCGTTTTGGACGTGTAAACCTGAAAGATGAAGAACAAAAGCAATTAACGAAAGTGTTAATAACTGTATGCAAATAAATGGTTTAATATTTTAAAAAGAACCAGCTGAAAATAATAACATTGCTCTGCATTCTATCTTTCAATTATACACACTTGAATTTGTATTTATAATTATATTAGTCAGTTATGATCTTATTTCTCAAAATGTGTCCACTTACTTTATCGTGTTCTGATGAAAGAAACAATGTTCTGTATGAATTATAAACATGTTGTGTTTGTTCTGCAGACAGACTTTAACGGAGCGGGCTGTGCGTCCAACAGGAGGACGACTTCTTTTTTTAACAACACATCCAGTGGTAAGGACTAATCAATGAATAACGTGATTGATTCTGTTCCATGTGTTCTACTTATGCACGTGTAGAAATTGGTTTATTAATGAAAAATCATTCAATTGATGTTCGGGGTAATTCATTAATAATTAATGTTAAATATGGAAGTTCATTTAGGGAGTGGGATAAATGTTGATTATCATTATTAAATTAATGATTAATTGATATATAATGTATTATATATATATACATAAGTAATTATCAATATAATAATTGATAATTATGAAATATAAATAATCAATATGCATGGTTAACAATAGCAAATCATATTAATAATGTTTATTGAGAGCTAATAAAGTGTGTAAATGCAGGGCCCTAAGCAGGATTTTATTTTGCTTTTGCTTTTGTATTTATGTGAAACGATTGTAATATTTTTTTTAAATCAAACTTACATTTATTTGATGCATGTTTTTTGTTTAGTTTTTTCCTGGTGCAAAATAACAAATGCAACCTAATTAAAACATTAATTTGCATATCTTCCTGACACATCTGCGGTAGGGATCGAAACCTCACTGTATTAAAAAAACCGAGAGAAAAAACAAGTAGACTTGTTTGTTTAAAAAAAAAACAGCTGCGGTCGTCATAACTTTACCATCAAAAATAAATTCACAGTAATGCACTGTAAAAGCAACGATCATCCATCCATCCATTTCTACCGCTTATTCCCTTTGGGGTCGCGGGGGGCGCTGGAGCCTATCTCAGCTACAATCGGGCGGAAGGCGGGGTACACCGATCGTAAATTTTACAATTAAAAAACTGTCAACAGAGTTTTAAAGTAAAAACAAAAGTAATACTGTTTTTTTTATATTTTTACTGTCAAATTCTGGCCACTGTTCTTCCATAACTTAACCTAAAATATACCGTTGTTAATACAAAGCATTTTATATTTATATTACGGCTGTCAAACGATTAAAACATTTAATCGCGGTTAATCGCAATGTTCATAGTTAACTCAAAATTAATCATGATTAATCACAGCTATATATATATATATATATATATATATATATATATATATATATATATATATATATATATATATATATATATATATATATATATATACATACATACATATATATAATTTTTCATCATTGTCAAGTTTCAACACCATGAACGGACAATTACTTTGTTTTAAATAAATGTGTTTTAAACATTATGCTTTTTTTAAACAGCTCAACACAAAAAGGACAAACACCATTTTTTAACAATAATTTAAAAAAAAACCTTTGTGTGTTGTGTCTTGTCAGATTTTGTACAGCAATACAGAATTTATATCCCTGCTTTAGAAGCACTAGCATTTAGAGAAGAGGAGCTACACCAGGGGTCGGGAACCTTTTTGGCTGAGAGAGCCATGAAAGCCAAATATTTTAAAATGTATTTCTGTGAGAGCCATAGAACATTTTTTATCACTGAATACAACTAAATGTGTGCATTTTTAAGTAAGACCAACATTTTTCGAGTATATTAAGTCTCTTATTTTTTTTAATAACATTGTTATTCTGAAGCTAACCAATAATATATCAAATACTTCTTACCATTAATGTGACTTCATGAACAGGTGTGGTAGAAACGGTTGGATGGATTAAAATGCATGAGAAAGTTTTATATTTTGAACGTTATTTTTAACACTGTGATTACCAGCGGAATTATTCATTACTTATCCTGTTAAGCAATGTCAGCTAAGATTTATCTGAGAGCCAGATGGAATAGAATAGAATGCAGTCATCAAAAGAGCCACATCTGGCTCGAGAGTCATAGGTTCCCTACCCCTGAGCTACACTGTTTAAAATGTAACACAAGTATTTGTCTTTATCGATCGATCATCAAATATATCAAAACAATATCCAATTATTTGTATAGAAACATGATTGCGATTGTTTTGCAAATTTTCTTCAACATGAAAACACTAAACTACAACAATGCAGTGTTGTTTTCTTAGTATTGCACACAATAGAACCTGGATTTGTGTACTCCTTTCTTTTTCCATCTGGAAAATATGTGATGGGGGTCCATGGAGACAATTTAGTTAAAAACAAATGTGCAAAAAAGGATGGTGTAAAAATAAAGACCTTTTTTTTCCTCAAAAGTATTAAACTACAAATAAAAGTGAAGCAAAAACGCAATTTCTTTCCCTGTGTTGTTTAGTTGCTAAAAGTGCCAAATGCAGGAGTCGTACATCTAACTTAGCTGCACTCTTTAGCTTTAGATTGGAATAATATTTGCCTTGAGTTTTAAGTCACAAATATTGCATATCTGAATCGCATTTGGAAAAGACGAACCAAACTTTAGAGCGTTTTCTATTCGAAACATTGCTGGGTTGCAACTAGGATTTGACAAACACCGAAATTAAACATTGGTGGTCCAAGAGGAACTTTGAAAGGCTGAAATCATGGCACCATAAATTATATTACCTTGACCAACACAATTCATTTCCAGGAGATAACTATCAATCATCTAACATCTTTACTAATTAGCTTGATTTTGTAACAGTCCACTTTGTTATTAATATTCTGAAGTTTAGTATATTAAACATTATTAAAACATACATTTGAAAATCTGAGCAGTTTTTCCAACAACGACCAGGATTCGAACCCGAGGCTTCTGGTTTGCAAAGCGAGTATTAATGACGTCCGCCAAAGACTCACCGGAAGTGACAGAGGACATTCGCAGGTGCTCATTCGAGCAGACGTGACGTCACAAGGCGTCACCTACCAGCTGGCTTCGGTCGGTGCCAAAAAAAAAGTACCGGATCCGATTCCCATCCCTAATGATCGTAATGGAAGTCATTTTCATTTTGTAAACGTCTTAAACCGGATGTATAGCGCGGCGCTTTTATTTTGAAGCCGGAAAAGTGTGTAATTGGTTTTGAGAAAGTGTCTTGACATGTTTTGACGTCGGATCGACTGTTTGCAATATAAAACAAAAAGAAGTCTCCTTTCGACTTCTTGCCGACCGTTTTTCATTTCTGTGAGCTTTTATGTCATATTACTTACTAAATCAGTCACAGTAACACTCTAAATGTTATGTTATCACTGCACTTTAAACTAATCTGAAGACGGAAGTGAAACACCGCCTACCTCTTTCGACACGTGCAGTGATATCGCCTCTTCTCAAAATAAAAATAGTGTAAAAAAAATCCTTTCTCGACGGGAAAAAAAAAACTTGTTATGGCTTTGAACTTGAGATTTCCATAAGGTAGACTTTCTTTTGTCAATTTCTGCCCGCTTGTAGCAAGTGAACTGCAGCCAAGTTCCCGCCCGCTACGGCAAGGCATGAGGGTCAAACAGTAAGCGTTCGCGTTAATCTCCCGTTAAAATAAAAATAGTGTTAACGTTTTGACAGCCCTAATAAGTAAATAAATATATATATATATTGTGTATTATCATAAAAATAAAGGTTGTACTAGTTTTCCATTACCATTTACAGTAAAAAAAAACAACAAAAAAACTTAAATCAGTAACCAAAATGTTACCTTAAAAAATATGGTATTGTTTTTCAATTTACTGTAATTTTGCGAAAAATTTACAGCATTTTTAAACCAAATTACTGCAATTGCAAAATAAACAAAAAATGATAACATGCAATATTATTAATTATTATTGATATTACTAATTAATCATACACATACCAGCCAGCCATCCATTTTGTACCGCTTGTCTCTTT
The DNA here is from genome assembly GCF_033978685.3 of Nerophis lumbriciformis. NCBI lineage: Eukaryota > Metazoa > Chordata > Actinopteri > Syngnathiformes > Syngnathidae > Nerophis > Nerophis lumbriciformis. Next base: position 23,432,663 of record NC_084576.2, read on the forward strand.
CGAATAATTTAAAAATAAAAACATATTTTTTTTTACTGTAAAATTCTGGGGAATGACAGCTATTCTTAAATAATTTGTTTAACTTAAAAATAAATTGGTGTTTTTTTTTTGTTTTTTTTTACAGTGCTTGTTTGAAAAACAGATTTTTTTAACCATACAATCTACTGAGATGCACTGTAAAAACAAGAGTAGATTTTAAGGTAAAAAAAATAAAAACTGGTCCTGTTTATCAATTTAGAGTAATTCGGTGTAAAAGCCAGTTTCTGCAAAATTACTGTTAATAAAAAATAAAAAAGTACCACTTTTTTTATACTGTTTTTAATGTAAATTTTAACAGCAAATGTAAAAATAGTAACACTTTTATTTGTATGGTCAAACTCCATTTTGTTTTTGCAATAAAATCTACTGGGTTTTTTTTCTCTTCCTTACAATGTGGGTCAGAAAAATACCCACATTTTAATTAATTTAGCTATGTTACATTTTTTTTTCTTCCATGAACTCATTTGAGTACAAAACACGCATCAAATTCACTTCAAGTTTGATTTACTCTATTACTTTTATTTTGACAGTAAAATGGGAGCTGCCAGTTTTTGACTGACACTTCAAGCTGCACGCCCCCGCAGACAGTTTCACTAACCAGACAGATTTGCTGTTCTATTCTTATCCGTGACGGAGCAGGAAGAGGCTAGGAATTAGAAAAAACATTTCATCTGAAGCTGCCTGAAATGGGGCAACTTCCATCGTGTGAAAGTCTGTATTGAATAGTAAAATATGTGTTTGTGTCCCAGCAGGCGGCGTGAAGGCGGAGCGCGGCTCGGTGGTCTCCAGCCTGGACTGTCTGTCCAGTATCGTGGAGCGCATCTCTACAGACGCCGGCGGCCCGGCAGCAGCGGGGTCGCCGCCGGCCGAGTCCCAAGCGGCGGGCGAGGCCTCCACCCCCGAGCCCGCAGCTCAGGTGCCGTCCCCGACGGGCACGCAGGACCCCAACCTCATCTACCAAGTCCTATAGACCGCCCCTCAACCAAGTCCCTACTTCCTCTTCCTGTTTGTGGCAGACATATTTAACCTGTTTTCTTTTGTTGCTGCTAATAATCAAGGAAGAAAACTGGCTTTTTTTCAGCCAATAACTTCTCCTGTTGGACAAGCTTCAAGGCGCCTGATTCATGTTTAGGCCGAATATTAATTAACTGAACATGATTAAGTTTCATATTTAAGCTGAATATTAACTGACTGAACATTTTTAAGTTTATTTAAGCTGAATATTAATGAATTGAACATGTTTAAGTTTCATATTTCAGCTGAATATTAATGAATTGAACATGTTTAAGTTTCATATTTAAGCTGAATATTAACTGACTGAACATGTTTAAGTTTCATATTTAAGCTGAATATTAACTGACTGAACATGTTTAAGTTTAATATTTAAGCTGAATTTTAACTGACTAAACGTGTTTAACTTTCATATTTATTGACTGAACATGTTTGAGTTTTATATTTAAGCTGAATATTAACTGACTGAACATGTTTAAGTTTCATATTTAAGCTGAAAATTAATTGAACATGTTTAAGTTTGATATTTAAGCTGAATATTAATTAACTCAACATGTTCAAGTTTCATATTTAAGATTAATATTAATTGACTGAACATGTTTAAGTTTCATATTTAAGCTGAATATTAATTAACTCAACATGTTTAAGTTTCATATTTAAGATGAATATTAATTGACTGAACATGTTTAAGTTTCATATTTAAGCTGAATATTAATTAATTGAACATGTTTGAGTTTCATATTTAAGCTGAATATTAATGAATTGAACATGTTAAAGTTTCATATTTAAGCTGAATATTAATTAACTGAACATGTTTAAGTTTCATATTTAAGCTGAATAATATTCAGCTTAAATATGAAACTTAAACATGTTAAATTAATTAATATTCAGTGAATATTAATGAATTGAAAATGTTTAAGTTTCATATTTAAGCTGAATATTAATGAATTGAACATGTTTAAGTTTCATATTCAAGCTGAATATTAACAGACTGAACATGTTTAAGTTTATTTAAGCTGAATATTAATTAATTGAACATGTTTAAGTTTCATATTTAAGCTGAATATTAATTAATTGAACATGTTTAAGTTTCATATTTAAGCTGAATATTAACTGACTGAACATGTTTAAGTTTAATATTTAAGCAGAATTTTAACTGACTAAACGTGTTTAAGTTTCATATTTATTGACTGAACATGTTTAAGTTTTATATTTAAGCTGAATATTAACTGACTGAACATGTTTTAAGTTTCATATTTAAGCTGAATATTAACTGACTGAACATTTTTAAGTTTCATATTTAGGCTGAATATTAATTAACTGAACATGTTTAAGTTTCATATTAATTAATTGAACATGTTTGAGTTTCATATTTAAGCTGAATATTAATTGACTGAACATGTTTAAGTTTAATATTTAAGCTGAATATTAACTTACTAAACATGTTTAAGTTTCATATTTAAGCTGAATATTAATTGACTGAAACTGTTCAAGTTTCATATTTAAGCTGAATATTAATTGACTGAACATGTTTAAGTTTCATATTTAAGCTGAATATTAATTAATTGAACATGTTTAAGTTTCATATTTAAGCTGAATAATATTCATCTTAAATATGAAACTTAAACATGTTCAATTAATTAATATTCAGTGAATATTAATGAATTGAAAATGTTTAAGTTTCATATTTAAGCTAAATATTAATGAATTGAACATGTTTAAGTTTCATATTCAAGCTGAATATTAATTAACTGAACATGTTTAAGTTTCATATTTAAGCGGAATAATATTCAGCTTAAATATTAAACTTAAACATGTTAAATTAATTAATATTCAGTGAATATTAATGAATTGAAAATGTTTAAGTTTCATATTTAAGCTGAGTATTAATGAATTGAACATGTTTGAGTTTCATATTCAAGCTAAATATTAATGAACTGAACATGTTAAAGTTTCATATTCAAGCTGAATATTACTGAACTGAACATGTTTGAGTTGCTGGTCCACGACATTCCTCCATGTTGAAGAAAACTAACAACTTTTATTCCTCGTTAACGTCTCTGGCAAGAAGAGAAGCGTCTTTGTACATTTAATATAACGTGTAAATAAGAGCTTGTATTTAATGCTTTTCTCTCTGCAACTTTATATTTATACACACGGAACTCAGAGTGACGCTCCAATAAACAATATTTATACAAAAACTGCAGTTGTGATTTTCTTCTACAAACTTAGAAATATTAGGAGAGCAAATATTTGCTGTGGACAATTCTTCTTCAGGGGATCCTTAGGCTCTTTCACACAAGTGGCAGACACACACACATTTAAAGTGGCCCACGACATTATTTATTCAGACCTGCCACATCATTTTAAATGGCCCTCAACATCATTTAATGTGGTCCATCACATTATTTTACTTGTTTCAGGCACTTGAATTAATGTTGGCCTCCACATCATTTTATGTCGTCCATCACATTGTTTTGTGTGATCTAGCCACATCAATTAATGTGGCCCTACAAATCATTTGATATGGCCTGTCACATTATTCTGTGTTCCAGCCACATCAATTACTGTGGCCCTACACATCATTTAACGTGGTTCAGTCAATTTATTTTATATGGCCTGCCAAGTTATTCAGTGTGGCCTGACAGTCATTCTATATGGTCTGCCACATCATTTGTATGTGGTCCACCACATGATTCAGTGTGGTTCCCCAAATCATCTTGTGTTCTGCTAAACCATTTAACATGGTCCGCCACTTCATTTAATGTGGTCCGCCACGTCATTTAACGTGGTCCACTACTTCATTTAATGTGGTCTGCCACTTCATTTAATGTGGTCTGACAAACGATTTGACGTGGTCCGCCACTTCTTTTAATGTGGTCTGCCACTTCATTTATCGTGGTCCGCCAGTTAAGTTAATGTGGTCCACCACTTCATTTAACGTGGTCTGCCAAATCATTTAATGTGGTCTGCCACTTCATTTAACGTGTTACGCCACTTCATTTAACGTGTTACGCCACTTCATTTAACGTGTTACGCCACTTCATTTAACGTGGTCCGCCACATAATTTAACGTGGTCCGCCACGTCATTTAACGTGGTCCACTACTTCATTTAATGTGGTCTGTCACTTTATCTAATGTGGTCCGCCTCATCATTTAGAGTGGCCCTCTGAAAGCAGCCCTAATTTTAATGTGGCCCTCAATTAAAAGGAGTTTGATACCCACCGTTCTACAGTTGAATAAAATCAGATCCATCCATCCATCCATCCATTTACCACCGCTTAATCCCTTCGGGGTCGCGGGGGGCGCTGGAACCTATCTCAGCTACAATCGGGCGGAAGGCGGGGTACACCCTGGACAAGTCGCCACCTCATCGCAGGGCCAACACAGATAGACAGACAACATTCACACTCACATTCACACACTAGGGCCAATTTAGTGTTGCCAATCAACCTATCCCCAGGTGCATGTTTTGGAGGTAAAATCAGATCATGCAACAAAATGTTGGGAGCATTTTAATGATTATATTAAAAATAAATACTTAAATATCTGCTCATCACCTTGACTTACCATTTCAGATTAAGTTATCAACCTGCCCAAAAATATCCTGATTAAAAACAGTTGCCAATGTAAATTATATACATTTATATATTACTATGTTATATAATCATATTTACTATAAGTTGTTTTTGATTGTACGCTATAAAACCGAAGGCCTCTGAGGGCAGACATACAGTAACTGTGACGTGGCCCCCAATAATAAAAACAGGTCCTGCGACAGTCAATCAACACGCTATTATTCATCCACGATTAATGGAATGAAACATGTTTAGTTAATAAGTTATTTGTCTTTACAATAAAGTTGTACAACTTTCTCAGATATTTGTATGCTCAATCATTGAACAATTCAGATCCTTGGAAGTTGTTTTTTTCCCCCCCAATATTTTAAAAGGACCAGCAGTGCCACACCGCCACCGTGTGGTTACATATGTTCCTGCAATATAATAACATAAATAACGTTTATGTACAGTGTACGTTAAATATATAATACTTGTTTGTTATACTCATATAGTAAATATGGTTTCACGTAGCAAGAAGGTTTGATTACCTCTAATTTTATACTTGAATAATTTCATTACATATAATTATATTATAAAAATAAAAATACCGGTATGTCACTTATGACAAGCATTTCATGTTTAGCATTTTCATGTTGACAGTTCATTAAAGAGGTGTTTCTCAAACAGGTGACATCCGCAACTGCTACAACACATTCGTTTGTCATCATTCAAATATTACAATTATGCTATAAACAAAACAATTATCAAAATGAAACTATAGCCGAATTAAAGGTAAAATAACTAGACATTTAACCAATGTGAGCATGGTAGGTTTAAGCATAAAATAAACTAGAACAAACACAACAAATGTAGAAACACACATTTTTACAAAGAAGTTCAGTGCGCACATTGTGCCGTCAACAAATTGCGAGCGCTACATGAAACTCTAACTAAAAACATGAAGGTCAAGTTGACTTAAGTCTTCAAATCTTACCGTTTCATTATTTTACCCGTTGAGTGGATCATTTACAATAAAAGAAGGTATTGTGCGTCGATACTGCCGCCATTTGCCGCCAGCCACAGGAGAAGTAGCTGATTGTTTGCACCTGCGCTGATTGGAGTAGCGGCAGCCAATCAGGAGGGAGCTAGAAGTCAGCTGACACGTCATCTTTAAACAGTGCGATGCGAGTTATACTGGGATTGCTATTGCGACACCCAGTGGACACATGTAGAACAGCAGTTTCTTTCATTCAAAAATTGCAGCTCATGTCGAAACGGTCTCAGTCATAAAGGTTTTAAAAGTAAGTCATATTACAAACAATAACGCTTAAATCAGACTATCTTCAGATCCATCCGTTTTTTTATGTTTTATGCGCTTTTTATTTCTCCAAAAAAAACAACTCTGCTTTTTATTGCAAAAACAAATAGACACAAAATATGCAATATTACCCTCTCAAAAATGGCAAAGTAGAATATTTGAGGTGAAGTAATTGGACCCTTTAAATATTTCAATATTTGATAATATAATTAATATTATATAATATATTAATATTAATAATATTGATTCATTATATATATATTTTTTTAAATGACAGGTTCAAAAGTCACACACACACACACACACACACACTATATATATATATATATATATATATATATATATATATATATACATTCCCCTCAAAAAATATTTCAAAGTAGAATATTTAGTACAATAGAAGCCTTAAATAGATAAACAATAGTAGTAAAATCGATTTTGATTCATTATTATTTTTTGAGCAATGATAAGTTTAAAAATCACACTAAAAGGTCTCAGCGATCCAAAAAGGCACCCACTTATAAATGTGTTAAGCAAAAAATAAATACAATAAAAAATAAGTTAAAAAATATATATACATTTATATATATATATATATATATATTATTTTAAAACATTTTTACTTATTTGTATTATAAATTACATACATATATATTTTAATTTTTTAATTTTTTTTTTTTTTTTTAATTTTATTTATTTATTTTTAACTTAATTTTTTATTGTGTTATATTGTGTATATATATATATATATATATATATATATATATATATATATATATATATGTATGTGTGGGGAAAAAAATCACAAGACTATTTCATCTCTACAGGCCTGTTTCATGAGGGGGGTACCCTCAATCATCAGGAGAAAAATGAAAAAAATCTCCTGATGATTGAGGGTACCCCCCCTCATGAAACAGGCCTGTAGAGATGAAATAGTCTTGTGATTTTTTCCCACACATACATATATTGCGCTCTACTACGGTATCGAGCACTATTTTTTGGATAACCTTATTAAGACATATATATATATATATATATATATATATATATATATATATATATATATATATATATATATATATATATAATCTCTAGATCAATATCAGATTATAAATTTTTATTATTTTTAAGTGGTATGCCCTTTTTGTCAAAGAAAACCTTTTGGTTTTGAATAGCAAAAACACCAAATATGCAATATTTCCCTCAAAAAACATTTCAGAGTACAATATTTGATATAATTGGAGCCTTGAATAGGTCACAATGATAACATTAATATTGATTCTTTTTTGGGAGGGCAATGACAAGTTTAAAACAAAACATTGCACTAAAATTCTAAAAAGGGCCCACTCATAACAGTGTTAAAAAATAGGTCATATATCATAATGTATTTTTTTACTTTCAACTCTTGAATTTTTGATTATAAGTGTTTTTTATACCCTTTTTTGTCAAAGAAAACCTTTGTTTTCAAATTCCAAACACAGAATATGAAATATTTCCCCCCCAAAATTTCAAAGTGTGATATTTGAGGTAACATAATTGGAGCCTTATGGCCAATAATTGATGACATTGATTTTGATTCATTATTTTTTGAGGTTAAAAAAACAAAACAAAAAAAATTGTGTTGAAAAATAAGTCATGTATAAATATATTTCTTTACTTCCCATGCTTGACCCTGTAGAGCGAGCATGTGGTAAAGTGCATGTTATTGTGCTCTAGCGCCACCGGCAGGTCAGACAGAAACAGAACTTTACTGACAAAGGAGTGACGGTGGCAGCTTGAAGAGTCAAACTTTATTTACAAAAACTCTGACAACCAAACGGCGCAGGGCCAGGAGGTCAAAGGTTATCGCACAGCAGCTCAAGGCTCCCGATGGCAAGCGTGATGAGGATGAGGGTGAGGATGATGAAGATGATGATGCAACCGCAGCGCGACGTCATGGCGTCTTCTCAGCTGACGAGGTACTTACTTCCTGCGGCGGGTGGCGGCTCCCTTTTTGCTGCTGCGGAACGTCACAGACAGAAGGCGTGTTAGCATTAGCAACCATGCTAATCAGAAATGACTCAAACAGAATAATGATAATAAACAGAAAAATAACATTTGGATTTGTTGTCATGGTGACAGTAAAGTGTGAAGCTAACATCTTCATTTGTTATACATTTTCATATTTCACCTCAGCCAAATTCAGTTATTATTCAAGTATTTAGTACACACAATCATCATTGTTTTTTTCTAAATGTCAATTCTCCTTTCTAGCGTCTGTCATGTGTCCTCCACACCAGCAGTGGCGCTGCAGCTCAGGAGACGCTTGGCGTTACTTACAACTTGCTCAGCTCCTCCACTCTCTTGCGCAGGGTGGTGACCTGCAGGGGCCGCAAACAAGTCATCAGTGACTCTCTGATGATGAAGATAATGATGATGATGAGGATGATAACTCACCTCATACTTCTGCCTCTTCAGTCTCTCTGTGTGGTCGAACTTCTCAGACTCCAGCTGACACATCCAGTCGTACAACTCATTGATCTTATCCCTGAAACACAACAATTACATCTATGACTACTTTTCCATACATACATACATATTTCTAACTACAGATGTAGATGTCATGTATATATGACAAATATTGCGTTGTATACCTGAGTTTGTCTTCATTAAGATGGTCGATGTTGAGTTGTTTACGTCTGGCAGCCAAGATCTTCTTCTTCTTCTCTCTTTCTGTCTCCTTCTTTCCTCCTCTCTTCTGGTCAGCCTGCAAACAAATACTACTACTAGTACTTACAGTACATGACACCCAACTTATACCAACATTATTACTACTAGTACTTACAATATATGATACCCAACTTATACCAACATTACTACTACTAGTACTTATATGACACCCAACTTATACCCACATTACTACTACTACTACTTACAGTATATGATCCCCAACTTATATCCACATTACTACTACTACTAGTACTTATATGATACTCAACTTATACCAACATTACTACTACGAGTACTTATATGACACTCAACTTATACCAACATTACTACTACTAGTACTTATAGTATATGACACCCAACTTACACCAACATTACTACTACTACTTACAGTATATGATACCCAACTTATATCCACATTACTACTACTACTAGTACTTATATGACACTCAACTTGTACCAACATTACTACTACTAGTACTTACAGTATATGACACCCAACTTATACCAACATTACTACTACTACTAGTACTTATATGACATCCAACTTATACCAACATTACTACTACTAGTACTTACAGTATATGATACCCAACTTATACCAACATTACTACTACTACTAGTACTTATATGACACCCAACTTATACCAACATTATTACTACTAGTACTTACAATATATGATACCCAACTTATATCCACATTACTACTACTAGTACTTACAGTATATGACACCCAACTTATACCAACATTACTACTACTAGTACTTATACGACACCCAACTTATACCAACATTACTACTACTACTACTTACAGTATATGATCCCCAACTTATATCCACATTACTACTACTACTAGTACTTATATGACACTCAACTTATACCAACATTACTACTACTAGTACTTATAGTATATGACACCCAACTTACACCAACATTACTACTACTACTTACAGTATATGATACCCAACTTATATCCACATTACTACTACTACTAGTACTTATATGACACTCAACTTGTACCAACATTACTACTACTAGTACTTACAGTATATGACACCCAACTTATACCAACATTACTACTACGAGTACTTATATGACACTCAACTTATACCAACATTACTACTACTAGTACTTATAGTATATGACACCCAACTTACACCAACATTACTACTACTACTTACAGTATATGATACCCAACTTATATCCACATTACTACTACTACTAGTACTTATATGACACTCAACTTGTACCAACATTACTACTACTAGCACTTACAGTATATGACACCCAACTTATACCAACATTACTACTACGAGTACTTATATGACACTCAACTTATACCAACATTACTACTACTAGTACTTATAGTATATGACACCCAACTTACACCAACATTACTACTACTACTTACAGTATATGATCCCCAACTTATATCCACATTACTACTACTACTAGTACTTATATGACACTCAACTTATACCAACATTACTACTACTAGTACTTATAGTATATGACACCCAACTTACACCAACATTACTACTACTACTTACAGTATATGATACCCAACTTATATCCACATTACTACTACTACTAGTACTTATATGACACTCAACTTGTACCAACATTACTACTACTAGTACTTACAGTATATGACACCCAACTTATACCAACATTACTACTACTACTAGTACTTATATGACACCCAACTTATACCAACATTACTACTACTAGTACTTACAGTATATGACACCCAACTTATACCAACATTATTACTACTAGTACTTACAATATATGATACCCAACTTATATCCACATTACTACTACTACTAGTACTTATATGACACTCAACTTGTACCAACATTACTACTACTAGCACTTACAGTATATGACACCCAACTTATACCAACATTACTACTACTACTACTTACAGTATATGATCCCCAACTTATATCCACATTACTACTACTACTAGTACTTATATGACACTCAACTTATACCAACATTACTACTACTAGTACTTATAGTATATGACACCCAACTTACACCAACATTACTACTACTACTTACAGTATATGATACCCAACTTATATCCACATTACTACTACTACTAGTACTTATATGACACTCAACTTGTACCAACATTACTACTACTAGTACTTACAGTATATGACACCCAACTTATACCAACATTACTACTACTACTAGTACTTATATGACACCCAACTTATACCAACATTACTACTACTAGTACTTAAAGTATATGACACCCAACTTATACCAACATTACTACTAGTAGTACTTTTATGACACCCAACTTATACCAACATTATTACTACTAGTACTTACAATATATGATACCCAACTTATATCCACATTACTACTACTAGTACTTACAGTATATGACACCCAAGTTATACCAACATTACTACTACTAGTACTTATATGACACCCAACTTATACCAACATTACTACTACTACTACTTACAGTATATGATCCCCAATTTATATCCACATTACTACTACTACTAGTACTTATATGATACTCAACTTATACCAACATTACTACTACGAGTACTTATAGTATATGACACCCAACTTACACCAACATTACTACTACTACTTACAGTATATGATACCCAACTTATATCCACATTACTACTACTACTAGTACTTATATGACACTCAACTTGTACCAACATTACTACTACTAGTACTTACAGTATATGATACCCAACTTATATCCACATTACTACTACTACTAGTACTTATATGACACTCAACTTGTACCAACATTACTACTACTAGTACTTACAGTATATGACACCCAACTTATACCAACATTACTACTACTACTAGTACTTATATGACATCCAACTTATACCAACATTACTACTACTAGTACTTACAGTATATGATACCCAACTTATACCAACATTACTACTACTACTAGTACTTATATGACACCCAACTTATACCAACATTATTACTACTAGTACTTACAATATATGATACCCAACTTATATCCACATTACTACTACTAGTACTTACAGTATATGACACCCAACTTATACCAACATTACTACTACTAGTACTTATACGACACCCAACTTATACCAACATTACTACTACTACTACTTACAGTATATGATCCCCAACTTATATCCACATTACTACTACTACTAGTACTTATATGACACTCAACTTATACCAACATTACTACTACTAGTACTTATAGTATATGACACCCAACTTACACCAACATTACTACTACTACTTACAGTATATGATACCCAACTTATATCCACATTACTACTACTACTAGTACTTATATGACACTCAACTTGTACCAACATTACTACTACTAGTACTTACAGTATATGACACCCAACTTATACCAACATTACTACTACGAGTACTTATATGACACTCAACTTATACCAACATTACTACTACTAGTACTTATAGTATATGACACCCAACTTACACCAACATTACCAGAGGTGTGGACTCGAGTCACATGACTTGGACTCGAGTCAGACTCGAGTCATGAATTTGATGACTTTAGACTCGACTTGACAAAATGTAAAAAGACTTGCAACTCGACTTCGACTTTAACATCAATGACTTGTGACTTCACTTGGACTTGAGCCTTTTGAATTGACATGACTTGACATGACTTGCTACTTTCCCCAAAACCCAAAGATGAAAAAGTTATTCGGGAGCGCTCCGTATTTTTCATTGTGTACTTGTCTATCAGCGTTGCGTGTGTCAGCTGGTGTGGTCTCAGTACAACAGCCAATCAAATTAGAGCTACTTTGTTTTCATCACACAGCATTCATCCAATCAAATTGCAGGACAACCAACGAAGAAGACATGTCCAAACCACACGCCAGTGAACAAAAAATGATACCTAAAATAATTTTGTTTGGGTATAAAAATTACGAGGTGGTCAACACAAAACGGTTTGCAGTATGCAACACATGCGGTTCGAAAATTACTGATGGAGAGGCAACAACTTCCAACTTCGTCCGGCATTTGAAGTTGCACAAAGAACGGTAAGTTTTGAATGTAAGACGACGATGTTTATTTGCTGTGTAGTTAAATCAGTGAGGCTATAAACTCACTGCTAACGTTATAACGTTATTGCAAACACGGGAATCTGTTGCAGTTAACTACCTTATTCATACTTTTTGTTCAGTGATTTTTTTTTAAGCAGGGTTACGTTAGTCAATACATCACACGTAACGTTAGACGGCGGTCAGCAGCACCGCGTATTTTAGCCACCTAAAAAAAGACAAAAATAGTAAAATAAAGGTCAGTTAAAATGTATACTATATTATGAATATGTGTACCGTTTTAGCTAGCTTTCTGACATACTGTTGGTTGTTTACCTCAGTGGTCCCCAACCACCGGGCCGCGGCCCGGTACTGGTCCGTGGATCGATTGGTATCGGGCCGCACAAGAAATATTTTTTTTTCTTTTCTTTTTTTAATTAAATCAACATAAAAAACACAAGATACACTTACAAGTAGTGCACCAACCCAAAACAACTCTCTCCCCCCTTTTGTTCTGGGCATTGAACATGAAGACTCTTCCTTCACTGTTCCGAGTGGCCATGAGAGTCTTGGCAGTGCCTGCCTCCAGTGCTCCAGTGGAGCGAGTTTTCAGCCATGGTGGCATCATACTACGCCCCCATCGTGCACAAATGACTGACAGACTCTTGGCTAATTTGGTCTTTTGCAAATGCAATGCAGCATAGGGCCCTGACATATAAAAAGTACAACTTTTTTGTTATGTTCACGTATATGTCATGTTTTTTCAATGTTAACACTTTTGTACAAATAAGTACATTTGCACTTTATTTTTCAATGTGTTTGTTCTGTAAAGGAATGAGTTAATGTTTAAAATGACTGGTTAATAGTGCTATTATAAAGTGCAATGTCAGCACAATTTTCTTTCCTGCAATTTAAAATGCACTTGTTTTAATAAATAAATACAGCGTTTGAAAAGCATACACAATCTGTGTTAATATATTAGTCTGTGGTTAAAAGGACTTGAAAGGACTCGAAACTCAAAATGCAGGACTTAGGACTTGACTTGAGACTTTGCAGTCTTGACTTTGGACTTGACTCGGGGCTTGCCTGTCTTGACTCGGGACTTGACTCGGACTTGAGGGCAAAGACTTGAGACTTACTTGTGACTTGCAAAACAATGACTTGGTCCCACCTCTGAACATTACTACTACTACTTACAGTATATGATACCCAACTTATATCCACATTACTACTACTACTAGTACTTATATGACACTCAACTTGTACCAACATTACTACTACTAGCACTTACAGTATATGACACCCAACTTATACCAACATTACTACTACGAGTACTTATATGACACTCAACTTATACCAACATTACTACTACTAGTACTTATAGTATATGACACCCAACTTACACCAACATTACTACTACTACTTACAGTATATGATCCCCAACTTATATCCACATTACTACTACTACTAGTACTTATATGACACTCAACTTATACCAACATTACTACTACTAGTACTTATAGTATATGACACCCAACTTACACCAACATTACTACTACTACTTACAGTATATGATACCCAACTTATATCCACATTACTACTACTCCTAGTACTTATATGACACTCAACTTGTACCAACATTACTACTACTAGTACTTACAGTATATGACACCCAACTTATACCAACATTACTACTACTACTAGTACTTATATGACACCCAACTTATACCAACATTACTACTACTAGTACTTACAGTATATGACACCCAACTTATACCAACATTACTACTACTAGTACTTTTATGACACCCAACTTATACCAACATTATTACTACTAGTACTTACAATATATGATACCCAACTTATATCCACATTACTACTACTAGTACTTACAGTATATGACACCCAACTTATACCAACATTACTACTACTAGTACTTTTATGACACCCAACTTATACCGACATTATTACTACTAGTACTTACAATATATGATACCCAACTTATATCCACATTACTACTACTAGTACTTACAGTATATGACACCCAACTTATACCAACATTACTACTACTAGTACTTATATGACACCCAACTTATACCAACATTACTACTACTAATACTTATATGACACCCAACTTATACCAACATTACTACTACTAGTACTTACAGTATATGACACCCAACTTATACCAACATTATTACTACTAGTACTTATGACACCCAACTTATACCAACATTACTACTACTAGTACTTACAGTATATTATACCCAACTTATAACAACATTACTACTACTGGTACTTCTATGACACCCAACATATACCAACATTACTACTACTAGTACTTATATGACCCCCAACATATACCAACATTACTACTACTAGTACTTACAGTATATGACACCCAACTTATACCAACATTACTACTACTAGTACTTACAGTATATTATACCCAACTTATACCAACATTACTACTACTAGTACTTACATGACACCCAACTTATACCAACATTACTACCAGTAGTACTTATTCGACACCAAACTTATACCACCATTACTATTACTAGTACTTATACAACACTCTATTTAGACCAACACTACTACTACTACTTGTAGAACACTATGTATACCAACATTATAACTACTTCTACTAGTACTTATACAACACTCTATTTAGACCAACACTAATACTAATACTACCATTAGTACTTATGCAACACTATTTATACCAACATTACTACTACTACTACTTACAGTATATGATCCCCAACTTATATCCACATTACTACTACTACTAGTACTTATATGACACTCAACTTATACCAACATTACTACTACTAGTACTTATAGTATATGACACCCAACTTACACCAACATTACTACTACTACTTACAGTATATGATACCCAACTTATATCCACATTACTACTACTACTAGTACTTATATGACACTCAACTTGTACCAACATTACTACTACTAGTACTTACAGTATATGACACCCAACTTATACCAACATTACTACTACGAGTACTTATATGACACTCAACTTATACCAACATTACTACTACTAGTACTTATAGTATATGACACCCAACTTACACCAACATTACTACTACTACTTACAGTATATGATACCCAACTTATATCCACATTACTACTACTACTAGTACTTATATGACACTCAACTTGTACCAACATTACTACTACTAGCACTTACAGTATATGACACCCAACTTATACCAACATTACTACTACGAGTACTTATATGACACTCAACTTATACCAACATTACTACTACTAGTACTTATAGTATATGACACCCAACTTACACCAACATTACTACTACTACTTACAGTATATGATCCCCAACTTATATCCACATTACTACTACTACTAGTACTTATATGACACTCAACTTATACCAACATTACTACTACTAGTACTTATAGTATATGACACCCAACTTACACCAACATTACTACTACTACTTACAGTATATGATACCCAACTTATATCCACATTACTACTACTACTAGTACTTATATGACACTCAACTTGTACCAACATTACTACTACTAGTACTTACAGTATATGACACCCAACTTATACCAACATTACTACTACTACTAGTACTTATATGACACCCAACTTATACCAACATTACTACTACTAGTACTTACAGTATATGACACCCAACTTATACCAACATTATTACTACTAGTACTTACAATATATGATACCCAACTTATATCCACATTACTACTACTACTAGTACTTATATGACACTCAACTTGTACCAACATTACTACTACTAGCACTTACAGTATATGACACCCAACTTATACCAACATTACTACTACTACTACTTACAGTATATGATCCCCAACTTATATCCACATTACTACTACTACTAGTACTTATATGACACTCAACTTATACCAACATTACTACTACTAGTACTTATAGTATATGACACCCAACTTACACCAACATTACTACTACTACTTACAGTATATGATACCCAACTTATATCCACATTACTACTACTACTAGTACTTATATGACACTCAACTTGTACCAACATTACTACTACTAGTACTTACAGTATATGACACCCAACTTATACCAACATTACTACTACTACTAGTACTTATATGACACCCAACTTATACCAACATTACTACTACTAGTACTTAAAGTATATGACACCCAACTTATACCAACATTACTACTAGTAGTACTTTTATGACACCCAACTTATACCAACATTATTACTACTAGTACTTACAATATATGATACCCAACTTATATCCACATTACTACTACTAGTACTTACAGTATATGACACCCAAGTTATACCAACATTACTACTACTAGTACTTATATGACACCCAACTTATACCAACATTACTACTACTACTACTTACAGTATATGATCCCCAATTTATATCCACATAACTACTACTACTAGTACTTATATGATACTCAACTTATACCAACATTACTACTACGAGTACTTATAGTATATGACACCCAACTTACACCAACATTACTACTACTACTTACAGTATATGATACCCAACTTATATCCACATTACTACTACTACTAGTACTTATATGACACTCAACTTGTACCAACATTACTACTACTAGTACTTACAGTATATGACACCCAACTTATACCAACATTACTACTACTACTAGTACTTATATGACATCCAACTTATACCAACATTACTACTACTAGTACTTACAGTATATGATACCCAACTTATACCAACATTACTACTACTACTAGTACTTATATGACACCCAACTTATACCAACATTATTACTACTAGTACTTACAATATATGATACCCAACTTATATCCACATTACTACTACTAGTACTTACAGTATATGACACCCAACTTATACCAACATTACTACTACTAGTACTTATACGACACCCAACTTATACCAACATTACTACTACTACTACTTACAGTATATGATCCCCAACTTATATCCACATTACTACTACTACTAGTACTTATATGACACTCAACTTATACCAACATTACTACTACTAGTACTTATAGTATATGACACCCAACTTACACCAACATTACTACTACTACTTACAGTATATGATACCCAACTTATATCCACATTACTACTACTACTAGTACTTATATGACACTCAACTTGTACCAACATTACTACTACTAGTACTTACAGTATATGACACCCAACTTATACCAACATTACTACTACGAGTACTTATATGACACTCAACTTATACCAACATTACTACTACTAGTACTTATAGTATATGACACCCAACTTACACCAACATTACTACTACTACTTACAGTATATGATACCCAACTTATATCCACATTACTACTACTACTAGTACTTATATGACACTCAACTTGTACCAACATTACTACTACTAGCATTTACAGTATATGACACCCAACTTATACCAACATTACTACTACGAGTACTTATATGACACTCAACTTATACCAACATTACTACTACTAGTACTTATAGTATATGACACCCAACTTACACCAACATTACTACTACTACTTACAGTATATGATCCCCAACTTATATCCACATTACTACTACTACTAGTACTTATATGACACTCAACTTATACCAACATTACTACTACTAGTACTTATAGTATATGACACCCAACTTACACCAACATTACTACTACTACTTACAGTATATGATACCCAACTTATATCCACATTACTACTACTCCTAGTACTTATATGACACTCAACTTGTACCAACATTACTACTACTAGTACTTACAGTATATGACACCCAACTTATACCAACATTACTACTACTACTTATATGACACCCAACTTATACCAACATTACTACTACTAGTACTTACAGTATATGACACCCAACTTATACCAACATTACTACTACTAGTACTTTTATGACACCCAACTTATACCAACATTATTACTACTAGTACTTACAATATATGATACCCAACTTATATCCACATTACTACTACTAGTACTTACAGTATATGACACCCAACTTATACCAACATTACTACTACTAGTACTTTTATGACACCCAACTTATACCAACATTATTACTACTAGTACTTACAATATATGATACCCAACTTATATCCACATTACTACTACTAGTACTTACAGTATATGACACCCAACTTATACCAACATTACTACTACTAGTACTTATATGACACCCAACTTATACCAACATTACTACTACTAATACTTATATGACACCCAACTTATACCAACATTACTACTACTAGTACTTACAGTATATGACACCCAACTTATACCAACATTATTACTACTAGTACTTATGACACCCAACTTATACCAACATTACTACTACTAGTACTTACAGTATATTATACCCAACTTATAACAACATTACTACTACTGGTACTTCTATGACACCCAACATATACCAACATTACTACTACTAGTACTTATATGACCCCCAACATATACCAACATTACTACTACTAGTACTTACAGTATATGACACCCAACTTATACCAACATTACTACTACTAGTACTTACAGTATATTATACCCAACTTATACCAACATTACTACTACTAGTACTTACATGACACCCAACTTATACCAACATTACTACCAGTAGTACTTATTCGACACCAAACTTATACCACCATTACTATTACTAGTACTTATACAACACTCTATTTAGACCAACACTACTACTACTACTTGTAGAACACTATGTATACCAACATTATAACTACTTCTACTAGTACTTATACAACACTCTATTTAGACCAACACTAATACTAATACTACCATTAGTACTTATGCAACACTATTTATACCAACATTACCACTACCAGTAATTATTCAACACTCTATTTTGACCAACACTAACACTACTACTACTTATGCAACACTATTTATACATCATTATTACTACTACTAGTACTTATGCAATACTCTATTTAGACCAACATTACTAGTAGTACTACTACTACTTATACAACGCCCAACTTATACCAGCACTACTACTACTACTACTAGTATAGTAGAAAACTCAACTTATACTAACACTAGTAGTACTGTACTTATACAACACTCAATGTATACTAACACTACAACTACTTAAGTATTACACAAACCGAATACAACTCCTACTACTACTAGTACAAGATAGTACTTATGCAACACTCATCGTATACTAACATGACTACTAATCAGTTATCATACAAATACTACAAATACTACTAGTACAGTACAACACTAAACTTTTACTAACACTACTACTAGTAGTAGAGGATAGTACTTTTGCAACACTTAACTTAGACTTACACTACTACAACTAATTATTATACAAACACCACTACTACTACTACTACAAGCAGTAGTACAGTAAAGTACTTAGACAACACTCAACTTATATTAATACTACTACTAGTTAAGTATCATACAAAATACACTACTAGTAGTAGTACTACAGTATACTATCAATGTAATACTCTACTTATTCTAACAGTACTACTCCCTTCCTCCTCTCTTGTGATAAGCCTGCAAATAAATACTACTAGTTGTTTTGTCAAGTAAGGTGTAGAAGTATTGCTGTAGAGGCGAGTGATGCTGATGCAGACCCAGTTGCCATGGTAACACATACTCTCTGCAGGTGGCTGCCGTAGTTGGAGCCCAGGTTGGAAAATGCAGATTTCTTCTTAGCTTCTTCATCAGCTTTCTTCTTAGCATCAGACTCCTCCTTGATCCTCCTCTCCTCCTGCAACAACAACAACAACATGACGATGCAGCAACAACAACAACAACATGACGATGCAACAACAACAACAACAACAACATGACGATGCAACAACAACGTGACAATGAAACAACATAACGATGCAACAACAACAACATGACGATGCATCAACAACGTGACAATGAAACAACATAACGCTGCAACAACAACAACAACAACATGACAATGAAGCAACAACGTGACAATGAAACAACATAACAATTCAGTAACAACAACATGACAATGAAGCAACAACATGATGAAGCAACAACAACGTGACAATGAAGCAACATAACGATGCAACAACATGACGATGCAACAACAACAACGTGACAATGAAACAACATAACAATGCAGCAACAACAACATGACAATGAAGCAACAACATGATGAAGCAGCAACAACATGATGATGAAACAACTTAACGATGTAGCATCAACAACAACATGACAATGAAACAACATGATGATGATAGAACAACAACATGATCATGCAACAACCAACATAACAACATGACAATGAAACAACATGATGATGAATCAACAACAAAAACAATATAATGAAACAACTTAAAGATGCAACAACAACAACAACAAAAGAACAACAACATGAGAATGAAGCAGCAATAACATGTTGATGCAACAAGAAAAGAACACAACAATGAAACAACAACATGACAATGAAACAACAACAACATGATGATGCAACAAGAACAAAAACATGACAATGAAACAACAACATGACGATGCAACAAGAACTACATCATGACAATGAAACAACATTAACATGATCATGCAACAAGAACAATAATAACATGACAATGAAACAACATGATGATGAAGCAACAACAAAAACAATATAATGAAACAACATAATGATGCAACAACAACAACAAAAGAACAACAACATGAAAATGAAGCAGCAATAACTTGTTGATGCAACAAGAAAAGAACACGACAATGAAACAACAACAACATGATGATGCAACAAGAACAAAAACATGAAAATGAAACAACAACATGATGATGCAACAAGAACTACAACATGACAATGAAACAACATTAACATGATCATGCAACAAGAACAGTAAAAACATGACAATGAAACAACAACAACATGATGATGCAACAAGAACAAAAACATGACAATGAAACAACAACATGATGATGCAACAAGAACTACAACATGACAATGAAACAACATTAACATGATCATGCAACAAGAACAATGATAACATGACAATGAAACAACATGATGATGAAGCAACAACAAAAACAACATAATGAAACAACATGATGATGCAACAACAACGTGACAATGAAACAACATATTGATGCAACAACAACAACGTGACAATGAAACAACATAACAATGCAGCAACAACAACAACATGACAATGAAGCAACAACATGATGAAGCAACAACAACATGATGATGAAACAACATAACGATGCAGCATCAACAACAATGAAACATGATGATGATAGAACAACAACATGATCATGCAACAACCAACATAACAACATGACAATGAAACAACATGATGATGCAACAACAAAGAACAACAACATAACAATGAAACAACAAAAACAACATGACAATGAAACAACGACAACATGATGATGAAACAAGAACAACAACAACAATAACGAAAAGAATAACAACAACAACATGACAATGCAACAACAACAACATGGCAATGCAACAAGAACAACAACAAAAAGCAAAAGAACACCAAAAAGAACAACAACAACATGACAATGAGACAACAGGTTGATGCAACCAGAACAACAACAACAAAAAGAACAACATGAGAATGAAACCTCAACAACAACAAAAATAACAACAACATGACAATGGAACAACATGCAACAAGAACAGCAAAAAGAACGACAACAAAAGAACAACAACGTGACAAAGAAAAAACATGTTGATGCAACAAGAAAAAGAAGAACAACACCAAGACATTGAAACAACAACATGACAATGAAACAACACAATGATGCAACAACAAAGAACAACAACATGACAATTAAACAACAAAAACAACATGACAATGAAACAACAACAACATGATGATGCAACACGAACAACAAAAAATAACAAAATGAACAAGAACATGATAATGCAACAAGAACAAGAACATGGCAATGCAACAACAACAACAACTACATGGCAATGCAACAAGAACAAGAACATGGCAATGCAACAAGAACAAGAACAACAACATGGCAATGCAACAAGAACAACAACAACAAAATGACAATGCTACAAGAACAACAACAACAACATGACAAAGCAACAACAACAACAACATGGCAATGCAACAAGAACAACAACAACAACATGACAATGCAACAAGAACAACAACAACAACATGGCAATGCAACAAGAACAACAACAACAACATGGCAATGCAACAAGAACAACAACAACATGGCAATGCAACAAGAACAACAACAACAACATGACAATGCAACACGAACAACAACAACAACATGACAATGCAACAAGAACAACAACAACATGGCAATGCAACAAGAACAACATGGCAATGCAACAAGAACAACAACAACATGGCAATACAACAAGAACAACAACATGACAATACAACAAGAACAACAACATGACAATGCAACAAGAACAACAACATGGCAATGCAACAAGAACAACAACAACTACATGGCAATTCAACAAGAACAACAACAACATGACAATGCAACAAGAACAACAACAACAACATGGCAATGCAACAAGAACAACAACAACAACATGGCAATGCAACAACAAGAACAACAAAAAGCAAAAGAAGAACACCAAAAAGAAGAAGAAGAACAACAACAACATGACAATGAGGAGGATCCTCCAGTGACTTCCTGGTGAAAGAGGAAGAAGACGAACCTCACGTCTGGTCTGACGCTCCTTGTCCTTCTCAGTTCTCACTCTCAGCTGCTCCGCCCTCTCAGAACGACGCTTGTCCTACAGGAAGTGGACAAAGAAAGAGGCGTGACCTCAAACACTTTTGCTCCAATCACATGACAGCTTTCCAACTGTGACATCACCCTCACTTCATCACATGACCAACACTTTTTACTTTTTCACTCCTGCAATATAACATTTGCAATGTTTTCACTAGCTCCTGTCATATAGACAATCTTTGACTAACATTTGTAATGTTTTCACTAGCTCCTGTCATATAGACAATCTTTGACCAACATGTGTAATGTTTTCACTAGCTCCTGTCATATAGACAATCTTTGACTAACATTTGTAATGTTGTCACTAGCTCCTGTCATATAGACAATCTTTGACTAACATTTGTAATGTATTCACTAGCTCCTGTCACGTAGACAATCTTTGACTAACATTTGTAATGTTTTCACGAGCTCCTGTCATATAGACAATCTTTGACTAACATTTGTAATGTTTTCACTAGCTCCTGTCATATAGACAATCTTTGACTAACATGTGTAATGTTTTCACTAGCTCCTGTCATATAGACAATCTTTGACTAAAATTTGTAATGTTTTCACTAGCTCCTGTCATATAGACAATCTTTGACTAACATTTGCAAGGTTTTCACTAGCTCCTGTCATATGGACAATCTTTGGGTAACATTTGTAATGTTTTCACGAGCTCCTGTCACATAGACAATCTTTGACTAACATTTGTAATGTTTTCACTAGCTCTTGTCATATAGACAACCTTTGACTAACATTTATACTGTTTTCACTAGCTCCTGTCATATAGACAATCTTTGACTAACATTTGTTATGTTTTCACTAGCTCCTGTTATGTAGACAATCTTTGACTAACATTTGTAGTTTTCACTAGCTCCTGTCATATAGACAATCTTCGACTAACATTTGTAGTTTTCACTAGCTCCTGTCATATAGACAATCTTTGACTAACATTTGTAATGTTGTCACTAGCTCCTGTCATATAGACAATCTTTGACTAACATTTGTAATGTTTTCACTAGCTCCTGTCATGTAGACAATCTTTGACTAACATTTGTAATGTTTTCACAAGCTCCTGTCATATAGACAATCTTTGACTAACATTTGTAATGTTTTCACTAGCTCCTGTCATATAGACAATCTTTGACTAACATGTGTAATGTTTTCACTAGCTTCTGTCATATAGACAATCTTTGACTAAAATTTGTAATGTTTTCACTAGCTCCTGTCATATAGACAATCTTTGACTAACATTTGTAATGTTTTCACTAGCTCCTGTCATATGGACAATCTTTGGGTAACATTTGTAATGTTTTCACGAGCTCCTGTCACTTAGACAATCTTTGACTAACATTTGTAATGTTTTCACTAGCTCTTGTCGTATAGACAACCTTTGACTAACATTTATACTGTTTTCACTAGCTCCTGTCATGTAGACAATCTTTGACTAACATTTGTTATGTTTTCACTAGCTCCTGTTATGTAGACAATCTTTGACTAACATTTGTAGTTTTCACTAGCTCCTGTCATATAGACAATCTTCGACTAACATTTGTAGTTTTCACTAGCTCCTGTCATATAGACAATCTTTGACTAACATTTGTAATGTTTTCACTAGCTCCTGTCATATAGACAATCTTTGACTACCATGTGTAATGTTTTCACTAGCTCCTGTCATATAGACAATCTTTGACTACCATTTGTAATGTTGTCACTAGCTCCTGTCATATAGACAATCTTTGAGTAACATTTGTAATGTTGTCACTAGCTCCTGTCATATAGACAATCTTTGACTAACATTTGTAATGTTTTCACTAGCTCCTGTCATGTAGACAATCTTTGACTAACATTTGTAATGTTTTCACGAGCTCCTGTCATATAGACAATCTTTGACTAACATTTGTAATGTTTTCAATAGCTCCTGTCATATAGACAATATTTGACTAACATGTGTAATGTTTTCACTAGCTCCTGTCATATAGACAATCTTTGACTAACATTTGTAATGTTTTCACTAGCTCCTGTCATATAGACAATCTTTGACTAACATGTATAATGTTTCCACTAGCTCCTGTCATATGGAAAACATTTGACTAACATTTGTAATGTTTTTTACGATCTCCTGTTATACAAACAATCTTTGACTAACATTTTTTTAATGTTTTCATAAGCTCCTGTTGTATAGACAATCTTTGGACTAACGTATTCCTTAGAAACCAAAGAGTGCTCCTGCCATATAAATAATCTTCGTCTCTAACATTTGAAACATTTTCATTAGCTTCTGTGATAAAGAGGATCTTTGACTAACATTTGTAATGTTTTTATTAAATATTTTTCATTAAAAACCACAGAGTGCTTCTGTCATGGATGGAGGCTATTTGCTAATATTGTAAATATTTTCATTAGCTCCTGTCGTATAGAAAATCTTTGACTAATATTTGTAACGTCTTCATTAAGAAATGTCAGACTGCTCCTGTCATATAGAGGATCTCTGGCTAAAATTTTAAAAGTTTTCATAGGAAAAAAAACACACGCAGAATGCTCCTGTCATTTAGAGGATCTTTGACCAATATTATTAATGCTTTTGTTAAAAACCGCTGTGTTTCTGTCATATTGAGGATCTTTGACTAACAACTTTAACGTTTTCATAAAAAACAGCAAAATGTTCTTGTCCTATAGAAGATCTTTGACCAACATTATTTTTGCTTTCGTTAAAAACCGCAGTGTTCCTGTTATATAGAGGATCTTTGCCTAACAATTCTAATGTTTTGATTAAAAAACACACACACTGCTCCTATCATTTAGAGGATCTTTGACCAACATTGTTAATGCTTTCGTTAAAACCCGCAGGGTTCCTGGCATATAGAAGATCTTTGATTAACATTTTTAACGTTTTCATTAAAAAAAAAAGATTGTCCTTTAGATGATCTTTGACCAACATTAGTAATGCTTTTGTTAAAAACCGCACGGTTCCTGTCACGTAGAGGATCTTTGATTAACATTTTTAACGTTTTCATAAAGAAATGTTCTTGTCCTACAGATAATCTTTGACCAACATTACTAATTTCATTAATAACTGCAGTGTTTCTGTCATATAGAAGACCTTTGACGAATATTTTTAATGTTTTTGGTAAAAACAGCAAAATTCTCTTTTCATTTAGAGGATCTTTGATGAAGAATTTTGATATTTTACGCAATGACAGCAGAGCATGGCTGTCAAATAGAGGATCTTTGGTGTTTACATTTGAAGAAGGTTATGTATTACATATCATTATGTATTATGAAGTATTTATGTTGATGTTTTACATTTGGTGTGTTCATTGTGACGGTATACATATATATATATATATATATATATATATATATATATATATATATATATATATATATATATATATATGTATATATATATATATATATATATATATACATATATATATATATATATATATATAACTATATATATATATATATATAAAAATAAATATATACTGTATATATATATATATATAAATATAAATATATACTGTATATATATATATATATGTATATATATATACACACACACATATATATACAGTATACATATATACACATATATATATATATATATATATATATATATATATATATACATATATATATATATACACATATATATTTAAATGCAGGTATATATATACAGTTTACATATTTACATATATACACATGTATATATACACACTGTATATTTAAATACAGGTATATACATACACACACACACATATACACACATATGTATACATATATACACACACATATATATATATATATATCTATATATATATATGAATACACACACATATGTACAGTATATACATACATATATATATATACATATATACATACATACATATTTACAGACATATATACATTTATGTATATATGTCTGCATATATATGCATATATATACAGACATATATACATTTATGTATATATGTGTATATATATTACATATATATATATACATACATATATATGTAATATATACATATATATATATATATATATATATATACACACATATATGTATATATGTGTGTACCGGTATATGTATACCGTATATGTGTAATATACATATATATACACACATATATACATATACACATATACATAAATGATAAAATGATAAATGGGTTGTACTTGTATAGCGCTTTTCTACCTTCAAGGTACTCAAAGCGCTTTGACACTACTTCCACATTTACCCATTCACACACACATTCACACACTGATGGAGGGAGCTGCCATGCAAGGCGCTAACCAGCACCCATCAGGAGCAAGGGTGAAGTGTCTTGCTCAGGACACAACGGACATGACGAGGTTGGTACTAGGTGGGGATTGAACCAGGGACCCTCGGGTCGCGCACGGCCATTCTTCCACTGCGCCACGCCGTCCCTATATATACCACATACAAAAACACACACACACACGTGTGTGTGTATGTATACATGTGTAATATATATAGATGTATACACACACACACATATACGGTATATATATTTTTAGAAATGTTGGCCAACTGAAAAGTATGAAAATGAAAAATATGAGCATGTACAATACTCAATACTTGGTTGGAGCTCCTTTTGCCTCAATTACTGCGTTAATGCGGCGTGGCATGGAGTCGATGAGTTTCTGGCACTGCTCAGGTGTTATGAGAGCCCAGGTTGCTCTGATAGTGGCCTTCAACTCTTCTGCGTTTTTGGGTCTGGCATTCTGCATCTTCCTTTTCACAATACCCCACAGATTTTCTATGGGGCTAAGGTCAGGGGAGTTGGCGGGCCAATTTAGAACAGAAATACCATGGTCCGTAAACCAGGCACGGGTAGATTTTGCGCTGTGTGCAGGCGCCAAGTCCTGTTGGAACTTGAAATCTCCATCTCCATAGAGCAGGTCAGCAGCAGGAAGCATGAAGTGCTCTAAAACTTGCTGGTAGACGGCTGCGTTGACCCTGGATCTCAGGAAACAGAGTGGACCGACACCAGCAGATGACATGGCACCCCAAACCATCACTGATGGTGGAAACTTTACACTAGACTTCAGGCAACGTGGATCCTGTGCCTCTCCTGTCTTCCTCCAGACTCTGGGACCTCGATTTCCAAAGGAAATGCAAAATTTGCATGGTTGGGTGATGGTTTGGGGTGCCATGTCATCTGCTGGTGTCGGTCCACTCTGTTTCCTGAGATCCAGGGTCAACGCAGCCGTCTACCAGCAAGTTTTAGAGCACTTCATGCTTCCTGCTGCTGACCTGCTCTATGGAGATGGAGATTTCAAGTTCCAACAGGACTTGGCGCCTGCACACAGCGCAAAATCTACCCGTGCCTGGTTTACGGACCATGGTATTTCTGTTCTAAATTGGCCCGCCAACTCCCCTGACCTTAGCCCCATAGAAAATCTGTGGGGTATTGTGAAAAGGAAGATGCAGAATGCCAGACCCAAAAACGCAGAAGAGTTGAAGGCCACTATCAGAGCAACCTGGGCTCTCATAACACCTGAGCAGTGCCAGAAACTCATCGACTCCATGCCACGCCGCATTAACGCAGTAATTGAGGCAAAAGGAGCTCCAACCAAGTATTGAGTATTGTACATGCTCATATTTTTCATTTTCATACTTTTCAGTTGGCCAACATTTCTAAAAATCCCTTTTTTGTATTAGCCTTAAGTAATATTCTAATTTTGTGACACACGGAATTTTGGATTTTCATTTGTTGCCACTTCAAATCATCAAAATTAAATGAAATAAACATTTGAATGCATCAGTCTGTGTGCAATGAATAAATATAATGTACAAGTTACACCTTTTGAATGCAATTACTGAAATAAATCAAGTTTTTCAAAATATTCTAATTTACTGGCTTTTACCTGTACATATACACACACACACACATATATACACACATACATATATATGTATATATACAGTATGTATATATATATATATATATATGTGTTATATATATATATATATATATATATAGATACACACACACACACACACACACACACGCACACGCACACGCACACACACGCACACACACACACATATATGCTGCGAAGTGATTGGCTGAGGAGACTCACAATCCTGTCTTTAAGGGCGATGATTTCCTCCTCCTCCTTCTTCCTGCATTCAAAGTGAGCCTCGATCAAGGTCTGCAGCTCCACCAGGTCTTTGTTCTGACGCTTCTTCTGGATGTCCTGCACGGCGGACACCACGACCACCATGTATGAGGACCAAGAACAACAAACACGCACGCCGCCTCGCCGGGAAAACAAACACTCACGTCAAAGTCCACTTTCTCGCCATCGGGGATCTTCGGACCGGAGGGCCTGGCGGAGGGAAAAGAGGAAGGTCAGCGAGAACATCATCACGGGGCGTCCACGTGCGTGTCATGTGACCCGAGGAGGAACTCACTTGTACTTTGGCCTCTCCTCTGGAGGAGTGAAGACGGCGGTGGCGAAGAGGACGGGGGGGGGGGACACAAGTACAATTAAGGGGGTTAGACAGCAAACAAAGGTGGTGAACAAGATGCTAGAAATCCTCCATCTTCTTCTACGGAGAGCCGCCATGGTCACATGGCCCCCCCGGGGAGCGGCCGCGTCACGCCATGCACCAGACGAGTGGACGGCGGGCTCACACCAGCTAGCATGTCCTATTCTGTCACCCTTTTTTTCCCCCACCAGACCTCCTAAATGCTCCTTAGCATCCCTAAACTACAAGGACTGAGATGTTTGGGTTCATGTTGAAGAAAAACAACGTACCTTCCTCTTCTACGGCCTCTGCATGCAGCAAGCGTCGGAAAACAAAAGCAGAATGGACAACACAGTTAGCTCGCTACGTTAGCACAGTGCTAAGTAGATAAAAACACACTTGCTAACTCGTGGTGACTCCACGGTCACATGGCACAAGGTAGACAGCGCTGTTGGCGTGATGATTAGCTTAGCATCGCCACCATCGCGCTGTTAGCGTGATGATTAGCTTAGCATCGCCACCATCGCGCTGTTAGCGTGATGATTTGCTTAGCATCACTACCATCGCACTGTTAGCGTGATGATTAGCTTAGCATCACTACCATCAATCTGTTAGCGTGATGACTAGCTTAGCATCGCCACCATCGCGCTGTTAGCGTGATAATTAGCTTAGCATCGCCACCATCACGCTGTTAGCGTGATGATTAGCTTAGCATCACTACCATCACGCTGCTAGTGTGATGGATTAGCTTAGCATCACAACCATCACGCTGCTAGTGTGATGGATTAGCTTAGCATCGCCACCATCGCGCTGTTAGCGTGATGATTATCTTAGCATCGCCACCATCGCGCTGTTTGCGTGATGATTAGCTTAGCATCGCCACCATCGCGCTGTTAGCGTGATGATTAGCTTAGCATTGCCACTATCGCGCTGTTAGCGTGATGATTAGCTTAGCATTACTACCATCACGCTGCTAGTGTGATGGATTAGCTTAGCATCACTACCGTCGCGCTGATTAGCTTATCATCGCTACCATCGCACTGTTAACGTAATGAGTTAGCTTCACATCGCTACTATCGCGCTCTTAGCGTGATGGACTAGCTTAGCATCGCTACCATCGCGCTGTTAGCGTGACAGATTATTTTAGCATCGCTGCCATCGCACTGTTAGCGTGATGATTTGCTTAGCATGGCTACCATCATGCTGGCTTAGCATTGCTACCATCGAGCTGTTAGCGTGATGGGATAGCTTAGTATCGCTACCATCGCGCTGTTAGCACGACGGATTAGCTAAGCATCGCTACCATCACATTGCTATCGTGATGAATTAGCTTAGCATCGCTACCATCACGTTGCTAGCGTGATGAATTGGCTTAGCATCGCTACCATCACGTTGCTGTCGTGATGAATTAGCTTAGCATCACTACCATCATGTTGCTAGCGTGATGAATTAGCTTAGCATTGCTACCATCACGTTGCTGTCGTGATGAATTAGCTTAGCA
This sequence comes from Nerophis lumbriciformis, assembly GCF_033978685.3. Classification (NCBI taxonomy): domain Eukaryota; kingdom Metazoa; phylum Chordata; class Actinopteri; order Syngnathiformes; family Syngnathidae; genus Nerophis; species Nerophis lumbriciformis. Next base: position 23,464,136 of record NC_084576.2, read on the forward strand.
TCGCTACCATCACGTTGCTGTCGTGATGAATTAGCTTAAACATCGCGCTGTCAGCGTGACAGATTAGCTTAGTATCGCTACCATCATGGCTGATAAACATGAAGTCAGGAAATAAACAAGCCCACCTTGATGTAGCGCGTTAAAATGCTAAACATATTTTTCCTCGCAAAGGTTGCTAAAAATAAAAATTGAAAAAAAATATATCAACAATAAGGAAGACAAAACGTCTGGTGGATCATCAGATTACAACAAATAAAAGCAATCATGGACGATAAATCAAATTGCTTTTTTGAAAACAAAATAGTCGACCCAATGTTAGATATCACACTATTAAGAAAGGATGTCCCGATAAAACTTTTCCACTTCCGATATGATACCTTGAGTATGTGCTGATACTGACATTGATTTGATATCAGCAGCACTTGTACATTGTATCATTTAGTAGTGTGCCATTTTATACTTTTAATGATTATTACGTATGTCTAGCTTGTGTGCTATTGTGCGCTTAGCTGCTGTGTAGCTGCTAGCTCCTAGTAGTCTATAGCCTAGCATGTTTACCTTTTTGTAGATGACTTTAGTAAAATAGAAGGAAACACCAACCTTGTGTGCTTATTGGAGGAATATTTATTATTTACTGTATGGAACGGACAGATGCTGTCTTTGAATTGAAATTGAATAACAATTATTAAAAATATGAAATAAAATAAAATGAAATGAAATAAAATAAAATAAAATGTGCTGTATATCAGTAATTTGTGTATTGGCAACATCTAGTGGCCGCAATAATTCATTAAGTCAAGCTCATGACAGTAAATTGAATGATGCGGACATGTTTGTTACTGGATCTAAAAAAAACAAGGATTCTAAAAAAACTTGCCTAGAGATTTTGTATGTGTAAGTAATATGCAACTATAATTATTTGATACTTGTTTATATTGACAAATGTGCCATTTTATACTTTTAATGATTATTACGTATGTCTAGCTTGTGTGCTATTGTGTGCTTAGCTGCTGTGTAGCTGCTAGCTCCTAGTAGCCTAGCATTTTTACCTTTTTGTAGATGACTTTAGTAAAATAGAAGGAAACACCAACCTTATGTGCTTATTGGAGGAATATTGATTATTTACTGTATGGAACGGACAGATGCTGTCTTTAAATTGAAATTGAATAACAATTAATAAATCAACTAAAACTAAATAAAATAAAATAAAATAAAATAAAATAAAATGTGCTGTATATTAGTAATTTGTGTATTGGCAACATCTAGTGGCCGCAATAATTCATTAAGTCAAGCTCATGACAGTAAATTGAATGATGCGGACACGTTTGTTACTGGATCTAAAAGAAAAACAAGGATTCTAAAAAAAACTTGCCCAGAGATTTTTTATGTGTAAGTAATATGCAACTATAATTATTTGATACTTGTTTATATTGACAAATGTGCCATTTTATACTTTTAATGATTATTACGTATGTCTAGCTTGTGTGCTATTGTGTGCTTAGCTGCTGTGTAGCTGCTAGCTCCTAGTAGCCTAGCATGTTTACCTTTTTGTAAATGACTTTTGCACAAACAGGACTGCTGGTATCGGACCAATTTTGGACATCAACATCAGACCGGGACCCCTCTAATAATTAGCATTCGAATATATTGACCCATACTGGGTTGTTTTTAGCATCTTGAACGTGCACAATGTATGCAATGATGATGTCGTACAAGCCGAAGCTGCCAGCGTAGCATGTTTGGCTTTGGCATAGCTAACTAGCAAAAAAAGACAAACACATACGCTCATGTTGTTGACGTTGATCCAAGATGTCCAGAGGTGAAAGGAAGGTAAGTTAGCATTAGCATGATTAGCATGATTGGTGGTGTCTGACTGTTCTGTGGGAAAGGATGATAGAATAACCCCCCCGCCATGCCACATACCTTCAAGCTCAGCCTCAGCGTCTACCTCAGCTTCTGGTTCCGCTTCTGGTTCCGCTTCCGGTTCCGGTTCTGGTTCTACCTCGGCTTCATCCTCCGCCCCAGGCGACACCTCTACTTCCTCTACTAGCTCCTCCTCTTCCTCTACTACACGGCATGCAGCACGGGGAAGGAGGGGTCGGGGGTGGGGGGAGCGGCGTTAATGGAAAGAGGAGGGAGGGGGGGGGGGGGGGCAGAGGGGAGGGGAGGAGTTTAGCAGAGACAGGCTGGCTGTTATGGGAGGGGTCAAAGGTCGATGGCGCCTGGTGCGTTAGCGGCGTGCCAGAGGACGAGGGGGGGGGAATAACCCACGAGCATGTTTTATTGTGAAGGTTCTTACCGTCGTACTCTTCAGGGGGCGGAGGAATAAAAGGAGGAGAAGAAGATGATGGTAAGAGTACGCCGGGACCCATGCGGGCGCTCATGCTACACCGCGCCATGCTAGAAATGTCGTGTGCGCCCCCGCCGCCGGGGGTCGAAGGTCAGGGGCGCACACGAGAAGGTTCTAGAGCGGACGAGCACTACCGACCGTGGAGCAGGCGGCGCGTACTCACCCTGGTCGCTGCGGACACAAGGAGACAAAACATGGTCAAGGGGGGCGGGGCCTAAAGGTGAAATGTAAAGGTGAGGCCGAAGGTGTTCTTACACTTCCTCGTTGTCGGACATGTTGAAAGTGGACTTGGCAACCTGCAACACACACCAGGCCGCCATGTTTATAATTGGTAAATGGGTTATACTTGTATAGTGCTTTTCTACCTTTCAAGGTACTCAAAGCGCTTTGACACGATTTCCACATTCACCCATTCACACACTGATGGCGGGTGCTGCCATGCAAGGCCCTAACCACCACCAATCAGGAGCAAGGGTGAAGTGTCTTGCTCAAGGACTCAATGGACGTGACGAGGTTGGTAGAAAGTGGGGATCGAACCAGGAACCCTCAGGTTGCTGGCACGGCCACTCTCCCAACTGCACCACGGCGTTCCCTTTTTTTTTTATTTCAAGGGAGACCACCCCCCTCTCACACACACACACACACACACACACACACACACACACGTCTCGGGTCCGATGGCACCTACTAGAAGATTCTATGCTGCAAAAATGCAGACGCTTTAAATTTAGCTGCGACGACAGCTGCCAAAAACGACTGCGGCTAAAATATCAGCGGAAACACCGAACGCCTTCTGGAACCTTCCCAGTCGTCCTGATCAATCATATTGCCAATCACTGATCAACCAATCACGTTCAGCGATGAATCAGAGTCAGTGTGGACTCCTAACGAGCAGGACATAAACCTAAACGTTAAATTATACGCACTGAAAAATATACATTTTTTAAAATATAGATTTTCTAAAAGTACAACCTCCGAGAGATAAATAGGGAAACAAATGTGATAAATGTGTTAAAAATTTAATATTTTAAACATTTACGAAATTGGTAATTTGTGTTTATACAATTACAATTATACAATTAATTTAGAATGATTAATGTATATAATAAATAAATTATATTATAAATGTACAAAATGCTTTTACATTTAATTAAACCAATATGAAGATGTATATTTTTGTAACTATCAATTCAAAATTATAAATTTATATTCAATAAATGTATTTTTAACTTGGACATTTACAAAATGAGTTTACATTTACACATTTACAATGATGCATTAATAATTATTAATTTGTACATATACAATATATATATATATATACTGTATATATATTTACTTTTCATTTTAAAGTTATTACTTAACATGTACGTTTACGAATGTTAATTTGTATTTATTTTTATAGATTTATTTTAATTTATTAATGTATAGTTTATTTTATTTAAATTCACATTTACATGTATACAATTATATATTAGCAATTATTCATTTGTATCACTACATTCACAACATGAATTTATATTTCATTTTAAAATGATCAACATTAAATTTTAATTTATACATTGAATTGATATATTTATAGATGAACAATTATTCATTCTTATTACTATATTTACAAAATTAATTTATATTTGATTTTAAAATGATCAATTAACATGTATATATTTGCAATTAATTCTAAATTATTGATTTGTACTTATTATTACAGATGTATTTATTATTGTACTCATTTGATTTGAATTTATACATACATGAATTTTTTTTAACGATTAATTAATATGTTTGCTTAAAATTATACATTTCAAATTATTATTTATATTTAATATTATAAATATATTTATTAATTAATTGTATTTGAATGTATGTATTTACAAAATGTATTTATATTTAATTTTTAAATGATCAATCATCATATATATTTGCAATTAATTTAAAATTATTGATTTATATTTAATATTACAGTATTTGTTTATTTATTTATGTACTCATTTTGAGTGTAAAAATTTACAAAATTAGTTGATATTACATTTTTTAAATGATTAAATAACATGTTTGCTTAAAATAACAAATTACAAATTATTTATTTAAATTTTAAATTATAGATATATTTATTTATTATTGTATTTGAATTCATACATTTACAATAATAATGTATATTTAAGTTTTAAATGATTAATTAACATGTTTTAAAAATACTTATTTATATTTAATATTATAGATATATTTATTAATTAATTGTATTTAAATTTATATATTTACAAATTACCATTCATATATGCAACAACACATGAACAATTTTCATTTGTACTACTACATTTGGAGCATGAATTTACATTTAATTTCAAAATTATTAATTAACATGTATATTGTTTTCAATTATTCAATGAAATTATTGAAATTTATATTTATCATTATACATTTTTTATTTATTCATTAAATATTTTTCATGTATTTCAATGTATACATTTACAATGAATGCTAAATCAATTTAAGTGCATAGTAAATATAATGCAATGCTAATATTAAATATGTATGTATATATGTATATGTAACACACCATAACTGGCAAGTGTTTAGACGTTAGATCTGTGTCACCAATAATACTAATAATCAATAATCAATAATCCTCCAATGATGGGAGGTTAAATCAATCAAATGTCATGTGAGTGATTAACACGCCCAGTAACAGCTTATCCAATCAGACGCCAGATGACTGCCACATTAGTTCTATTATCGCGCCATGCGGGTCTCGTCTATTTCCGAGCCGCAGCTGCTCGCCGCCCTGATCCGGTTTCGCGGCCTGGCGTTCCTTGGCTACAATTCCTTATGAGGCGGCCCGGGCGCCCTCGCTCGCCTTCTCCTCCGCCTCGCGCTGACTCGACCGTTTGAAAGGTCAGAGGTCAGCTGGACTGTGTTCACGCGCGAGCGCAGGATGCCCGATGCTAAAGTGTTGAGCCGCGCGCTATGTGGCGCCGTGCCACGCCCCTTGGCGCCACACGAATAAACGACTGTGACCTGAAAGTTGGAGCACCAAGAGCGATTCTTGTTGTTGTTGTTTTTGAGTCCTCAGTAGAAACAACAAGAGTCAAACAAACGCAGCGTCTGCTAATACTCCTCAGCGGGATCGGTCCTGTTGGACTTGAGCTTCTAGAAGCAGAAGGAAGCCCAGGGGGAAACTTACCTGAGAAAAGCAGAAAGAAGCGTGCTCCCCGCTGGCCCGTACCGGCTGTCAGGTTCTGCAAACTTAGCGAGCAGATGATGTCCTTCACTTATAGAGACACTCGATCTCCTCGCCGCCCTCATTGGTGGGCCGCCCCGGACGGGCCGGGTCGGCGTCTTGGGTCCCACCCTTCTCCTCCTGGACCGCCGCTCGATAAGGAGATGCAAGCGTCAGCGCTGAGGACAGGAGGAGGAACAGGAGGGTCAAGTTTGGACACGGCCCAGCAAAGACGCAGTGAGCCGCTATTCTGGGAAGACTACTTTAGGACAGCACTTTTCCGACCGGCAGCCAGACAGCTGCTTCACTTCCTCAACATATGCATCATATACATATTTCATATCATATACTGTGCAACACCCACTCCACATTTAATACTGTCCTATTATCATATAATAGAACATAATACTCCTTTAAAACATAATAAGAATTTATAAGAAAATAATGCAGAATACTATAATATAAATTCATGTTTTAATAACATAATTCATAATTTTCTAATGTAATAATAATTTATAAGAAAATAATGTATAATATTCTAAATAATAAATTAATATTTTATTGAAATATTTCATAATATTCTAATATAATAATTTATAAGAAAATAATGTATACTATTCTAAATAATAAATGTATATTTTATTTAAATATTTCATAATCCATTTATCCATTTTCAACCGCTTGTCCCTTCTATTATAATAATAATTTATAAGAAAATAATGTATAATATTCTAATATAAATTATTGTTTTAATACAATATTTCATAACATTCTGCTATAACAATTTATAAGAAAATAATGTATATTCTAAATAATAAATTAATATTTTATTTAAATATTTCATAATATTCTACTATGATAATTTATAAGAATATAATTTATAATATTCTAAATAATAAATTAATATTTTATTTAAATATTTCATAATATTCTAATATAATAATAAGTTATAAGAAAATAATGTATAATATTCTAAATAATAAATTAATATTTTATTAAAATAGTTTGTAAAATTCTAATACAATAATAATTCATAATAAAATAATATATAATATTCTAAATAATAAATTAATATTTTATTTAAATATTTCATAATCCATCCATCCATTTCCTACCGCTTGTCCCTTCTAATATAATAATAATCATTTATAAGAAAACAATGTATACTATTTATTCTAATATAGATTATTGTTTTAATACAATATTTCATAATATTTTACTATAATAATTTATAAGAAAATAATGTATAATATTCTAAATAATACATTATTATTTTTATAAAAGATTTCGTAATATTCTAATATAATAATAATGTATACCATGTTTATAATATTCCGATAAACAATAGTTTAATTAAATATTCCATAGTATTCAAATATAATATTGATTTGTAATAAAATATTTTAGAATATTCTAATATAATATAAATAATAAAATAATTTGTAATTTCTAATATAAAATATTTTTAATAAAATATTCCATTATATTCTAATAATGATTTAGAATACATCATAATGTTCTAATATAATGTAATAATATTTTGTATTCAAATATAATATTTTTTTTACAAATAATTCATGACATTCTAATAAAAAATACATTTTAATACAATATTTTATAATATTCTAAAATAATAATAATTTATACGATTTTTATAGTATTCTTATACAAAATATTTTTATAAAATGTTTCCTACTATTCTAATTAATAATAACGAATTTATAGTTAAATGTTTCATATTATTATAGAATTAAAATATTTTAATAAATATTTCATAATAATCAAATATATTAATAATTTATAAGAAAATAAGGTATAATAGTTCTAGTATAAAATAATATTTTAATTAAATATTTCATAATATTCTAATAAAATAATAATTTATAATAAAATAATGTACAATATTCTAGTATAAAAATATTTGTATAAAATATGTCATAATATTAAAATATATAATAGTAATACTTCATGATAAAATTATTTACAATATTCTAACACAATATTCCATACAAAAAGAGTACGTACAAAAAATAAAAATACCAGAGCTGGAGAAGACACCAAGCTGTCTGGAGTCCGGCACCTTCTGCAAAATGGTTGCTCTCCTCACATGCTTTTGTCCACCTTGTTGCCCTGCCTTGGCAGAGATCAAAACCAAAAGTTAACTTGGTGTGTGCGTTGAACACACGCACACATTCTGATCTACTCTGCACACCTGGTACATCCTAAGATTATTAAACTAGACAGAATAATATGTGTTTGTTTGTGTGTAAAGATAAGAACCATTCTGCTTATCTTCCTCTAACAAAACCAAGGCTTGTCATTTCTAAGACGTTCCATTTTGCACAAAGGAGGGAAAATATTCCCTTAACAGTACTCATCATAATGCACAGTACAACCCCTAGTCTACATTGATTATACAAACGGACTTTAAAAAACGTTGGAAAAATAGTTGTACTTGTAAATTGAGACAATGTTGATGTCCAACGTTGGATCCACGTTGTTGATTGGGAAATGACCACATTTCAATGGTAAAACAACGTCACAACCTGACATTGAATAAAAGTTGTCAAAAAGCATGTTGTTTCAACGTTGTATTTGTGTTGTAGAATATTGGTTGGGAAATGACCAAATTTCAATGGTCAAATCAACGTCAGAACCCAACATTGATTAAACGTCGTCAAAAAGCATGTTGTTTCAACGTTATGTTTGAGTTGCTCAACGTCAGGACTTAATTCAACAAGTTCTCAACATTGTTTTAATGTCTTGTGCCTGCTGGGATGTAATAGATGTAATATATCAAACTGTAAATTGTTCTTGGAGTGCAACACATAAAGCCTTTTATTTTTTTTATTTTAATATTCTAAAATTGTTCTTTGAGTGCAATAAGAAATATATGTTTGCCGTATAGTAAGATTTTTGGTTAAAATTAAGCAAAAAAAAATAAATGTTGTGGTCCCCTTTGTTTTGAAAAGTATCGAAAAGGGTTGAAATACATTTATACCGGTACCAAAATATTGGTATCGTCATATATAATACATACATATATCTATATTATATATTTATACATACATATATACACACGCATACAGACACACACACACACACACACACACACACATATATATATATATACATATACACATACACTGTATATATCAGTGACGTGCGGTGAGATTGATGGCTGGTGAGGCACTGACTTCATCACAGTCAGATTTACAAACATATGAACCCTAAAGAGTATCTTATTCACCATTTGATTGGCAGCAGTTAACGGGTTATGTTTAAAAGCTCATACCAGCATTCTTCCCTGCTTGGCACTCAGCATCAAGGGTTGGAATTGGGGGTTAAATCACCAAAAATTATTCCCGGGCGCGGCGCCGCTGCTGCCCACTGCTCCCCTCACCTCCCAGGAGGTGATCAAGGGATGGGTCAAATGCAGAGGACAAATTTCACCACACCTAGTGTGTGTGTGTGTGTGTGACAATCATTGGTACTTTAACTTAACTTTAACTTTACACATACAAACTGTAGCACACAAAAAAGCACATTTAATTAAAAAAAACGTTATTATGGTCTTACCTTTACTTGTAAGTGCGGGAACAGTGGTGTTCGTGTTGGAGGAGTTGTTAATGAATGAAATATGAAATCCGTGCTGCAGTCTGCAGGTGTACCTAATGTTGTGTCCCTGCAGTCGTTCACGGCTCCTCCGGCGCGAGCAATGTTGTTTTTGCACTTTTTGGCTTCTTGTTAAGTGACTTTTTTTGGGTGGATTCGGTCTTGCACGTGGAGGGTTTGGGTGTAGGCTTTGGTTGATGTGGCGCTCCCGTCGGGGGGTGCATTCTGCGGCGGGGGTGCATTAACCGGCACCAGGAGGCGGGATTACTGCGAGCCTCACACAGTGCGTCTTCGCAGCAGTTTTATGATTGCTCAGCACAAGAAATACATTACACACATACAGTTGTTGACAAAATACACTGTACATTATATACCTCAGCTAACTAAACTATGGAAATGTATAATATAATTCATATAGCAATACGGTCTCACTGCACAGCAGGCCAGCAGTTAGCCGAGTCATTGCGCAATCCATGTTGAGGCACAACTGAGTGACGTGCCTCAACTGGCTGCTGATCACCGCAAGTCTCTTCTCAGTATTTGAACGGCAAATGTGAAAATTCAGCGATTTTGAATAAAAATAATCGAAAACTGGTGAAGTTAAATGTAAAATAACTTTATAGTATAATCACTGAATACATATAACACTTTAATTAATTTGTTTTCTTTTTACATTTTTTTTCTTTCCATGATGGCAGGTGAGGCGCTGCCTCACCTGCCTCTAGTGACCGCACGTCACTGATATACACATACATTTTTTTTGTGTTTAACATCTACAATCTTTTACCAACATATGGACCTTTATCAAGGCTGGAACCCATTATTCATATTTACATTGTTTCTTGTGGGAAATTTGTTTCGATATACACACTTTTCTATTTACGAACCAGGTTCAACAACCAAATGTATGTATGAATTTACAAATAACAATATATTTATGTATTTACATATACTGTGGTCAAATGTATTTATGTATGTACTTATATATACTGTAGTCATATGAATGTATTAACATATAGTGATATGTTTTCAACCAATTTCCAGATGAAAATTTTAATGTATGTACCTTTTTTTTTTATCACCGTGTTGATTATGAATGAATGAAATGGCAGACATGTTCCACTAGGGGGTGCTGCAGTACCATAGAACAAACTGACCTGTGGTTCCGCCTCCAGGATCATGTTCTGCGTTCCAGACCACCAACATTGACCCGTAGACCACCTGTGATATTTTTTTCATTGAAGAAATGTCACTTTATGACATTATAAAGTAGTCAGTGTACAGCTTGTGTACATATTTACTGTATACCCTCCAAATAAATGAACACATATTAATATCTACATAACTGCATGTCATTGACCCTCTTCCTGTCACGTGACTCGTCGGCGTTACAAAAGGGGTCAGGTGTGTCCAATTGAAATATGATCACTGTCACTCTTTCAAACAGGAAGTACGTCATCACAATCAACTATGTGGGGAAAAAAAACATAGCTGATCTAGATAAAGAAAAGAAAAAAGTACGAATGTTATTAATTTATTTCATGTAAAGTACATTGAACCATTAATTTTAATATTTAGTTATTGATTTTACGATTTAGTAATATTTCACAATTTGTTTATTTCATGAACGTATTTAATCTCTCAAAGTCAGCCATCGAAGTTAGTGGGCGGGACTAACAGAATCTCTCGTCCAATCAAAGTCAGTAGGGCTAGCAGGAATCTCGTCCAATCAAAGTCAGTGGGCGGGGCTAACAGGAACCTCGTCCAATGACTGCTCCTTCAAAAAATGGCGGTTAAGTAGGATTTTCTCGTACTTTTTGGGGAGTTGTTGGTCGATATTTTGAGACCTACTGGAGTCTGTGGAAGTGACTCCTGCCGACCCAGAGCACGGAGCCGTTACAGTCGGGGAATTTGTTACAGTTGTTGAAGTATTTCCGCACTTTCACACCAGGAATATCGAGCTGTACTCACCGCTTCTCTGCTCCAAGATCCACTGGCGAGCGGAAGTGCCGAGTAACCAATCAGGTGTTAGCCCCGCCCACCGACTTTGACGGCTGACTTTGACAGATGAAATAAATGTTGAATAAATAAATAATTAAAAGTTCATGGAATAATTAAATCATTAAAATAAAAATTAATTGAATGACTAATTAAATTGTGAAATTATTAATTAAATCATGAAAAAATGATCTACTTAAATAAAAAATAATTAAATGAACTTTTACAACAAATACAATAATGACATGTACGTATTATAACATTTGTAAGCTAGCTTTTTTTAGCTAATTTTATAGATTATTATACATTAGTGTCATATTTTGGCACCTGATGTTCGCTAATTCACATTTTTAACACATTTTGCAGGTATACATTACCAGTGTTGGGACTAACGCGTTACAAAGTAACTAGTAGTCTAACGCGTTATTTTTTATATTCAGTAACTCAGTTAACGTTGCTACATGATGCATTACTGCGTTATTTTACGTTATTTTTTATGTGGTATCGGCTAGAAACAGAAGATCTGAGTGTGTTTTATTGGAGCGCTGCGGTGTCGTCCTTCTGTGTCACAAGGAAAAGAAGAGGCGTGCTTTGTGTGGGTGGGGGCGGGGGCTCCCAGACCGTAGTTGAGGAGCGCAGGGGAGACGTTCCTCCAGGGCCTATGTACTTCGAGGGTAACAACCTTCCCTTTACCCGGCAGTGGGTCTTTACAGCTCCGGACTTGAGGGTGAATGACGAGGCCGGCGGTTTGTTGCAACTTTGTGACTTTATTGGTGTCTTGCACGTAGCCATCCACCGAGCTACTCACTGTTGCCGCTCCCTCACTTCTCTCGCCCACTCACTCACCTCACATGCTGTTATATCTTAAAGGGCCACACACACACACACACACACATACGCTACTCTCATAACAACTAACAAGACATCATGGCGGAGCCAGAAGTCGAGTTTCTTAACATGGAGATATTCTCACTACTTTTCTTTTGTCGAGCACAAAGAAAAGAACATTTTAGTTAAATGTAAGTTGTGTCTTGGACGGAGGGACTGCTAGCCAGGACAACATTGATAGAGCCATTGCAGCGTATGTGCTAGAAGACATGCAGGCTATTTCTACAGTGGAGTCGCCCGCTTTCAGGCAGCTAATTAGCATGATACCGGAGTCAAACAGCAAATGGCACGTAAAACAAGTTCCAAGTACCTGGACAGTGAGTACATAAACATGGAAAGCGAGCTAAAGAAAACACTCATCATTCAGCATTGAAGGTACACACACTCTGTCAATTCTCTTTTATACTCTTTCATTCTAGACTTCGAGAGTGTTTGATTATCACATCACTCTAAATGTATAGACTATAAAGTTCACAAACATAAAGAGGGCTCCTAGTGGGCCGGGCCAATCTTTCCTTATCTCTAAACTAAAACTGGGGAAATGTGTAGAGTGTTATGGGCTTCAGTACAGTGTTGATCTCCTGAAGACATGATTTTATTTCACAATTCCTTGAGAGAGAGAAAAAAATGCCTGGTTAGGCTTTGTGTATGTCATGTGTGCCTTCCTTGGGTGAAGCCAGGTTTACAGCTATGTTGTTATTATGCTGTTTGTTACTTATGTATGTTATGTTGCAGCTATTTAAAATAGTTTTGTCAATTTGTTCTGGCCTGAAATAAATTGGCCCTTTGAAACATATCTTTGTCTTTGTGTGTTGTATGTAGACCACATCGCTTAGCAGAGTTCAGTGATGCAAATGCATGTCAAGTTAATCAACAGATTGTATTATTCCCCAGTGCAATAACAGTACTGAAATGAAGGCTAAAAAGGCATTAATGGGAGCCTTAAAAAAAAAAAAGAGGGAAACAAAGAAGTAACTAAATAGTTACTTTTCACAGTTAACGCATTACTTTTTGGTGTAAGTAACTGAGTTAGTAACTCAGTTACTTTTGAAATAGAGTAACTATTAACTGTAACTAGTTACTGGTTTTCAGTAACTAACCCAACACTGTACAGAGTTACAGAGTAATACATGTTGGTACTTGACCCATGCTACAGTTAGTATTTTAGGTTTTTTTAAGCTAATTTAGCAGGTATACAGCTCAGTGTTGTATATTTTGGTATTTTAGTAATGCTAACTATAGACATGCTACTGTTAGCAATATTTTTTTTTAGCTCATTTTACTTACATTTACTGTTTTTTTTTAATTACTTGACAAAACTACTACTTTTTTTTAGCTAATTGTATACAGTAGGTATACACCAGTGTCATATTTTGGTTCTTGGTGTATGCTAACGTTAGCATGTTTGCTTGTTTTTTTTTCTTCACATTTTTCAGGTACACATCGCAGATTAATATATTTTGGTACTTGACGCATTTTACAGTTAGTATTTTAGCTTTTTTTTTTTAAGCTAATTTAGCAGGTATACAGCTCAGTGTTGTATATTTTGGTATTTTAGTAATGCTAACTATAGACATGCTACTGTTAGTAACATTTTTTTTAGCTCATTTTACTTAAATTTTCTGTTTTTTTTTTAATTACTTGACAAAACTACTACTTTTTTTTAGCTAATTGTATACAGTAGGTATACACCAGTGTCATATTTTGGTTCTTGGTGTATGCTAACGTTAGCATGTTTGCTTGTTTTTTTTTCCAAATTTTTCAGGTACACATCGCAGAGTAATATATTTTGGTACTTGACGCATTTTACAGTTAGTATTTTAGCTTTTTTTTTAAAGCTAATTTAGCAGGTATACAGCTGTGTTGTATATTTTGGTATTTTAGTAATGCTAACTATAGACATGCTACTGTTAGCAATATTTTTTTTAGCTCATTTTACTTACATTTTCTGTTTTGTTTTTTTAATTACTTAACAAAACTACTACTTTTTTTAGCTAATTGTATACAGTAGGTATACACCAGTGTCATATTTTGGTTCTTGGTGTATGCTAACGTTAGCATGTTCACTTGGTTTTTTTTCACATTTTTCAGGTACACATCGCAGAGTAACATATTTTGGTACTTGACGCATTTTACAGTTAGTATTTTAGCTTTTTTTTTTTAAAGGTAATTAAGCAGGTGTACAGCTCAGTGTCGTATATTTTGGTATTTTAGTAATGCTAACTATAGACATGCTACTGTTAGCAATATTTTTTTTTAGCTCATTTTACTTACATTTTCTGTTTTTTTTTTTTAATTACTTAACAAAACTACTACTTTTTTTTAGCTAATTGTATACAGTGGGTATACACAAGTGTCATATTTTGGTTCTTGGTGTATGCTAACGTTAGCATGTTCGCATTTTTCCCAACATTTTTCAGGTACACATCGCAGAGTAATATATTTTGGTACTTGACGCAATTTACAGTTAGTATTTTAGCTTTTTTTTAAGCTAATTAAGCAGGTATACAGCTCAGTGTCGTATATTTTGGTATTTTAGTAATGCTAACTATAGACATGCTACTGTTAGCAATATTTTTTTAGCTCATTTTCTGTTTTTTTTTTATTACTTACTAGGGGCGGCGTGGCGCAGTGGAAGAGTGGCCGTGCGCGACCCGAGGGTCCCTGGTTCAATCCCCACCTAGTACCAACCTCGTCATGTCCGTTGTGTCCTGAGCAAGACACTTCACCCTTGCTCCTGATGGGTGCTGGTTAGCGCCTTGCATGGCAGCTCCCTCCATCAGTGTGTGAATGTGTGTGTGAATGGGTAAATGTGGAAGTAGTGTCAAAGCGCTTTGAGTACCTTGAAGGTAGAAAAGCGCTATACAAGTACAACCCATTTATCATTATTATTTATTACTTGACAAAACTACTACTTTTTTTTTAGCTAATTGCATACAGTAGGTATACACCAGTGTCATATTTTGGTTATTGGTGTATGCTAACGTTAGCATTTTTTTTTTCACATTTTTCAGGTATACATCGCAGAGTAATATATTTGAGCGTTTTAAGCTCATTTTGCTCATTTAAAAAAAAATGTTTTTAATCCATCCATTTTCTACTGCTTATCCCTTTTGGGGTCACGGGGGGTGCTGGAGCCTATTTAATTTAAAAAGTAGAATATTTTGTTACTTGACGCTAACTGTTAGCATTTGGCTTTGTTTCTTCAGCATTCACACAAAGTTTCTACTGAAATTGCATTTCTAGTTCTTTGAAAAAATGTACATATTCTTCTGATTTTGAAAGTGAAAACAACCAAATTTGGCCCCCCAGTATCCTTTGCCGTGTCAGTCTGTGGCCCTCGGAGGAAAAGGTTTTGTCCAACCCTGGTCTAGACCCCTGGGGGGCCCCCCAAGCCCACTTTTAGAGGGGTCAGACAGCGCAGGTCCTGAGTGAGCCGGGGCTCGGAGTCCCTGTCACTATGAGCCGGGTCTATTTTAGGGCCGTCATGGCGCCCGGTCCTTCCATTTGGAGGAAGGGGGGGGCCTAGTGGGGGGGCGAGTCACGAAGCAGCCCGCTGTGACACTCCGGGCTGGGACAAGCAGGCAGCAGCCGGCCGGCAGCACCCGCACAGGTAAACGCCACAATGGCGCCCTTTCTCTACACGCTGGGGTCAGGGGGGGGGCCCACTTTTGCTTTGTACATTTGCCAACTTCCTGTTGACTTTTGTGTCCTTTTCTGTCAAGGGGAACCCGCCTGCTGCACTCGAGCGAGGAGTCTCGACCCGGTACGTTCACCCGGGGGGGTCTCGGTGAGGGGAAGGGGGGGGCTTTTTGGGTCGGGACCGGCCATCGTGGACCACGGCGGCTATAATTATTCTTTCCTCTTTCGACGTCGCGTCCAAACCTTCCAGGGCCTTAAAAGGAGGAGGGTCGGCACAGGGGGACCAGGGGGCGGGTCTCGTGTTTTAGGGGACGGGCGGCCTACTTTTCACACAAGTTGTCATCAAAGTATTCGTGTTGTTATCCTAAAAAGGGGCCAAACATTCTCTCACCTGTGGCTTTATTTCACTCCTCTCCCATTGGCCGGCCTCCGGCCTATCAGGTGTCAGCGTGCTGCGGTGTGGTCGGGTCACATGCTTGAACACCTCAGCACATACAGGAGTATAAATACACCTTTTCATGCCAGCCATTGGAATAATCCGCAATTAGCGAGCCGCCGAAACGCTAACGTTTGCATGCCGACAGTTATATGACTCCGAGGCATGCAATATTGGCAAACAAAGCTAACATGCTAACTTGAAAATTTTTACATGTTAACAGTTAGCATATGCATATGACTTTAGGGTAAACATTTGCAAATAAAAGTGTAAAATTATCTAAAATTAAAATGGCTAATGTTAACGTGCTCGCAGGATAAATTCAGCATGTTTACAGTTACATATAAAATAATCCGCAATTAGCGAGCCGCCCAAACGTTAACGTTAGCATGCCGACAGTTATATGACTCTGAGGCTTACTTAAATTTTTTTTACATTTTAACAATTAGCATATGTATATGACTTTGGGGTAAACATTTGCAAATAAAAGTGTAAAATTATCTAAAATTGAAATTGCTAATGTTAACGTGCTAGCAGGATAACTTTAGCATGCTAAAATTAGCATGTTTACAGTTACATATGGAATAATCCGCAATTAGCGAGCCGCCCAAACACCAACGTTAGCATGCCGACAGTTATATGACTCCGAGGCGTACAAACAAAGCTAGCATGCTAACTTGAACATTTTTACATGTTAACAGTTAGCATATGCATATGACTTTGGGGTAAACATTTGCAAATGAAAGTGTAAAATTATCCAAAACAGAAATTGCTAATGTTAATGTGCTTGCAGGATAACTTTAGCATGCTAAAATTAGCATGTTTAAAGTTACATATGGAATAAGCCGCAATTAGCGAGCCGCCGAAACGCTAACGTTAGCATGCCAACAGTTATATGACTCCAAGGCGTACAAACCAAGCTAGCATGCTTACTTTAAAAGTTTTACATGTTAACAGTTAGCAAATGTATATGACTTTGAGGTAAACATTTGCAAATAAAAGTGTAAAATTATCTAAAATTGAAATGTTAACGTGCTAGCAGGATAACTTTAGCATGATAAAATTAGCATGTTTACAGTTACATATGGAATAATCCGCAATTAGCGAGGCGCCCAAACACTAACGTGAGCATGCTGACAGTTATATGACTCCGAGGTATGCAATAATGGCAAAAAAGGACAAACAAAGCTAACATGCTAACTTGAACAGTTTTACATGTTAACAGTTAACATATGTATATGACTTTGGGGTAAACATTCGCAAATAAAAGTGTAAAATTATTTCAAATTGTAATTGCTAATGTTAACGTGCTAGCAGGATAACTTCAGCATGCTAAAATTAGTATGTTTACAGTTACAAATGGAATAATCCGCAATTAGCGAGCTGCCGAAACGCTAATGTTAGCATGCCGACAATTATATGACTCCTGTAGGGGAGTCAGGTCCTGCTTCCTCTTCGCTTTGTAGTTCTCGGGTCAAGACAATATATTTCTGTTGATTACAATACATGAAAGAAACAGAACACCTTCATGTTGCTTCCCATCCTACACAGTGGAGTTTTACAAGCCTTCTGCTTGGTAGGATGGCCGGGAACTCAATGTAACACAAAGTTTTGTGATGACTTAGATACAATTATTCTAACAGTTAGCATATGTCACGTACCAAGGTATGTGACTCTGGGGTGAACACTTGCAAAATAAGGTTAAAAAAAGAAATGTAAAATTAGCTAAAAAGTTAGCATGGTAGCAGTCGACAAACAAGAGCAATGAGCATTGTGACTTTCGAACCGTTCTAATTGGTTGACAAAACGAGGAAATATTCCTGGTAAGTCCAGGAAACACGTTGGCTTAAATGTCCAGGATGATTTCAACGGGTAGTATTCCCGTTTTAAATTAAAGTAATCGTAAAACTGTGATGGATAACACTTTGATAAACTCACTTAAATGCTATCATGAAAACAAGAGACATTAAGGTCTTTCCCCATTACAAAACATTTGTGATATGAACATGTCATATTGTTACATCCCTTATGTATATTATTGGATAAAATAATAAAAAAATTATATTTTTTATTGCATTTAAAAAAAAATAGTTTTCACTTACTAAATATAAATTTTAATTGTGGTTTACGTTGCAACATTGAGTAATTTGGTCGGTGTGAAGCCTCCTTTTACCATTGAAAATGAGAAATAAATAGGTAGGGGGGGCAGTAGTAATATAAAAAAGATCTTTATTGAATTAAAAAAAAAAGAAAATACGTTTTAATACAAGCAAGACAAAAAAATGAATAAAATAAGCCCCAGTGATTGAAAGACAGAGGCTATTTCATCCCTACAAGCCTGTTTCGCAGGTTTCCCTGCTCTTCAGGGGATGGATGTGTATATATATATATATATTTATATATATATATACGCATTAGGAGTGGAACGCTTTAAGAAACCTTTATAAAGGTGCGACTGTGTGCAAATACTGTGCAACACGTAGCAATGGCTGGCCCTGGGGATATTGTGGAGAGTTCCACCCTTAATGTGTGCACAACCAGACCAAGAAGAGCTGCAATGTGATTGGCTGTCGTTACAGGAAGTAGTTAATGTAACGAGGGGGTAATACTGGGAGGGGCCGGGGGGGGTCATTGGGGTTGATGCTGATGACTCGGTCCAAGCTGATGAAACGAGACCACCTCAGTAGTCCTTTTGTTATAAATCTGTAGGAGAGAAGGAAGTATTTGATGTTATGTATCCACCAATTCTCATGTTGTTTTATACTGCAGTGATCATTCAAATGTGAATATGTTTCCTAAAATGGTGTTCTTATGTTTTAGTTGTAGTCTGACTTTTCTTCTTCGGTCTTCAGGAGGCGGAGGCGCTCATGGCGGTGGCTTTCGGAGCCGTCATTCCACCTGGATTTCTTTCCCAGTCGTACCCGCCGCCCCTGCTGCCCAAACCTGGGAAAGACAATGTCCGCCTGCAGAAGCTCGTGAAAAGGAGTGCCAAAAAGAAGGTTTCCCCCCAGGCGTTGCAGTCCGTTGCGCTGTTCCGCTCCAACCTCTCGCCCGTTGACGAAGCCGACCTCGAGCACAGTGACCACTCCACCCCGCCAAAGACTCCGGAGTACGGTTTCCGTGGGGTCCAACAGGCCACCCGCTTCACCAGCAGGGCGCTTTATCAGCATGTGGCCTCTCCGTATCCGCAGCGTGCGGCATACGGTCGAGCAGGCAGGTTCTCTCCTCAGCCACTCGCCTTCCCGTCATACCATCAACATGGCACCGCACCCTCCTTGTACTCCAAAGAGTCGCAAGCGCCGGTGCTGTCATCTAAGCCAGGAGCCCCCATAGTCTCTCAGCCAATATCTTCTATGCCTCAGCCTAGGGCGCCTCCCCCTGAGATAAAAACACCAGCTTTTAGTGTATTCAGTGAAGATCATGCAAGTCTTAGACCCAACGTGGCCCCGCCTGTCAAACCAAAGCCCATGAGCCCAAATCCGACTTTCCACCCAGCACCGGCTCAAGCGCTGATTCGACCTCTCACTGTGTTGACTCAATTCGTCAAGCCAAAAAGTCCTCGTCCAACATTCAAAGCCACTGAACCCTCAAGATCGCCCAAACCGATGTTTGACGTCCCCCAAATTCGCTTGTACACGGCGAGCACGTCTTACTATGACACGTCCAGAACCCCTCCAGTCTACGACACCGCTGCCCTGACTTCGATTGGCAGCATCATTACTGAAAGTCAACAAGAGCCAACATATGAGGCCAGGAGAAGGACCCAGGAGACCCAACAAACTTCTGTTTCTATCTCAGAACCTCGAGGAAAAACTCCAACTTCTGAGCTGAGACAGAAAACAGCTAAAGTGCAGACAAAGGCTGTGACCCAAGAAACTTCCATTTCAGTCTCTGAACCACGAGGAAAAACTCCAACTTCAGAGCTGGAAAGAGAAACAGCTAAAGTGCAGACAAACGTTGTTGTAGCTCCATCTATTGAGATCAGGACAGCCACACCAACATCCGAAATGAGGGTCAAGACACCAACTCACGAATTGCAGTCGTCGAGGATCCTTGCGGGGCGCCCGAGAACCCCAGTAAGCCGGGCTGCGACCCCTGCCTTTGAGGTCTCAAGAACCAATCCTCTCCTGTTTGCAGTGTCACCAGTTGTCATGGAGCCAGAGAGAACATCAATTACTAAAAGGTCACCTGCTGTCCAGAGGCTGCCTGAAACAATCCTGAACGGGGACGTTCAGAAAGAATCTTCAGCTAAAAGGACTCAACAGATGATTACAAAGTCAAAATCTGAACCAGACCTGACAAGAAGGACCGCTCAGGTTGACCCTCAAAGACCAAAGACCCCAACAGCTGAGCTAAAACCCGCTGTGACATCTTTCGGCTATCAGAGGCCTAAAACTCCAACCTATGAAGGCAACCGGCTTCTCTGCTCGTCCCCTGCTTTCAAAAGACCAAGAACTCCTACATACGGAACATACCCTCCTGGGGGATCAGCTTCAGCCTTCCAGAGGTCTAAAACACCAACTCCAGTGGCTCCCAAAACAAAGTCTAGCTATCGTGGGCTGACACCCGCTGAATACGCTGCTTACGGGGGAATCAAAACGCACAGTCCAGCATTTGGTATCACCGTTTCTCAAGCAGAAACTCAGGAGGAGCTTACAGAAAGCAGAAAAAGTAAAACAACACGTGAACTGCGAGTGGAAGAAGAGACCGCCAAAGTTGACATTCAGGTGAGAGAAAATAATGCTTCTGCCATCCCAACAATCCCCGTCATTGTTGTTTCCCAAACACCTTCAGTTGAAACATCCAAGCAGGAGGAACTAATTGTTCCAGAGAAACAAGAACCGATGGAGATTCAGGAGACGCCAAAGGCCAAACCTCTTCCCTCTGAGCAGATGGCTCCTATCCAGCAGAATGTGGTCATGTCAAAACCACATCCTCCTAACAAGGATCCTCTGGAGGCCGTCAGGAAACTTCTGGGAAAAGACAAAGTACTGGCCTCCAAGCCTCAAGAACAGGCAAAGGGTGAAGTGACAGTGAAACCTGGAGACACCACCAAAGCTGAGGCGGTCAAGGTGAGCGTTGCAACGCCTGTTGCGGCCACCAAAAATAAACACCAGGACAAGGAAAAGGAAACATCTGTAGGACTTAATGTTGAGAAGAAGAGTGATGAAGAAGCACTTAAAAGCTTCAAGAAGCCAGTGGCACTGAAATCCAAAATGAGCGGTTGGTCCAGACTTAAGAAGCACATGGTGGTGGAGCAGGAAGAGCCTTCATTTCCACAACCTGGGTCTCAGAAGCAGACCACTGGCCAGGACCAGAACCAAGAGGGCAGCGCTGCCGGCCCTGTCCAAGAGGGCGCTCCCAAATCCACCAAGTTGTGGGACGCCGTCCTCTTCCAGATGTTCTCCAGCAAGGAGAACATCATGCACCAGATCGAGCTGAACAAGCGGGACGAACAGAAGACGGAGGAGAAGACAGACGAGACCAAGGAAATCCCCTCGTTTGCGTACAAGTTGCCCATCCTGCTCTTTAGCCCCAAATTTGACGCCAAAAAGCTGAGGGAGGCGGCGTCGCGGCCGCTCACCAAAATCTCCACCGTCTTTGAGATGGGTCTGATTGGACGCAAGGTCAAAGATGAGGACCCAAAAGACTTTAACAGAACCGCCAAAGGCTTCAGCACCGCTTAGGGAACGACAAAATTAATTGTAAACGCTTGTGTGGACTCTGCATTGTTACCGGAACTTGAGGCTTCTGGTGGTTTGGACATTAGTTTGTCTTACAGAGGTCTTGCCCGATGAAAGCCTTGGCATTCATGTCTTCTTCGGACGAGGTTAGCTTGCTATCTGTTTTGCACTTTGACTCTCGATGGTGCTACCGGCTTCTTGTGCGTGTGACGACTTTGTTAGCCTGTCGCTGCTTTCCGATGCGTGTCACTTCATGTTGTCTCTGTGTGGACTGGAATTAAATGAAGCAGCTTTGCAAAGCCAATACGACTTCATGGTGATCATTTGGTGCTCGGAAGAAGCTAGGAGGAGCACGTTTCTGACACCGGAATAGTCGGACTTGAAGGTGGACCACGACGAAGCTAAGACGAGAATGTCGAAACTGGGATGAATGTTGGAGGTCAAAGGGGAAATGGTTTGAAGTGTTGGATTAGCTGTGTGTGTGTTCTTTAAGCTAAATAAGACTTCAATCTTAAAGCAAGCTTCGCTTTCAAAATAAATGTAAAGTTCTTCACCTGTTTCCAATGTATTTTGTCTAAGTTGAAAACTAAGATAGCAGCTGACGAGTAGTCCGTACTCTTGACTAAGGATGGGTACCGAGTTTGGTACTTTTTTAGGCACCGGCCGGATTAATAATAATAATAATAATAGATTGTATTTGTAAAAAGCACTTTCCATTGAGTAAACAACCTCAAAGTGCTACAGTGTATTAAAAAAAATTAAAACTAGAACAGCCTAATAGCTAGAACTAGTATGCATATATAAAAAAGAAGGATTTTTTAAAAAGAAGGGTTTTTAAGCCTTTTTTAAAAGCATCCACAGTCTGTGGTGCCCTCAGGTGGTCAGGGAGAGCGTTCCACAGACTGGGAGCGGCGGAGCAGAAAGCCCGGTCTCCCATTGTTCGCAGCTTTGTCCTCGGAGGTTGGAGGAGGTTAGCCTGTCCGGAACTGAGGTGTATTCAGGTATTAAGGTATTGAGTCTCATAAAATCTAACGGTGCCATTTTTCGATACCTTTGTTGCAAGTGACGTTACGTCCGGTTGCAGACTAAACGACCGCTCACGTAAACAATCAGTCAAGGGCGGACTAAGACAAACTCCTTCTAAATGAAATGTAAAGTCAGTCTTCACTCTTCCAAAATGCGCTAGCTTCATGCTAATTTACATTGGATTCGCCCTACTATTAGCATTATCGACTTTACATGGCGATTTCAACACCTTTGAATTTTGGTAAGGAAAACTACGACTAAGATGAATGTGACAGTCAAACACGTGGCGTGTAATACTTACAGTACAAACACTTTGTAGGGAGCAACATAACACATTCAGCTTCCTGGAAGAGGCTACTTCCTAGTTAGACAAAATTATAGATGGCCTACACAGTACTGCCATCTAGTGTCGTGATAGTGCAACTGCATTGCAAATGAGACTTGTGTGATAATAAAACCAGATATAACAACTGGACAGAGCATTTACTAAAATACTGAAAATTGGTACCAGTATCGGATCCCAGGTACCGGTAATTGGTACCAATCCCTCACTTTGACGAATGATGTCATTATGCAATCATTCCAGGATTTCAAAGGCTTTTTTTGTGATTGTCGTATGCTTGGATTGCTGGCAGCTTTTTCAGAAAGTTGCAGCAAAAGTAGAAATGTTTTGAGGCTTATTTATTTTTGTTAAGAACATTCTGATTTTATGAATTTGTGATCCATGTTTTAAGTGTTCCTTGTAACTCAACTTCAACAAAAAAAAACTGAAAGCAAATACTGTATTGATGTTTATACTTAAAAGTAGACACTAGATGGCAGTAAAAGCACATATTCGGCGCTCATTGTCAAATAACTACTGTTTTCATTAATAATAACTAATAACAGTAATAATTATAATTACAGATAATAACGCCACCAGAAACTTCCTTTTTGTCCACAAGTTGCAGACATTCTCCATGTATGTTTTACGCTTGAAAAGTGTTTATCCATCTTAAAGGGGAACATTATCACCAGACCTATGTAAGCGTCAATATATACCTTGATGTTGCAGAAATAAGACCATATATTTTTTTAACCGATTTCCGAAATCTAAATGGGTGAATTTTGGCGAATTAAACGCCTTTCTAATATTCGCTCTCGGAGCAATGACGTCACAACGTGGCGTCACATCGGGAAGCAATCCGCCATTTTCTCAAACACCGAGTCAAATCAGCTCTGTTATTTTCCGTTTTTTTCGACTGTTTTCCGTACCTTGGAGACATCATGCCTCGTCGGTGTGTTGTCGGAGGGTGTAACAACACGAACAGGGACGGATTCAAGTTGCACCAGTGGCCCAAAGATGCGAAAGTGGCAAGAAATTGGACGTTTGTTCCGCACACTTTATCGACGAAAGCTATGCTACGACAGAGATGGCAAGAATGTGTGGATATCCTGCGACACTCAAAGCAGATGCATTTCCAACGATAAAGTCAAAGAAATCTGCCGCCAGACCCCCATTGAATCTGCCGGAGTATGTGAGCAATTCAGGGACAAAGGTCCTCGGTAGCACGGCAAGCAATGGCGGCAGTTTGTTCCCGCAGACGAGCGAGCTAAACCCCCTGGATGTCTTGGCTCACACCGCCAAGAGAACAATATCGACCCTAGCTTCCCTGGCCTGCTGACATGAGGGTATGTCTACAGAATATATTAATTGATGAAAACTGGGCTGTCTGCACTCTCAAAGTGCATGTTGTTGCCAAATGTATTTCATATGCTGTAAACCTAGTTCATAGTTGTTAGTTTCCTTTAATGCCAAACAAACACATACCAATCGTTGGTTAGAAGGCAATCGCCGAATTCGTCCTCGCTTTCTCCCGTGTCGCTGGCTGTCGTGTCGTTTTCGTCGGTTTCGCTTGCATACGGTTCAAACCGATATGGCTCAATAGCTTCAGTTTCTTCTTCAATTTCGTTTTCGCTACCTGCCTCCACACTACAACCATCCGTTTCAATACATTCGTAGTCTGTTGAATCGCTTAAGCCGCTGAAATCCGAGTCTGAATCCGAGCTAATGTCGCTATAGCTTGCTGTTCTTTCCACCATGTTTGTTTGTGTTGGCTTCACTATGTGACGTCACAGGAAAATGGACGGGTGTTTATAACGATGGTTAAAATCAGGCACTTCAAAGCTTTTTTTAGGGATATTGAGTGATGGGAAAAATTTTGAAAAAAACTTCAAAAAATATAATAAGCCACTAGGAACTGATTTTTAATGGTTTTAACAATTCTGAAATTGTGATAATGTTCCCCTTTAAACATTTGTTTATGTTCCAACACATTTACCCCCGCACGTTAAAAACATTTGTTAAATTTGAGAACGATCTATAGCGCTCATTTTTGTTGGTAAATGAGAGATTATCATCACACTCTAACATCTCTAACATGTAAATGCTGCCTATGTGTAATGTTCTTAATTGTCTTACCCTGGGTAAATAAATGTTAAATAAATATTTAACTAGATGTCAACCAGGAAGTAAATGTTTATATATTACATTACCCAGAAGGCTTAGCGCCGAGAGGGACTGATGATCATGTTGTGACGTGGCTCACCAGACTCCGCATCCGAGACGTCTCCACGCCCCGCGGCCTTCTTCTCGTATTTGCCGTGTCCGGTCACCACGAACTTGTACTTCTTGTTTGCCATGGAGCCCTGACCAGACGCAACATGAACACGAGTCAGCTGAAACTAATTCATATTGTCATGAACAGCCGGGCTCACCTTCATGTTTTGTGCGGGCCTCCCTGAAGGATCTGCGATGATCTCCCACATGTTCTTCTTCTGCATCACGTCCCCATACTTCACCTCCTGATAGGACAGCCAGTCATCAGTAACTGATGCTTAGCTTAGCTTATTTTTAGCACGGTACTCTTTGTTTACATGATTCCTGCCTCTTCCACATAGAAGCTCGTACTCACTTCGGGTCGGCTCTGTGAGGATTGCCTGGAGTCAGGCTGACCTTTGACCCACTGAGTGATCAGGTTGGCCACGCCCACCTTTAACCCATCAGTGTCCTGATTGGTAAAAACGTGGAAAGAGATTTTTTTTTTTAAAGCGTGCTTTCAGTATGGTAGCATCTCTGACACTTATTTAAAACAAAACTAACTACACAACAGAAGTGTCTAAACGTTCTTATTTGGTGTGAAGTCATTGGAGCCTTAAATAGGTCCATCATTTATGACAATATATATATATATATTTTTTTTTTATTATTATTTTTTTTTTTTTGGTGCAATGACACAAAAACAATCTCACCAAAATTTTGGGGGACCCAAAAGGAGCCACTCATAAACATCTTAAAAATAATTCTTTTTTTTTTTTTTACCTTGGTTTTTTTCAGTTTTTTGTTTGTCAAAAATCACAAAATATGTAATATTTTCCCCAAAAAATATTTTTGTAATATGTGAAGTAATTGGAGCCTTGCATAGGTCAATAATTTATGACAATAAAACATTTTTTTGGAGCAATTAAAAAAAATAAAAAAAATAAAAATACCACTAAAATTATTGGGGATCCAAAATGCGTCACTCATAAAATTTTTCTAAATAATTCATAATTTTTTTTTTGATTGATTGAGACTTTTATTAGTAGATTGCACAGTACAGTACACATTCCATACAATTGACCACTGAATGGTAACACCCCAATAAGTTTTTCAACTTGTTTAAGTTGGTAAAGCTTAAACTTTAAACTTTCAACGCTCCAGTCTCAACTTGAGGTCCATAAAACCGTTTAAAAATATATATGTTTTATGTTTTCTTTTGTGAAAACCCTGTGTCTTATGGCAAAATTCACAAAATATGTAATATTTTCCCAAAAAATATTTCAAATTGTAATATTTGGTGTGAAGTAATTGGAGTCTTAAATAAGTCAATAAAACATTATTATTATTATTTTGGGAGCAATGACAGTTAAAAATAAAAATAAATATCCCTTTGGCGCTACTCATAAAAATGTTAAAAATACTTCAAAAGTTTTTGTTTTTTTTAATTTTCAAGTAAATCATTGATAACATTAATTTTGAAGTATTACTATTTTTTGAGCAAGGACAGTTTTAAAGAAAAAAATGGCAGCTTTGTGTTGCTGGAGTCAACATCGCAACTTTTTCTTGTTCAATTTGACATGTTTGCTCTTTTGTATGTTTTTTTGGTACCA
Source organism: Nerophis lumbriciformis (assembly GCF_033978685.3). Taxonomy (NCBI): domain Eukaryota; kingdom Metazoa; phylum Chordata; class Actinopteri; order Syngnathiformes; family Syngnathidae; genus Nerophis; species Nerophis lumbriciformis. The sequence continues at coordinate 23,491,183 of NC_084576.2, forward strand.
GTATTTTTAGATTGTGCAGCGGGCAGTTAAAAATTAGCTGCAGGCCGCAAATTGCCCCCGGGCCACACCTTGAATGATACTAAGAACATTTTAAAATATGTTTTACAAATATAATCATTCTTCTGTTGTTTGATACTTTACATTCATTTTAGGTGATACTACAAATCTGGGTATGGATCCAATACCAAGTAGCAACAGTATCAGTATTTTGTCATACCACTGATATTTCATATTTTATATATTCATATCCCTGAATGATTACATTTTTAATCACAATTAAAATCATTCCATTTAATTACTTGCAACATTTTGAGCAGAATAACTAAACATTATTTCAGCCTTGGTGGTGTCTCCATTAATTGTTACTTAGTAATATATTATATAATATGTAGTAATCATTTTAATATATTATTTATATTTAATTAATTACAATCATAACCAATTATTGTATATAATTGCATACATAAATATGTATATAATTATAATTAATTATATAAATAAAATAATATTTTAATATAATAATATAATATATATAACAGTATATATTAGGGTTCAGATCAGGGGATGTCGTTTGAGACGCTCGTGATTAAGGCTTATATGAATAAAATTGATTGATTGAGTTTCCTAACTATTGGCTCTGATTTAAATCATTTGTTGTCTGCCCTATAAGTTTGTAAATGACAAGAAAAATGACAAAAAAATGGTTTTGTTTTACAGTAGTATCAACCATGTCCTTAATCTATACTTGGTATCGTTACAATCGACATTTGTATCGAACCGCCCAGCTCTGTTCATCTTTAAGAGCCCTAGCTAAGCGGTCAGCATGTTTAGCTATTCCTTCTTGGAAGAAACCTTGTTTATTTACCGCCATGGCGGCGTAGATTAGTGACTTGAACTGTGTAGGGACGTTAGCCGCTAGCTAAATCTCTATCGTCGGCCAATTTGATATCGTTTCCATCGTCAGTATCGTGCAGGTCTTTGGTCTCTCACCTTGCCCGACGGTATTTTAGCGGGACTGCTGGTCCAGGCCTGGCCAGCCTCGAAGAGGTTCTTCTTGGAAGTGACCACCTCCAGCGAGTTGGGCATGTCGACCATCGGCGTTTTCGCCCCTCGAGGTTCCTGAGAGGTCTGCGGGAAAAAGGTTGATATTATTTATTTATCAAAAGCTTGCATTTGAAGTCCAGGTGTTGCTCACGGACCTCCACAGCGTGGGCGTACTGCTCCATCTTGTCGTCGATCTTGCTCACCAGGACGAGCGCCTGTGTCTTTTTAAAACTGTTACTGAATCCACAGAAAGTGTCAAAATGTCAACTCTTGTCGTCATGGCAACCAAAGGTCAGGTCACTGTGGCGCCGACTCGCTGGCCGCATGGGGTCAAAGGTCGCAGGCCCAGACCAGACGTCTTGCAGACGACATTAAAAAAAAAAGCTTCCTCCAAACGAAGCACGCCACCCACAAGTTCCACAAGTAAACAGTATGTTTACTTGTTGGATGCTGATGTAAATATAAAGAAAATCATCAATATTGCAAATGTTTACCTTTTCTTCAGAGAGCGGTTCAGAGATTCTGTCCTCTCTGTGATCTGGAAAAGTCACAAAAAGTCTGAGTAAAATATCATATACATACACAGTAGTATAATAGCTCTGTCACACACAGTGCTGTGATTGGCTGAAACTGATCAGCCAATCAGGAGTGAGGCACACAATGCAGACCTTTTGCTTTTTCTTCTTCTTTTGACTCGTTTCAATTTTGCTCCTTTTGTATCAAAATATTTCCACAAATAAATCACTGACCTGATATATTAATAATACTTTAAGCCTATGCATTGTTGTGATTATGTTTATGTATTATTTATGTATTTATGTTTATGTATTGTTCGTCTATTGTTTATGTATTTATGTTTATGTATTTGTTTGTTTAGTTATTGTTTATGTATTTATGTTTATTTATTGTATATGTATTTACGTTTATGTTTATCAATCAATCAATCAAAGTTTACTTATATAGCCCTAAATCACGAGTGTCTCAAAGGGCTGCACAAGCCACAACGACATCCTCGGCTCAGATCCGACATCAGGGCAATTTATGAATTGTTTATGTATTTTTATTTATAATATGTATTGTATATGTATATATGTTTATGTATTGTATATGTATTTATGTTTATGTATTGTATATGTATTTAGGTTTATGTATTTATGTTGAGGAATTGTTTATGTATTTATTTTTATGTATTGTATATGTATTTATGTTTATGTATTGCTTATGTATTTATGTTTATGTATTTCTGTGTATGTATTGTATATGTATTTATGATAAGTTATGGTTTATGCATGTATGCATTGTTAATATATTTATGTATTGTATATATATCCATGTTTACGTATTGTTTATGTATTTATATGTATGTGTTGTTTATGTATTTATGTTTAGGTATTGTATATGTATATGTATTAATGTTTATGCATCTATATTTATGTATTTATGTTTAGGTATTGTTTATGTATAATACAGTGTGCAGTGTATTTATGTGTATGTATTGTTTATGTATTTATGTCTATGTATTGTGTATGTATTGTTTATGCATTTATGTTTATGTATTGTATAGGTATTTGTATTTATATATTGTATATGCATTTATGTTTATGTATTGTATATGTATTTATGTTTACATATTGTATATGCATTTATGTTTATGTATTGTATGTGTATTTATTTTTACATATTATATATGCATTTATGTTTATGTATTGTATGTGTATTTATTTTTACATATTATATATGCATTTATGTTTATGTATTGTATATGTATTTATGTTTACATATTGTATATGCATTTATGTTTATGTATTGTATATGTATTTATGTTTACATATTGTATATGCATTTATGTTTATGTATTGTCTATGTATTTATCCATGCATTTTTTTTTCGCTTTTTTGAGGTCGGTTTGCGGGGGCAGCAACCTAAGCAGAGAAGCCCAGACTTCCCTTTCCCCTGTCCCTCTCGCTAGTGTATATGTATTTATGTTTATGTATTGTTTACGTATTTATGTATTTAGGTGTATGTATTGTTCATGTATTTATGTGTACGTATTGTTTATGCATACTGTAGTGTTGATCGCAGTCAGTGGGTTTCTGTCTACTTGTACTTGTACTCGTCATTATCTTCATTTCAGTGTGGACAAACAAACAAAGTGCAAAAAAGAAAACATGCGGTCATGCACACGTCAAACATCCCGTGAGGACATGTGGTCATATCCGTAAATGTTTTGTCCGCACGACATGAATGAAACCTTGCGGACACGACAGTCAAAGGAAAGACGTTGATGACGCAGGCGAGGACAACATGCGTCATGTGACTTACTAGCGGCGGCTGCAGCGCTCGGCTGTGAAGGTAACACAAAGGTTTATGTTCAGGTGTTTACCAATTAGCCAAAAGTCTTTTCTAGCGCTATCTACAGGAAGCACAGATTGTTAGCTGCAAATAATGCCGTCAGCATCGCCACGGCAACAGAAAGAGACACGTCAATCGACGCGTCTAGCTCCGCCTTTCATCAAAATCAAGTACATAACTTTGTCTTGCCATACCCTTCACAAGGTTGTTGTCATCGCCATGGCAACATGATTATTTGGTTGCCAGGCAACAATCATGCTTACTTTGTGGGTGGACGTCTTGGGGGTGAAGGGGCAGAAGGCGTCGTCGGCGTCACGCTCGCTCATGCTCTTCATCCTCGCCGCGGCGTGCGTCCTCCTCCTCTCCATGTCCTCCTTCATCCTCTGATGCTCCGCCTGTCGGTCATCAAATTACCATGTGACCTTTCTGCGCAATGTCTCCGACAGGGGGCGTGGTCACCTCCTCCTCTGCGAGCCGCTGCCGCTCCGCCTCCTCCTTGCGTCGCTCCTCCTCCTGGCGGACATGGCGCCTCAGCTCCCGCCTCCTATTCAGCTCGTCAAGCTCCTGCTCCGCCTCCGCCTGCCTCCGCCTCAGCAGCTCCGCCTCCTGGCTCTCGTTCTCCTGGAAGCCTCGATGGATCCTCTGCAGGCGCCGCTCGGCCTCCGCGATGGCGTCTGCCTCACCCTGCTCTCCGGACCTGTGACACGTGCACACTAGTCAGCCACACTTTGATCGACTGCAACAAAAAACTGCAAAACACAGCAGTACCTCAAGTTAAGAATACCTCGACTTAAGAGTGTTTTGAGATAAGAGCAGCCTCTCGGCTTGTTGTTATGCTTTAGCCATTAGTTGTGGAAGCGGAAGATATTTATTGAATTAAAAAAAATAAATCATCAAAAACAACCTCGCAAAGCATTTTGAGCGTATCATTGCTTTTTACAGTATGTTTACACTTAAGTATACAAAAAGTGTATTTACTTAATGCACTTACTGTAAGTACAAACATTAAGTGTGCATGTTAAGCGCACAAAAATAATTGCGCAAAATAAGTGCACCTACTAAGTACACACATTAAGTGCACAAGTTGAGTGTGCAAAAATAATTGCACAAAATAAGTTCACCTACCAAGTGTACATTTTAAGTGCACTTAAGTACACACATTAAGTGCACAAGTTGAGTGTGCAAAAATAATTGCACAAAATAAGTTCACCTACCAAGTGTACATTTTAAGTGCACTTAAGTACACACATTAAGTGCACAAGTTGAGTGTGCAAAAATAATTGCACAAAATAAGTTCATTTTAAGTGCACTTAAGTACACACATTAAGTGCACAAGTTGAGTGTGCAAAAATAATTGCACAAAATAAGTTCACCTACCAAGTGTACATTTTAAGTGCACTTAAGTACACACATTAAGTGCACACGTTGAGTGTGCAAAAATAATTGCACAAAATAAGTTCACCTACCAAGTGTACATTTTAAGTGCACTTAAATACACACATTAAGTGCACAAGTTGAGTGTGTGCAAAAATAATTGCACAAAATAAGTTCACCTACCAAGTGTACATTTTAAGTGCACTTAAGTACACATATTAAGTGCACAAGTTGAGTGTGCAAAAATAATTGCACAAAATAAGTTCACCTACCAAGTGTACATTTTAGGTGCACTTAAGTACACACATTAAGTGCACAAGTTGAGTGTGCAAAAATAATTGCACAAAATAAGTTCACCTACCAAGTGTACATTTTAAGTGCACTAAAGTACACACATTAAGTGCACACGTTGAGTGTGCAAAAATAATTGCACAAAATAAGTTCACCTACCAAGTGTACATTTTAAGTGCACTTAAGTACACACATTAAGTGCACACGTTGAGTGTGCAAAAATAATTGCACAAAATAAGTTCACGTACCAAGTGTACATTTTAAGTGCACTTAAGTACACAATAAGTGCACAAGTTAATTGTGCAAAATCACTGCACTTTCGACACAATTAAAGTCCACTTAACCACTCACACAATAACGACTAACCTGGCGGACTTCCTGGGTTGATTCTCGGGGGATGACCTCACTTCCTGGTGGGCTGTGTGCGTATCGGAGTGTTTGGGATCCTGGACGAGGAAAACTTTGGAGGTGAACGACGGTCTTCTGGTGTCTCCAGTCTCCTTTTGGGCGTCCTCGTCCCTCGTCTCCACCTGCGCGTTGTTATCGTCGCGTATCAGGCGAGCGGAAGACGCTTTGCCGGCGGCGCGCTCTTCCTCTTCGTCCTCTTCGCCTCGGCGGACGACCTCCTGGAGGCGCTGTTGCCTCCGCCTCTCTCGCCGCTGCGTCCAGTCGCTGAAGCCCTCGTCCTCCTCTAAGGAAGGAGAACTGCTGGGCTTGAAGTCGTCCTCGCACCTGGAGAAGCAGGAAAAAGACAGAGTGAGTGCAATCAGTGTGCCACTAAATATTACTTCTGGCCAGAGGTAGTGTGCAATATTATCCTACATCCATCCATTTTCTACCGCTTATCCCTTTCGGGGTCGTGGGGGGTGCTGGAGCCTATCTCAGCTACAATCGTGCGAAAGGCGGGGTACACCCTGGACAAGTCGCCACTTCATCATAGGGCCAACACAGACAGACAACATTCACACTCACATTCACACACTAGGGTCAATTTAGTGTTGCCAATCAACCTATCCCCAGGTGCATGTCTTTGGAGGTGGGAGGAAGCCGGAGTACCCGGAGGGAACCCACGCAGTCACGGGGAGAACATGCAAACTCCACACAGAAAGATCCCGAGCGTAGGATCGAACCCAGGACCTTTGTATTGTGAGGCAGACGCACTAACCCCTCCTCCACCATGCTGCCCATTATTATCCTACAATATAATAAAAACATATCATATATTGTCATTTACACCTGGGCTTTGTTTTGGCAAAATTCATATTTTTGGTCATCTCTTGCAATGTTGGCGTTAATGCACTTTTTGTGTCTTTTTACGCATTGAAACCGTGCGGTGGAGGTATGTGGAGGGGGGCGTGGCCTGCGGGCCTGCCGCGGAACGGGGTGTGCCAGGACCGGCCTCGAAGACAGCGACGGGTGCGTAGATGGCCCAGGTGGGCCTTGCCCTGTCGCCTTTATTAGCAGCAGCCGTGATGAGACGAGTAGTTGGAGTTGGAGGTGGAGGTGCTGCTGGACAGACGCAGAAAAGACTTGTTGCTGGAAAGCAAAAGTCTCGCACCTTGTGAGAACTAAATAAAACAGTGTTATACCCTGAATTCCTGGCAGTGTGTGATGGTCTGAAGAACCCACTCAAGGGCAACCTCTACAGCAGGGGTCACCAACGCGGTGCCCACGGGCACCAGGTCGCCCGTAAGGGCCAGATGAGTAGCCCGCTGGCCTGTTCTAAAAATAGCTCAAATAGCAGCACTTACCAGTGAGCCGCCTCTATTTTTTAAATTTTATTTATTTACAAGCAAGCTGGTCTCGCTTTGCTCGACATTTTTAATTCTAAGAGGGACAAAACTCAAATAGAATTTGAAAATCCAAGAAAATATTTTAAAGACTTGGTCTTCACTAACTGACAAAGAAACAGATAAAAGATTTGGTGTCCAGTTCAAAGTGTGACATGATTTATTTAAAAATTTGAGAGTTGACTTTTGTATTTTACATGAGTTATTATTTGTACAAACATGGTGCAAAGTAATTCATGATTTGTTAAACAATGTTAGTGGCTAGCTCAGGGGTCGGCAACCCAAAATGTTGAAAGAGCCATATTGGACCAAAAATACAAAAACAAATCTGTCTGGAGCCGCAAAAAATTAAAAGCCATATTACATACAGATAGTGTGTCATGAGATATAAATTGAATTAAGAGGACTTAAAGGAAAGTAAATGACCTCAAATATAGCTACAAATGAGGCATAATGATGCAATATGTACATATAGCTAGCCTAAATATCATGTTAGCATCGATTAGCTTAGTCATGCAGTGACCAAATATGTCTGATTAGCACTCCACACAAGTCAATAACATCAACAAAACTCACCTTTCATGCACAACGTTAAAAGTTTGGTGGACAAAATGAGACAGAAAAAGAAGTGGCATAAAACACGTCCTAGAAAGTCGGAGAAAGTTATACATGTAAACAAACTACGGTGAGTTCAAGGACCGCCAAAATTAGTAGGACAAAACGGCGCTCGCCAAATACTCAAATCAGTGAAGCATGTTTAATATAAACTGTGTGCTTTGTAACAATTAGGGAGGCTTGTGTCATGTTTGTCCTCCTACATAAACCATATTAAAACAAAAAATAAATGTTTTCCCCCTCATCTTTTTCCATTTTTCAAACATTTTTTAAAAAGCTCCAGAGAGCCACTAGGGCGGTGCTAAAGAGCCGCATGCGGCTCTAGAGCCGCGGGTTGCCGACCCCTGGGCTAGCTAGTTAAAATGGGATATTGTGATTTCACAAGACTGTCTTAGAAGTGATCATTTGAAAATGTTCAATTTGAAAAATGTGCACTTAGTGAAAATGTAAAAATAAAGTGTTGCATATTGATATTTATCTGTTTCTATATATATTTACTGTGAGAAATCATTAAGATGATCAGTGTTTCCACAAAGATAAATATAATCAATTATTAATAATAACATAGAGTTAAAGGTAAATTGAGCAAATTGGCTATTTCTGGCAATTTATTTAAGTGTGTATCAAACTGGTAGCCCTTCGCATTAAGCAGTACCCAAGAAGTAGCTCTTGGTTTCAAAAAGGTTGGTGACCCCTGCTCTACAGTGATCAAAGGTGAAAAGTGTCTACAGTGATGGTTCACAGTTCGGGGGTGGTCATGGTAGCTGTCTTTTATTCAAAAGATAAAAGTAAAAAAGGGATAGCTGGGGGAGCTAGCATTCACAAGTTAGCGTTCACAAGCCTGATGGCCTGTGGGTAGAAACTGTTTGTCAGTCTCGTAGTCCTGGATTTCAGGCTCCTGTATCGTCTGCCTGATGGTAGGAGGCCAAAGAGACTGTGCTGGGGGTGTGTACTGTCCTTTATGATGTTGTGTGCTCTCCTGGTGGTCCTGGTAGAGTACATGTCCTGTCGTGAGGGGAAGGCTGCTCCTGATATGTACTGAGCAGTTTTAATCACTCGCTGGAGGGCCTTCCTGTCCTTAGCAGTGCAGTTTCCATACCAGACCGTGATTGAGCTGGTAAGGACACTCTCAACCGTACTTCTATAGAAGTTGCTGAGAATTTTGGGTGGCATGTACAGTCGCTGCTGGGCTTTCTTTATTGTTTGTTGGGTGTTGTGATCCCAGGTGAGGTCCTTGCTGATGTGGGTCCCGAGGAATTTTAAAGGTTTTCACCCTGTCTCCCCTATGTACAGAGGTGTGTACTGTGCACTCCTTCTCCGTGGGTCAATAATCATCTCCTTGGTCTTAGCTGTGTTCAAGGAGAGATTATTATCCTGACACCAGGCCACCAGTTCCGCTCCCCCGGTGATCAGTCCGACGACCGTAGTATCATCTGCAAACTTGATGATACTGGTGTTGTTCTGGGAGGCCACACAGTCGTGTGTGAAGAGGGTGTACAACATGGGACTCAGCACGCAGCCTTGGGGGGTCCCTATGCTTAGAACCTTTGTGCCCGATGTCTGGTTGTCGACTCTGACTGACTGGGGCCGGTTTGTGAGAACGTTCAGGACCCAGTCACAGAGAGTCGGTGTCAGACCAACAGTGAGGAGTTTAGCAGTGAGTTTTTGTGGGATGACCGTGTTAAAAGCAGAGCTGTAGTCGATGAATAATAGCCTGGTATAGATGTCCTTGCCCTCCAAGTGGGTGCGGGTGGTGTGGATGATGGTGTTAAAAGTATATTTAACACAATATATTGCAAACATTTATATAAGCTAACAGTTAGCATGCCCCAGGAATCACAATCTGTAGTTTATATTTTTTGTTCATTTGGCTACTTTTTAGTTTGACGTTGCTTCATTTAGAATGATGGAAAATCTAAGAAAAAAAATCTGCCATGTGACGCAGTGACGTGCGGTCACTAGAGGCAGGTGAGGCGGGGCCTCACCTGCCATCATGGAAAGAAAAAAAATGTAAAAAGAAAACAAATTAATTAAATTGTTATATGTATCCAGTGATTATACTATAACGTTATTTTCCGTTTAACTTCACCAGTTTTAGATTATTTTTATTCAAAATCGCTGAATTTTCACATTTGCCGTTCAAATACTGAGAAGAGACGGTGCGGTGAACAGCAGCCAGTTGAGGCACGTCACTGCGTTGTGCCTCAACATGGATTGCGGACTCGGCTAACTGCTGGCCTGCTGTGCAGTGAGACCGTATTGCTATATGAATTATATTATACATTTCCATAGTTTAGTTAGCTGAGGTATATAATGTACAGTGTATTTTGTCAACAACTGTATGTGTGTAACGTATTTCTTGTGCTGAGCAATCGTAAAACTGCTACGAAGACGCACTGTGTGAGGCTCGCGTAACCCCGCCTCCTGGTGACGGTTATTGCACCTCCGCCGCAGACTGCACCCCCCGACCGGAGCGCCACACCAACCAAAGCCCACACCCAAACCCTCCACGTGCAAGACCGAATCCACCCGAAAAAAGTCACTTAACAAGAAGCCAAAAAGTGCAAAAACAACATTGCTCACGCCGGAGGAGCCGTGAACGACTGCAGGGACACAACATTAGGTACACCTGCAGACTGCAGCACGAATTTCATATTTCATTCATTCACAACTCCTCCAACACCAACACCACTGTTCCCGCACTTATAAGTAAAGGTAAGACCATAATAACGTTTTTTTTAATTAAATGTGCTTTTTTGTGTGCTACAGTTTGTATGTGTAAAGTTAAAGTTAAGTTAAAGTACCAATGATTGTCACACACACACTAAGTGTGTTGAAATTCGTCCTCTGCATTTGACCCATCCCCTTGCTCACACCCTGGGATTTGAGGCGAGCAGTGGGCAGCAGCGGCGCCGCGCCCGGGAATAATTTTTGGTGATTTAACCCCCAATTCCAACCCTTGATAACCCGTTAACTGCTGCCAATCAAATAGTGAATAAGATACTCTTTAGGGTTCATATGTTTGTAAATCTGACTGTGATGAAGTCAGTGCCTCACCAGCCATCAACCTCACCGCACGTCACTGATGTGACGGTATGCTCCGAAAGAATAACAACAATGTTTCTGTGTTTACATGCTTTAAGCAGCTTCCTCCGGTAAACATGGACATTTTCTTTTTTGCCACTGACAACTAAGTTGTTATGACGCACATGTGGAAGTTGTTGGCAATCATTTGCACATCTTGTTTAATGTCAAGTGTGTTGTATCAGAGGAGGACGTGCCTTCCACCAGATGCTGAAAGTAAACTGTTTCATGTTCGCGACAAACAACATCCGTCAAACACGCCGAGTCATGACCAGTGGAAGGTCAGGTGAAGGTCAATGCAGTGCAAACTTTTACATGGTGTTACAGTCCTGCCTCTTAGCTTAGCGGCTAATCTAATGCTGGAGCCCACGGGTGTCAAACTCAAAGGCCACCTACTCAGGAGCGACTTAACACATTGCCGTAAAATATCAAATATTGTTATTTAGCTCATTCACGTAAGAGACTAGACCAGGGGTCGGCAACCCGCGGCTCTAGAGCCGCATGCGGCTCTTTAGCGCCGTCCTAGTGGCTCTCTGGAGCTTTTTAAAAAATGTATGAAAAATGGAAAAAGATGAGGGGAAAAAAAATCTATTTTTTGTTTTAATATGGTTTCTGTAGGAGGACAAACATGACACACGCATCCCTAATTGTTACAAAGCACACTGTTTGTATTAAACATGCTTCACTGATTCGAGTATTTGGCAAGCGCCGTTTTGTCCTACTAATTTTGGCGGTCCTTGAACTCACCGTAGTTTGTTTACATGTATAACTTTCTCCGACTTTCTAGGACGTGTTTTATGCCACTTCTTTTTCTGTCTCATTTTGTCCACCAAACTTTTAACGTTGTGCATGGAAGGTGAGTTTTGTTGATGTTATTGACTTGTGTGGAGTGCTAATGAGACATATTTGGTCACTGCATGACTGCAAGCTAATCGATGCTAACATGCTATTTAGGCTAGCTATATGTACATATTGCATCATTATGCCTCATTTGTAGGTATATTTGAGGTAATTTAGTTTCCTTTAAGTCCTCTTAATTCAATTTATATCTCATGACACACTATCTGTATGTAATATGGCTTTTAATTTTTTGCGGCTCCAGACAGATTTGTTTTTGTATTTTTGGTCCAATATGGCTCTTTCAACATTTTGGGTTGCCGACCCCTGGACTAGACGTATAAGATTTCATGGGATTTAGCGATTAGGAGTGACAGATTGTTTGGTAAACGTATAGCATGTTCTATATGTTATAGTTATTTGAATGACTCTTACCATAATATGTTACGTTAACATACCAGTTGGTTATTTATGCCTCATATAACGTACACTTATTCAGCCTGTTGTTCACTATTCTTTATTTATTTTAAATTGCCTTTCAAATGTCTATTCTTGGTGTATTTTATCAAATACATTTCCCCAAAAAATACGACTTATATGTTTTTTTCCTTCTTTATTATGCATTTTCGGCCGGTGCGACTTATACTCCGGAGAGACTTATACTCCGAAAAATACGGTAATTTTCTTTTTTTCCACTTTGAAAAATAGCCTTTAAATTTCATTATCTAATAATACAACAAATATTATCATTATTTAAAAAATGTTTGTCAAAACAAAAATGTATATTTAATCAATCAATGTTTATTTATATAGCCCTAAATCACAAGTGTCTCAAAGGGCTGCACAAGCCACAACGACATCCTCGGTTCAGATCCCACATAAGGGCAAGGAAAAACTCACAACCCAGTGTGATGTCAATGAGAATGACTATGAGAAACCTTGGAGAGGACCGCAGATGTGGGTTTTTCGCTGACCGGCCATAAAGCAAATAGTTTTCATTAGACACATGCAAAGAAAAAAGAAAAAGTGTATTATTGTTTGTGCTATGGCGCCATCTTTTGAACGAGTTCATTCACTGCAGGTAAAGCTGGGTGAATGTGAATTCCCGTTGTTTAAAGCTTTGATCCGGAAGTAAAAGTGCCGTTCCGGCTTCTAACCGTCCATAGCCTTTCTATTTGTATGGATTTTTCATTCATCACTCCAAGCAAATTTCACAATATAACAATTCTTACTTACTAAACCGTCCCATGTGTGATGTCTGTAGGAGTGTTTTCAAGCATATTTGTACGTGCTATCGTAATATGACGACGCTAGCGTCGTTAGCATTAGCTAACATGCTAACACGTTTACGAGTGTCTGTGTTAGTCTTATTAACTTACAATGTTGTATTGTTTCAGTTTTACAAATCCCTCACTAAATTAACAAAAACGTCACCGTGGAGTTATTGAGTCTGTTTAGCTGACTGGAGAGCGAGCTTGCGCAGCAAGTGGGTCTGTGACGATGACTTCTGTTTTGTTTGATCAGCCATTTTACTGCCGTGTTCCAGACACCGTTTGGAAACAATTAAGGAATGTAAATAAACATTTACAAAATATTTTTGTGTAAATAACTAATTTCACAGCGTATATAGTCTGGAAAATACTTTAATAAAAAATAAAAAATAATTAAATAAAAAATAGTTGTAAAAAAAACTTTCAAACTAGGCATGTAAGATGTATTTTTTTCAAGCTAATACCCATACAGATGACTTCCTGCTTCTCAAGAACAATACCAATAACCAATTCACTTATCTATATTTATTATTTTCTACATGTAGTTGGTTTGATGTGTTGAATCACAATGTTGTTTTTTTTTCCATCTCCTCGGAACCTAGGCAGAACAAATAACACGCAAATAATATCGGCCTGCCGATATTATCGGCCGATAAATGCTTTAAAATGTAATATCGGAAATTATCGGTATCGGTTTCAAAAAGTAAAATTCATGACTTTTTAAAACGCCGCTGTGTACACGGATGTAGGGAGAAGTACAGAGTGCCAATAAACCTTAAAGACACTGCCTTTGCGTGCCGGCCCAGTCACATAATATATGCAGCTTTTACTCACACACAAGTGAATGCAATCCATACTTGGTCAACAGCCATACAGGTCACACAGAGGGTGGCCGTATAAACAACTTTAACACGGTTACAAGTATGCGCCACACTGTGAACCCACACCAAACAAGAATGACAAACACATTTCGGGAGAACATCCGCACCGTAACACAACATAAACACAACAGAACAAATACCCAGAACCCCTTGCAGCACTAACTCTTCACGGACGCTACAATATACACCCCCCGCTACCACCAAACCCGCCCACCTCAAAATTAGGCATAATAATGTGTTGATTCCACCACTGTACAGTATATATCGGTATCGGTTGATATCGGAATCGGTAATAAAGAGTTGGACAATATCAGAATATCGGATATCGGCAAAAAAGCCATTATCGGACATCTCTAATACATCCATCCATCCATTTTCTACTGCTTATTCCCTTCGTATTAATTTCAAAAAATAAATATTTTAATATTAAATAAAAATGTAAAATATGAAATATAATATAATATATATATATATATATGTATATATATATATATATATATATATATATATATATATATATATATACATATATATATATATATATATATATATATATATATATATAAATATATATATATATACATATAGGTGAAATTAAGACGAGTTAGTAGCCCCATGGCCATCAGGGATGCTGCTGACAGGTTAATGAGCACATGAGAGTCTGCTTAACGAGACAACACCTGCCACCTGGATTGCGATGCCATGACGACACGTCCCATCGTTGTGTTTATGCTAGTCATCACCAAGGAGAATGTTCCGCCTGCTTCTTCCTCTCGAGCTGCAATTTTTTTAAAACATGAACCCCACCGCCCTGTTAAAAGATGAACTTCAAAACAAAAGACTGAAAACTGACCGCAGTCACGCGCTTGGTGGAGGAGGCGGGGCTTAGCAGGTACAAGGTATAATTAGCAGTCAAAGGTTTGACATGAAGGATGCCATGATGTCAACGTTCTTCAGCACTTGTGTAAGCAACACAACAGCTGTGTGTGTGTGTGTGTGTGTGTGTGTGTGTGTGTGTGTGTGTGTGTGTGTGTGTGTGTGTGTGTGTGTGTGTGTGTGTGTGTGTGTGTGTGTGTGTGTGTGTGTGTGTGTGTGTGTGTTCACCTATGTTGATGACTTACATGTCATGCTCCTCTGCCGGCGCTGAGTCGCTGTTCCTGCGACAGGACGTCTCGCGAGCTCGCCGCCGACGCTCTCTCTCCACTTCCTGTGCGTCTTCAATGCTCCTCTGCGCTGTCAGCCTAAGGTTACAAAGGATAGAGGTCAAAGAATTACTCATTAGCGCCACTTCCTGTCCATCCTGACCCTTTTGTCGGCCTGACTTCCTGTCGAGGGGAAAGTGAGGACAAGGAAGAGATGTGGCCAGGTTGGCGCGCAGCTGCGTGTTTGTTTTAAAGGTGTGAAAGCGCCACACATAACCAACGGGCCTCAAAGGGGTCAGGGAGAGTAGACTTTCAAAATAAAAGCCTTTTTCTTACATCCAGCAATATCATAAGTGAGTGAGTATTTATTCTCTTGTATAAAAGCCACTGATGCACTTTGATGATGTCATCTCACGCCAACTAAACAAGGTAGCAGCCCCTACTAGCTAGCTAGCATCACTAAATGAAGGTAGGAGGCAAATGCATGTATATATACATATACACATACATACACATAAAGTATATACATATATTTATACACACACACACATATATATACATATATATGTATATACATACATATATATATATATATATATATATATATATATGCATACATACATTTACATACATATATGTATATAAATATACATATATACATACACACATATGTACATATATTATATATACACAGTATGTATATTATATATATACAGTATACTGTATACACAGTGTATATAGATACAGAGTATATACACGCACAGTATATTATATATACTGTATATATATTAGCAATACAGTATATATACACACACAGTATACATGTATATATATATACATACATACACATATCCATATATACTGTATAATTATCCATTTATATAATTATAGACACACACACACACACACACACACACACACACACACACACACGCTGTTGTGGTCAAAAGTTGACATACACTTGTAAAGAACATAATGTCATGGCTGTCTTGAGTTGCCAAACATTTATACAACTCTTATTTTTTTGTGATAGAGTGATTGGAGCACATACTTGTTGGTCACAAAAAACATTCATGAAGTTTAGTTCTTTTATGAATTTATTATGTGTCTACTGAAAATGTGATTAAATGTGCTGGGTCAAAAGTATACATACAGCAATGTTAATATTTGCTTACATGTCCCTTGGCAAGTTTCACTGCAATAAGGGGCTTTTGGTAGCCATCCACAAGCTTCTGCTTGAATTTTTGACCACTCCTCTTGACAAAATTGGTGCAGTTCAGCTAAATGTGTTGGTTTTCTGACATGGACTTGTTTCTTTAGCATTGTCCACATGTTTAGGTCAGAACTTTGGGAAGGCCATTCTAAAACCTTAATTCTAGCCTGATTTAGCCATTCCTTTACCACTTTTGACGTGTGTTTGGGGTCATTGTCCTGTTGGAACACCCAACTGCGCTCAAGACCCAACCTCCGGGCTGATGATTTTAGCTTGTCCTGAAGAATTTGGAGGTAATCCTCCTTTTTTATTGTCCCATTAACTCTCTGTAAAGCACCAGTTGCATTGGCAGCAAAACAGGCCCAGAGCATAATACTACCACCACCATGCTTGACGGTAGGCGTGGTGTTGCTGGGATTAAAGGCCTCACCTTTTCTCCTCCAAACATATTGCTGGGTATTGTGGCCAAACAGCTCAATTTTTGTTTCATCTGACATCACATGGACAAAGATAAGACCTTTTGGAGGAAAGTTATGTGGTCAGATGAAACTAAAATTCAAGCAGATTCTTGTGGATGGCTACCAAAAGCGCCTTATTGCAGTGAAACTTGCCAAGGGACACATCGCTGTATGTATACTTTTGACCCAGCAGATTTGCTCACATTTTCAGCAGACCCATAATAAATTCATAAAATAATTTCATTAATGTTTTTTGTGACCAACAAGTATGTGCTCCAATCACTCTATCACAAAAAAATAAAAGTTGTAGAAATTATTGGAAACTCAAGACAGCCATGACATTATGTTCTTTACAAGTGTATGTAAACTTTTGACCACGAATGTATATATACATATATACATATAAACAGAAAAAAAATGTGGACATTCGGACAACTTTATACTGTTGTCTTTGGTGACTCACGTCAGTCTAAGTCCCCTTTTAATCATGTCGTTAGCTCACGTAATGTCTGATGAAAGGTGATGACAAGTTCAATGCAAGTCGTGACAGGTTCAAACATGACATCATCCTGCTGTGTCTGATGACATCGTCCCTACGTTCCACCTTTTTCACTTCCTTTGCGCCACAAAGACAACAAGTGCAGACACGTTGGAGAAAGATGAGGGATAAAAAGGCCCAATCCACAAAGGCATGCTTGTAAACAACCACAATGTACGGTACGGGGCATCCTCAAAGACTTTATGACACTGTTTATAGTTTCTCTTTGACCCAGTAGTTCCGCTAAAGTACACAGAAAACCCTTATTTTGTGTGTAAGTTCAATAACAAGTACTTGCTGATGCAATGTTTTTAAAATACATCTATGTGACAGGAGAGGAGGGGAAACAGGAAGAGAGGTGACAGGAAGTCCATGCAGACAAGTTGGCAGGGCAGAGGAGGGCGGTTGTTTATACTACCTGTCAATCAATCAGATAAAAAAACATTCCTGAAGCTTTTACTATCACTGCGACTCCCACATCGTTGATGACATCATCACTCTGACTTTGCTGCAGGAATCTAAACATTCCATCAGCATGATGTCTCCTGCTGTGTCGCCACGGTAACCAGCAGCCGTAAACCCTTTAACTGTGTCACACAGTGACGTCACTGTTGCTTGGCCCCGCCTCCCAATGCCAGCCGGGCTGTCAATCAAACTATGACTCAATGTGAATAATAATGATGATGATGATGATATTATTATGTTAACACGAATGATTCGTGTCGATGACATCATGCTGACTCAGCATCAACTGTCCGTCATCTTTACTTCAGTACTACTTTCACATGTACTAATACAGTAAAATGCAATGCATGTATGTACAATATTTGACATGTACTACTGCAGTAAAATACTATAGATGTATGTGCAATGATTGACATGTACTACTGCAGTAAAATACTATAGATGTATGTACAATGTTTACTTACAATGCTCTTACTACTACTACTACTAAAACTACTAAAATACTACCACTACAAGCCACTACGTAATATTACCTAATACAACTACTTCAGTACTAGTACTACTCAATACCAACTACAACTACTACTGAACTACAATAACACCTATAGTACTACTAATAACTGCAACTACTAAGTACTACCTACTAAAACTACTGCAATACTAAGTAATACTTCTAAACCTACTATAGTATTGTATCTATACTACCTACTACAACAGAACTATTATTATTTAATACTACTTCAAATACTATTACCTAATACTAATTTACTACAGCTACTACTACATTACTACAACTACATACTAATACGTCTTACAATAACTATTACAACAACTACTACTTAATATTGCTTAATACAACTACCACAATACTAGTACTACTAATACTTAATACTACTTACTATGACTAACACATTATTACTACCATTACTTAACTATAACTACTACATTACTACTACATTACTAGTACTACTATACAACCACTACGACTACACTACTACTTGACTTCAATTACTATTATAGTACTACTACCACAGTACATTTACTACTACTCATACTACTGCAAGTGCTGCAGTACTACTACAGTACTACTACAACTATTATACTTCTACTACTACACTATTATGAACTACTACACTACTATAACTACTTTAGCAATACTACTACTAAATACTACCTACTACAACTACTACATTACTACTACTTAATATTAACTACAACTATTGCTATTTCTATGGTACTACTACTAATTACATATACTACTTAATACGAACTAGTACTACTATTACAATACTACTACTATTACTACACTACTACAGTAATACTGGTACTACTATTACTATACTTCTACTATTACTATACTTCTACTACTAATACACTACTACCACTACTCCAGTACTCCTACTACTACAACAGCACTAATACTACTATTACAGTACGACTACAATACTTCTACAGTACTACTGCTACTACTATTACTATATGTCTACTACTAATACACTACTACCACTACTACTACAGTACTACTATTACTATACTTCTACTACTAATACACTACTACTACCACTACTAGTATTATTATACTTCTGCAACTAATACACTACTATCGCTACTACAGTAACCCTACTTCTACAACAGTACTAATACTACTATTACAGTACTACTGCTATTACTATACGTCTACTAATACACTACTCCTACTACTACTACTACTACTACACTACTATTACTATAATTCTACTACTAATACACTACTACAGTATTACTACAACTACTACAGTGCTACTATTACTATAATTCTTCTACTAATACACTATTACAGTATTATTACAACTACTACAGTACTACTATTACTATACTTCTACTACTAATACACTACTACCACTACTACAGTACTACTATTACTATAATTCTACTACTAATACACAACTACAGTATTAATACAACTACTACAGTACTACTATTACTATACTATTACTACTAATACACAACTACAGTATTACTACAACTACAGTACTACTATTACTATACTTCTACTACTATTACTATACTTCTACTACTAATACACTACTACCACTACTACAGTACTCCTACTACTACAACAGTACTAATACTACTATTACAGTACTACTACAATACTTCTACAGTACTACTGCTACTACTATACGTCTACTACTAATACACTACTACCACTACTACTACAGTACTACTATTACTATACTTCTACTACTAATACACTACTACTACTACTAGTATTATTATACTTCTACAACTAATACACTACTATCGCTACTACAGTACCCCTACTTCTACAACAGTACTAATACTACTATTACAGTACTACTGCTATTACTATACATCTACTACTAATACACTACTACTACTACTACTACAGTACTACTATTACTATAATTCTACTACTAATACACTACTACAGTATTACTACAACTACTACAGTACTACTATTATTATAATTCTTCTACTAATACACTACTACAGTAGTACTACAACTACTACAGTACTACTATTACTATACTTCTACTACTCATACACTACTACCACTACTACAGTACTACTATTACTATAATTCTACTACTAATACACAACTACAGTATTACTACAACTACTACAGTACTACTATTACTATACTATTACTACTAATACACAACTACAGTATTACTACAACTACAATACTACTATTACTATACTTCTACTACTAATACACAACTACAGTGTTACTACAACTACTGCAGTACTACTATTACTATACGTGTACTACTAATACACTACTACCACTACTACAGTACTGCTATCACTATACTTTTACTACTAACACACTACCACCACTACTACAGCACTATTACAGTACTTTTTCTACTAATAGACTACTACAGTACTACTACTACTACTACAGTACTAATGTAGTTGATGCAGGAGAAGACTCCCTGAGTTGACCTTTGATAAGGAAGTACTTTCCTTGTGAGCGCACAAGCTTCATGATGCCATCTTCACAAAGCTGTCAAGGAATCGAACCTGTGGCACTTTTGTCAACATGTTGTTCTGCGAGAGGACCGCAATCCTGCTAAAACCACAATGACCCAAAACCTGCCCAGTAATCCCCCATCGGGGAGGGGGAGAAGGGGGGGCTCAGCGGGTGTGGGAGGAGGTGAGGCTGATAAGGTCGCAGGTTCAAAACGTGCATTGAATATTTCATCATCATGATAATAATAGTAGAAGTTCTTCAGGAGAAAGGAATTGAACCAAAAGTTCACCTGATTAGCTTCTGAAGACCTTGTTTGCTGGAGTTTCTCCTCAGCAGCGCGTTGGACATCTTGTCTTCTTCAGGTCTTCCTTTTGAGTCCTTCAGGTCTTCTTCTAGTCTCCTTCTTCAGGTCTTCTACTTCTTCAGGTCTTCTCCTTCTTCAGGACTTCTACTTATTCAGGACTTCTACTTCTTCGGGTCTTCTGCTGGTCCTCGGTGCCCACAGGCTGAAGACAGTGTTGTTGCGGTTGCGCTGGCGGTCCAAACGCTGCCTCTTTTGTGTCCTACTTGCTCCCGTGCCGGGCTCGTATTTGGGAGAGTCGGGACCCTCCGACAACACCTCCCTCTCCTGTGAGTCATCTCCCCTCCCCCTTTTGGCCCACATGTGCTTCTCATTGAGCATCCTTCTGCTTTTTTCCCTCCATGACGGTCATGTGGTCTCCGCCTGTGTTGGGGGGGGGGGGGGGAATGAAAGACGATTCTCTCACACTGACCCCCCCCCCCTACCCAAATCCCCCTTCTGTGGCCCCCCCCCCAACATTTTAATCTGCCTGCGATGAAAAGCAGACACTAAGAGAAAGTGTTTATTGTTTGTTGTGTGAGGCTTTGTTGTCGCTAATGGTTGCCACGGCAACAGCACGCTGCTTTCAAGTGGCTCGTTTTTCTGTACGCCTTCTTACACGACCATTAGCGAGAAACTTGTCCGACAATTGAAGTTGTCCTAAAACGTCCAACGTTCAAACTCTTATCGTGCATATTTTTGTCATCTTTTTACACTTGTTCGACAATAAGCAATGTGAAATATTAACGTAGCTTTTACGTTGTCCACAACCTAACAGATTAATTCGGTTTGAATCATTTCTATTTACATTACAAAAAATGGAACAGCGTGCGGAAATTAAATAAGCAACTACTAGAGATGTCCGATAATGGCTTTTTTGCCAATATTCCGATATTGTCCAACTCTTAATTACCGATTACAACATCAACCGATACCGATATATACAGTCGTGGAATGAACACATTATTATGGCTGATTTTGTTGTGATGCCCCGCTGGATGCATTAAACAATGTAACAAGGTTTTCCAAAATAAATCAACTCAAGTTATGGAAAAAAAATGCCAACATGGCACTGCCATATTTATTATTGAAGTCACAAAGTGCTTTTTTTTTTTTTAACATGCCTCAAAACAGCAGCTTGGAATTTGGGAGAGCATGAGGAGGTTGAGGTGGGCGGGGTTAGCGGGGGGTGTATATTGTAGCGTCACGGAAGAGTTAGTGCTGCAAGGGGTTCTGGGCATTTGTTCTGTTGTGTTTATGTTGTGTTACGGTGCGGATGTTCTCCCGAAATGGGTTTGTCATATTTGGCGCATATTTGTAACAGTGTTAAAGTTGTTTTTCCGGCCACCCTCAGTGTGACCTGTATGGCTGTTGACCAAGTATGCTTTGCATTCACTTGTGTGTGTGAAAAGCCGTAGATATTATGTGATTGGGATGGCACGCAAAGGCAGTGCCTTTAAGGTTTATTGGCGCTCTGTACTTCTCCCTACGTCCGTGTACACAGTGGCGTTTTAAAAAGTCATAAATTTTACTTTTTGAAACCGATAATTTCCGATATTACATTTTAAAGCATTTATCGGCCGATAAAATCGGCAGTCCGATGTTATCGGACATCTCTATCTTCGACAATAAACAATGTGAAATATTCACGTAGCTTTTACGTTGTCCACAACCTAACAGATTCATTCGGTTTGAATCATTTCTATCTACATTGCAAAAATGGAACAGCGTGCGGAAATTAAATAAGTAACTACTGTAAATTCCGAACTGTAAGCCGCTATATTTTTTTCCTAGGCTTTGAACCCTGCGGATTATGAAAACGGTGCAGCTAATTTATGGATTTTTTTTTGCTGACGGTCATAATGCAAATATTTAAAAAAAAAAAAACAAAGACACTGAAAAGGTGTGTTTTGTTTGTGCTATGGCGCCATCTTTTGGGCAAGTTTGCTCACTGCAGGTGCTGCAGTGTCCTTCTGTTTAGAGCTTTACAACCGCAAATAGAAGTGGCGTTTCTTCTTCAAACCGTCCATAGCGTTTTCTACTTGTATGGATTCTTCATTCATCACTCCAAGCAACCTTTGTAAGTTTTACAATATAACTAAAACAATTCTTACTTACTAAACTGTCCCATTTGTGATGTCTGTAGGAGTGTCAACGTCAACGTGGAGTTATTAAGTCTGTTTAGCTGATTGGAGAGCTAGCTTGCACAGCTAGTGGGTCCATGACGATGACTTCTGTTTTGTTTGATCATCTGTTTAACAGACACCGTTTGGAATCAATTAAGTTATGTAAACAAACATTTATAAATATATAAATATATGGGAAAAAACTTATTTCCCTAAAATTTAGTGGGTGCGCTCTGTAGTCCGGAACATAAGGTACTTATTAAAATGTGATTTATTATTTCAATTATGAAATACCTCATTCATTCAGTCGTGAAATACAAAAATATCAATTCACATCCGAATCCAATTCCAATTCTGAATAAATTCATTATTTTCAATAATCAATGTTTTTCTTTATTTACATTTTTTTCACAAAAACATTTTTAAAAAGTTGTTGTCTAGGCCATCTGCATGCTTACTTATCGCATGTATACATCATGTATACATCATGTATACATCATGTATACATCATGTATACATCATAAGTAGGGATGGGTATCGTATACAGTACCAGTTCCCTGTACCTGGCAATCGATACCCAATTGTACCAATTTTCGGTACTTTTGTGTGTGTCAATAAATTGTAATTGTTTGATAATAAAATGTTGTATTTTTAATGTAACATTTATTATCACTTTTCTTTGTCTAATTTGCAATGCAGTTGCACTTCCAAGACATTAGATGGCAGTACTGTGTAGGCTATCTATGATTTGTTGTCTTTTCCATGTGGTATGTTGCGCCATACAAAGTCTTTATACTGTAAGTATTGTGCCTACTACAAACCAGCTGTTTGATTGTAAGATTAATCTTTGTTATATATATTCATGTTGTGTTTTTATTTCCCTGCCTTCTCTTGTGTTGTGATGTGTTCCCGCAGCTCATTAGTCTCCAGCGAGAGGCGGACACTAAGGCACACCTGCAACCTATTTCCACCGAGGACTATTTAAGCTCACCTCCCACAGCTGGCTCTTGTCGGTCAATTTATCCTGCACCTTCCACGTGCACGTGCCTGCTTCGCCTCGTCAGTCCTGGTATGTTGTTTTTCCTTAGTCCTGTAATTCCTAACGTTGTTGTGTTTGTTTCCTAGCCTCCTTGAGGCAACAAGGACTTTAGCCTGTGTTTTAGTGTGCCCTGGCTTCTCCCCCTGCCGACCACTGAGGAACCTGTTTCATTTAAGTATTCATGGTGTGCACTAGTGATGGGTTGATGAGGCGTCATGAAGCGTTTCGACACATTGCAAAACTGTATTGATACTGTGTCACTAAATACTGACATCTGGTGGACATTAAAAATCCCTACAAGCAACCTATGGACCGACTCAACTGACACTGATTTTATGACCTAGGACAGTGGTTCTCAAATGGGGGTACGTGTACCCCTGGGGGTACTTGAAGGTATGCCAAGGGGTACGTGAGATTTTTTTTAAATATTCTAAAAATAGCAACAATTCAAAAATCCTTTATAAATATATTTATTGAATAATACTTCAACAAAATATGAATGTAAGTTCATAAACTCAGTGAAGCACAAGCTCAGGTTTGTCACTAAAATGTCTGTCAAAAAGAACTGTGAAAAGAAATGCAACAATGCAATATTCAGTGTTGACAGCTAGATTTTTTGTGGACATGTTCCATAAATATTGATGTTAAAGATTTTTTTTTTTGTGAAGAAATGTTTAGAATTAAGTTGATGAATCCAGATGGATCTCTAATACAATCCCCAAAGAGGGCACTTTAAGTTGATGATTACTTCTATGTGCAGAAATCTTTATTTATAATTGAATCACTTGTTTATTTTTCAACAAGTTTTTAGTTATTTTCATATCTTTTTTTCCAAATAGTTCAAGAAAGACCACTACAAATGAGCAATATTTTGCACTGTTATAAAATTTAATAAATCAGAAACTGATGACATAGTGCTGTATTTTACTTCTTTATCTTTTTTTTTTCAACCAAAAATGCTTTGCTCTGATTAGGGGGTACTTGAATTAAAACAAAATTCACAGGGGGTACATTGCTGAAAAAAGGTTGAGAACCACTGACCTAGTATATACAATAATATAAACCAAGTCATTGTATTTCATTTAGGATTATTTCATAACTTCATTTAAATAAAAATATATGTTTTGTCTTTTTTAGATACAGTCAATAAATAATGTGAACATGTATCATAACATGGAAATCTAAGAGAACGTGTTGTGAATGAGGATGCTTGTGGACCTGGAAATTATTATTTATGTTTTTTTTACACATTTTTATTTAAAAAAAAACCCAGTTTTTCCAATGTATTCAATTTTAGACGCTTTCTCTTCTTAGTTATTATTTCTCCGGCTGTAGAAAAGACCCGCTCACAGGGCACAGAGGAGGCGTCAGTGCGACACAGTTCGCGTATCGGTCACGTGACCAAAACAGCTCATGATCGGTCACGTGACTTTCTAAAAGCGGTACGCGCACCGACACAGGGTTTCGCTCTATGAGCTCGACGCATGCGCCGATGCATCGGTGTTGCCGGACCCATCACTAGTGTGCACTTTCTGCCCCATTGCTTTTTGTTACACTTTTTGGACTCATTAAATGTATTCCCTTTTTGTTATTCAAACTTGCCTCTCGTCTCTGCATCCCGGGGTCACCCCCTTGACCAGTTCCTAACAATTCATTACTAAATTTGAGAGTATTGAAATCGCCGTGTAAAATCGCTAATGCTAATCATAGCCTGTCTATGGTAAATCCAATGTATTATCATTTTTATATTAAATAATTTATTGGGAGAAATCGGTTTGAATCGAGTTGTTGTAAGATTCACGTCCCTAATAAATGCTATTTAGTCCATTATTGCATGAATGTATTGCATTTGTGACCGTTTCAATTACTTAATGACATGCATTTTATTTTATGGCATTTTTTTATTCAATTAAATGTAACTGCATTTTTATTTCGGGCAATTGTGTATTATTTTGCAGATTTTTTTTAAGTTAGCTATTATTCAATGTATTTATCTTCTGCATTTTGTTTCACAATCACAGTAAAAGGAGGTGCTAATTAAGAATAAAACTCTAATCTGCAATGCAACATGAACAAAATGAAATTTGTGAAAGTCACCCATCAAAGATGTGGAGGGCGAGATCAGCGATCTGATTGGTTGAACCACAGTGTGAGTTGCTAAAAGTCTCACACTCATATGAAATAGAAAAATATCCACAGTACGTGCCTGGTCGCCATGACGACACTGCCCGCCGTCGCCTGGAGTCACTCCACTCCTGCTGCTCGATGACGACGACAACAACAAAAAAAGGCCGCCTCCACGCTTTCATGTCCCGACACGTAAACAAGCACCTGAACGTGACCTCACTGCTCAGACGGGCATGTAAAAAAAAAACTGGTGGAGTTTTACGAGTAAGCAAACAAAAGAACACAAAGAGGTTTTATATACAAATGGTTGATTTATATAGGCTAGTAAGGTAAAGTCTTGTACCTGACACCTCTGATGAAGGCTGCAGAAGCAAGATAGCCGAAACTTGTCAGGTACAAAACTTTACCTTACTAGCCTATATAAATCAACCATTTATAAATACACATTAGTAGGCTAAATGAACCTCTTTAACAAAGAGGTTTTAGTTGGTATCAAATGTCAGGAAGTAACTTTCCGACTGAAACAGCCTCTCCTTGCCTTGTTGACCCCGTGACCCACCAAGTGTTCCGACCACTCAGAATCTCTCATCACCTGCACGCCCCTCCCCCGCCTGACACTAAAATCTACCTCCTGGTATTTGCTTTTTACTGCACTTTGCTTGTTGGAATGATGATCTACATCACAGGTCCCAAAACCATCTACGTAGATGGATAGATATTTATATGGAGCGGCCCCCAAGTCAAAAAGTATAAAAAGCATATATATATATACATACACACATACATACATACATACATATATATATATATATATATATATATATATATATATATATATATACACACACTATATTGCCAAAAGTATTTGGCCACCTGCCTTGACTCACATATGAACTTGAAGTGGCGTCCCATTCCTAACTCATAGGGTTCAATACGATGTGGGTCCACCTTTTGCAGCTATTACAGCTTCCACTCTTCTAGGAAGGCTGTCCACAAGGTTGCGAAGTGTGTTTATAGGAATTTTCCACCATTCTTATTGGTGAGGTCACACTTGTTTAGTGGAGAAGGCCTGGCTTTCAGTCTCTGTTCTAATTCATCCCAAAAGTGTTCTATCGGGTTCAGGTCAGGACTCTGTGCAGGCCAGTCAAGTTCATCCACACCAGACTCTGTCATCCATGTCTTTATGGACCTTGCTTTGTGCACTGGTGCACAGTCATGTTGGAAGAGGAAGGGGCCCGCTCCAAACTGTTCCCACAAGGTTGGGAGCATGGAATTGTCCAAAATGTTTTGGTATCCTGTAGCATTCAAAGTTCCTTTCACTGGAACTAAGGGGCCAAGCCCAACTCCTGAAAAACAACCCCACACCATAATTCCACCTCCACCAAATTTCACACTCAGCACAATACAGTCCGAAATGTAGCGTTCTCCTGGCAACCTCCAAACCCAGACTTGTCCATCAGATTTCCAAATGGAAAAGCGTGATTCATCAGTCCAGAGAAGGCGTCTCCACTGCTCTAGAGTCCAGTGGTGACGTGCTTTACACCACTGCATCCCACGCTTTGCATTGGACTTGATGGTGTATGGCTTAGATTCAGCTATTCGGCCATGGAAACGCATTCCATGAAGCTCTCTGCGTACTGTACGTGGGCTAATTGAAAGGTCACATGACGTTTGGAGCTTTGTAGCAACTGACTGTGCAGAAAGTCTTTGCACTATGCGCTTCAGCATCCGCTGACTCCTCTCTGTCAGTTTACGTGGCCTACCACTTCCTGGCTGAGTTGCTATTGTTCCCAAACTCTTCCATTTTCTTATAATAAAGCCGACAGTTGACTTTGGAATATTTAGGAGCGAGGGAATTTCACGACTGGATTTGTTGCAAAGGTGGCATCCTATGACAGTTCCACGCTGGAAATCACTGAGAGCGGCCCATTCTTTCACAAATGTTTGTAGTAACAGTCTCCATGCCTAAGTGCTTGATTTTATTCACCGGGCCAAGTAATTAGGACACCTGATTCTCATCATTTGGATGGGTGGCCAAATACTTTTGGCAATATAGTGTATATATATATATATATATATATATATATATATATATATATATATATATATATATATATATATATATATATATATATATATAGTGTGTATATATATATATATATATATATATATATATATATACTTACTGTATGTATATATATATATATATATATATATATATATATATATATATATATATATTTATTATACACATTTTAAAATAATAAGTAAATGTTTTAAAAGGACCGGGAAGATATTGTTTCATGAAATATAAAAAAATTAAATAAAGAGCTGGGAACATCTGCTTGAGTGTCAACAAAGAGACCACACACACACACACACACACACACACACACACACACACACACACACACACACACACACACACACACACCTTGTGCTGATCCTCCACGGCGTGTTCCCCAGGACAACGGGAGCAGCAGGTCATGTGACTCGTGTGGAATGTGACCTGCGGTGAGTTTCATACGAGGAACCATGAATCGTATGATCGTCACGCTGCTGGGACACTACACTCCACTTCTTCATGCACGCCCCAGCGGCCCTACCAAGGTGGAAAGAGGCCATCAGAAAAGTTTATGAACCGTCTTTAGCAACACATGATTAGGTTCTACTATTTGGAGCAAATACAAGTACTAGATACTTAGTAAAATAATACTCAACTGTTTGGCTGTCATATCTACAGTGTATCTAACAATTAGGAGATTTAATTTGCCAGCACCAGGTGCCAGGCGGTTGTGGTTTAATAGTTGTTGTTGTGTCGTGTGTATGCCGCAGTGTTTACTTGTTTTTCATCAGATCCTGTGCTGACTTAGCCTGCCGAACCTAATAAAGGGACCATCTCAACTGCGTCTCGCTTGCTGCCTTCTCTGCATCCCGGGATCACACCAACAATGCCAAGCCACACCCGTAACACCCTTCTCACATGACCATGAAGTTAATAGGTCCCATTTGTGAATGGTAAATACGTGTTTAATAAGTACACAATAGTGGAAGTGTGTTAGCAATAATGCTGGAATTAAGGTAGTGAAAAAGTACTTTAGTAAAACCTACTGCAGGGGTTCTTTACACTTTTTTACATAGGGGCCTTACTTATCAAATACAGTGAGACCCAAAGCCCATTCAAATATTAACACTGAAATAGTAATCTTACTCTTCATTTGATCGTCTTCAATAATTATATATTTTTTTATATTTTATTTAAAAAAAAAAAAATATGTACACATATACATATATATATATATATATATATATATATATATATATATATATATATATATATATATATATATATATATATATATATTTATATATATATATACATATATATATGTATATATATATATATATATATTCATATATATATGTATATATAGGATTGGGAATGATATACAAAATGTAAAAAAAAAAAAAAGTGCAGTTCCCCTTTTAAGAAACTTTTCTAAGACTTTATCTCCAGACTTCTTCTGTTTGTTTGATATTGTCAATACTGCCACACGTGGTGGAAAAGTGTACTACAACCCACAGCTAAGAAACAGACATTTTAGGGACTTGTTGGGATCCTAAATACACAAAAACAGGTACCAAAAGGTAAGAAAAGTTGGTTTCGTATAATAAGACACTCTTTAAGATGTGTAGCGAAGCCTCTTTTTTTTTTTTTTCTTCTTTTTTTTTTTTCCCAAAGTGGTATGTTGGTACCTGTGATAGAAGAACCTGTAAAGTCATCCAATGTTTCCATGCTTTTATTTTGAAAGGAAAAAGAGGTACCTTGTGAGGCTGCAGAAGTCCAGCCCAGAAGGTCCCGGACAAGGTTCTCCTGGACACGTGTTGCAACACGACCTCCTCCAAGCTCACATTCCTGCCGAGTGAGGTCACACTCGGTGCCACGGAACCTGGCAAAGATGTGGGAGAGGATCAAATAACAGTCTGGGCCAGGGAACGCTTCCGGAAACAAAGAACAGCTCGGGAAGTCCTGCAGGCGAGGACTTGAGAGCTTTCCTCACCACAACATCACCGTGTCAAAACAAGAAGCATATTGGAGAACTAGGCTCCAGCACCCCCCGCGACCCCGAACGGGACAAGCGGTAGAAAATGGATGGATGGATGTTGTGGACCAGGTCCAGTATGAGACCAAGGTGGGTCAGCGTGAATCAGACTCATCATCAGTAAAGACACTTTTGTGCTTTTTGACCTAAAAAATCATCGATTTGGTTACTTGGCGCCATCTTACAAGTGCTAACATTAGCATGCTAACATTTTATGCCAGCATTTGAGCGAATTTTGTACTTTTTAACCTAATAAAAGTGGATTTCGTTACTTGGCGCCATCTTACAAGTGCTAACATTAGCATGCTAACGTTTTATGCCAGCGTTTGACGGGATTTTGTACTTTTTAACCTAATAAAAGTGGATTTTATTACTTAGCGCCATCTTACAAGTGCTAACATTAGCATGCTAATGTTTTATGCCAGCGTTTGAGCGAATTTTGTACTTTTTAACCGAATAAAAGTGGATTTCGTAACTTGCCGCCATTTTACAAGTGCTAACATTAGCATGCTAACGTTTTATGCCAGCGTTTGAGCAAATGTTGTATTTTTTAACCTAATAAAAGTGGATTTTGCTACTTAGCGCCATCTTACAAGTGCTAACATTAGCATGCTAACGTTTTATGCCAGCATTTGAGCGAATTTTGTACTTTTTAACCTAATAAAAGTGAATTTCGTTACTTGGCGCCATCTTACAAGTGCTAACATTAGCATGCTAACGTTTTATGCCAGCGTTTGACTGGATTTTTTTACTTTTTAACCTAATAAAAGTGGATTTTGTTACATGGCGTCATCTTGGAAGTGCCAACATTAGCATGCTAACGTTTTATGCCAGCATTTGAGCGAATTTTGTACTTTATAACCTAATAAAAGTGGATTTGGTTACTTTGCGCCATCTTAGAAGTGCTAACATTAGCTTGCTAACGTTTTATGCCAGCATTTGAGCGAATTGTGTACTTTTTAACCTAATAAAAGTGGATTTCGTAACTTGGCGCCATTTTACAAGTGCTAACATTAGCATGCTAACGTTTTATGCCAGCGTTTGAGCAAATTTTGTATTTTTTAACCTAATAAAAGTGGATTTTGCTACTTAGCGCCATCTTACAAGTGCTAACATTAGCATGCTAACGTTTTATGCCAGCGTTTGAGCAAATTTTGTACTTTTTAACCTAATAAAAGTGGATTTCAATACTTGGCGCCATCTTACAAGTGCTAACATTAGCATGCTAATGTTTTATGCCAGCATTTGAGCGAATTTTGTACTTTTTAACCTAATAAAAGTGGATTTCGTTACTTGGCGCCATCTTGGAAGTGCTAACATTAGCATGCTAACGTTTTATACCAGCGTTTGAGCGGATTTTTTACTTTTTAACCTAATAAAAGTGGAGTTTGTTACTTAGCGCCATCTTACAAGTGCTAACATTAGCATGCTAACGTTTTATGCCAGTGTTTGAGCGAATTTTGTACTTTTTAACCTAATAAAAGTGGATTTCGTTACTTGGCGCCATTTTACAAGTGCTAACATTAACATGCTAACGTTTTATGCCAGCGTTTGAGCGAATTTTGTATTTTTTAACCTAATAAAAGTGGATTTTGCTACTTAGCGCCATCTTACAAGTGCTAACATTAGCATGCTAACGTTTTATGCCAGTGTTTGAGCAAATGTTGTACTTTTTAACCTAATAAAAGTGGATTTCAATACTTGGCGCCTTCTTACAAGTGCTAACATTAGCATGCTAATGTTTTATGCCAGCATTTGAGCGAATTTTGTACTTTTTAACCTAATAAAAGTGGATTTCGTTACTTGGTGCCATCTTGGAAGTGCTAACATTAGCATGCTAACGTTTTATACCAGCGTTTGAGCGGATTTTTACTTTTTAACCTAATAAAAGTGGATTTTGTTACTTAGCGCCATCTTACAAGTGCTAACATTAGCATGCTAACGTTTTATGCCAGCATTCGAGCGAATTTTGTACTTTTTAACCTAATAAAAAAGGATTTCAATACTTGCCGCCATCTTACAAGTGCTAACATTAGCATGCTAACGTTTTATGCCAGCATTTGAGCAAATGTTGTACTTTTTAACCTAATAAAAGTGTATTTCGTTACTTGGCGCCATCTTACAAGTGCTAACATTAGCATGCTAACATTAGCATGCTAACATTTTATGCCAGTATTTGAGCGAATTTTCTACTTTTTAACCTAATAAAAGTGGATTTCGTTACTTGGCGCCATCTTACAAGTGCTAACATTAGCATGCTAACGTTTTATGCTTTATTTAGTGTGATATTATAGAACATTTAATGTATGATATTATAGGACAGTTAGTGTGATATTATAGAACATTTAGATGGTAATATTATGGAACATTTCCTGTGTGATATTATAGAACATTTAGTGTGATATTATAGAACATTTAATGTGTGATATTATAGAATATTTAATGTGTGATATTATAGAACATTTAGTGTGATATTATAGAACATTTAATGTGTCATATTATAGAACATTTAGATTGTGATATTATAGAACATTTAGTGTGATATTATAGAACATTTAATGTGTGATATTATAGAACAGTTAGTGTGATATTATAGAACAGTTAGTGTGATATTATATAACATTTAGATTGTGATATTATGGAACATTTAATGTGTGATATTATAGAACATTTAGTGTGATATTATAGAACATTTAGATTGTGATATTATAGAATATTTAGTGTGATATTATAGAATATTTAATGTGTGATATTATAGAACATTTAGTGTGACATTATAGAACATTTAATGTGTAATATTGTAGAACATTTATATTGTGATATTATAGAACATTTAGTGTGATATTATAGAACATTTAGATTGTGATATTATAGAACATTTAGTGTGATATTATAGAACATTTAATGTGTGATATTATAGAACAGTTAGTGTGATATTATATAACATTTAGATTGTGATATTATGGAACATTTAATGTGTGATATTATAGAACATTTAGTGTGATATTATAGAACATTTAATGTGTAATATTATAGAACATTTAGATTGTGATATTATAGAATATTTAGTGTGATATTATAGAACATTTAGTGTGATATTATAGAACATTTAATGTGTAATATTATAGAACATTTAGATTGTGATATTATAGAACATTTAGTGTGATATTATAGAACATTTAATGTGTGATATTATAGAACAGTTAGTGTGATATTATATAACATTTAGATTGTGATATTATGGAACATTTAATGTGTAGTATTATATAATGTTGTAGTTGTTGTGTTGAAGCAGAGGAGAAGAAGAAGAAGAAGAGGAACCAATAAGTCCTCACATAAACTAGAAAACCTCTTCTGGCCAAAAAAACAAAACAAAAACAAGCATGTTTTCCACATGAGGCTCACTGGTTCGCACATGAATCTTCCTCCAGGGGGCGATCTTACACTATTCTTTCAGGTGAAGCTTTTGAATTGTCATCTAATTATTTTAAATAACACCACCAAGTCTTTCTAGAAGCGTCCATACATGTAATCATGTTAAATATACTACTATGTCATGTAAATATATTCATGTTTTTAAATATACTATGTCATGTAAATATATTCATGTTTTTATATGTACTACTTATGTCATATAAACATAATTCATGTTTTTAAATATATATTTACTGTATGTCATATAAACATTTCATGTTTTTAAATATACTACTTAAGTCATATAAACATATTTCATCTTTTTATTATGCTTATATATACTGATGTCAGAAGTAAACGTTTAAAGGAATCTTGATGACATTCAAAATATTATTTGTCTTCTTTATTATGACTAATTACTTATTACTCAGTTACTTACTACTAATTATGTATTACTCATTACTTACGACTCTTTACTCAACACTTAATATTCATTACCTGTTACTTGTTACTAATTACAAATTACTTATTACTTACGTATTACTCATTACTTGTTACTCTTTATAAATGACTTTTTATTCATTACTTACATATTAAAGTTAAAGTTAAAGTACCAATGATAGTCACACACACGCTCGGTGTGGTGAAATTAACCTCTGCATTTGACCCATCCCCTTGTTCCACCCCCTGGGAGGTGAGGGGAGCAGTGAGCAGCAGCGGTGGCCGCGCCCAGGAATCATTTTTGGTGATTTAACCCCCAATTCCAACCCTTGATGCTGAGTGCCAAGCAGGGAGGTAATGGCTCCCATTTTTATAGTCTTTGGTATGACTCGGCCGGGGTTTGAACTCACGACCTACCGATCTCAGGGCGGACACTCTAACCACTATTACTCATTACTTGTTGCTATTTACTAGTTACTCATTACTTTTTATTCATTACTTAATATTCACATACCTATTTACTTTACTTACTACTTGTTACTTGTTAGTAATTACTTATTACTCGTCAGTCATTATTATTCATTACTTACATATTACTCATTACTTGTTGCTATTTACTAGTTGCTTATTACTTATTACTTGTTATTAATTATTTATTGCTAAATAATTATTATTCACATACCTATTTACTTGTTACTTACTACTCGTTACTTGTTAGTAATTACTCATTACTCGTCACTCATTACTTATTAATTTCTTACATATTACTCATTACTTGTTGCTATTTACTAGTTGCTTATTACTTATTACTTGTTATTCATTACTTATTGCTAAATAATTATTATTCACATACCTATTTACTTGTAACTTACTACTCGTTACTTGTTAGTAATTACTCATTACTCGTCACTCATTACTTATTATTCATTACTTACATATTACTCATTACTTGTCGCTATTTACTAGTTACTCATTACTTATTATTCATTTCTTATTGCTAAGTAAATATTATTCACATACCCATTTCCTTGTTACTACTCGTTACTTGTTAGTAATTACTCATCACTCATCACTAGTTACTTATTATTCATTACTTGTTACTAATTACTATTACTCATTATTAAGTGTTACTTATCACTAATTACTTTTTACTCATTCATTTCTCGTTACTTATTGCTAATTACTTATTATTCACATACCTATTTACTTGTTACTTACTACTCGTTACTTGTTAGTAATTACTCATCACTCGTCACTCTTTATTATTCATTACTTACATATTACTCATTACTTGTTGCTATTTACTAGTTACTCATTACTTATTGCTAATTACTTATTCACAAACCTATTTACTTGTTATTTATTACTCGTTACTTGTTAGTAATTACTCATCACTCGTCACTCATTACTTATTATTCATTACTTACATATTACTCATTACTTGTTGCTATTTACGAGTTACTCATTACTTATTGCTAAGTAATTATTATTCACATACCTATTTACTTGTTACTTACTAATCGTTACTTGTTAGTAATTACTCATCACTCGTTACTAATGACTTATTATTCATTACTTGTTACTAATTACTTATTACTATTACTCATTAAGTGTTACTTATCACTAATTACTTTTTACTCATTATTCATTTCTCGTTACCTGTTACCAATTACTTATTATTTATTACTTATTGCTAATTACTTATTACTTATTTCTCATTACTTTCAACTTATTACTCAATTACTTATTGGAGCTGTCAATCTTTGGGCACCGTAGGTTTTGATTCGATTCTTGGAGGTAACGATTCGATTCGGAATCGATTACCGAATCAAAATCATTACTTTTTAATAACATTGGGTGCCAGTTCTATGATGAACTACATTCCTCCATAAAATAGGTAAACATCTATAATACATTTCTATTTTACTTAAAAGAAAACTGGTTTTGTTGAATAAAATTCTTCCCAAACATCAAAAGTCAAACACAAATAAGGCAACAAGAGAAGTATCCAACACTTGTCTTTTCTAAAGCAAATGTGTACAGTGGATATAGATCATCTACATCAACAATATGATTTGTCTGAGCAGCCAGACAGAACAGATTGGTAACCCCCCCCCTAGAGGGGGGGGGGGTTACCCACATATGCGGTCCTCTCCAAGGTTTCTCATAGTCATTCACATCGACGTCCCACTGGGGTGAGTTTTTCCTTGCCCTTATGTGGGCTTTGTACCGAGGATGTCGTTGTGGCTTGTGCAGCCCTTTGAGACACTTGTGATTTAGGGCTGTATAAATAAAGATTGATTGATTGATTGATATTTTAGATTTTTTTTAATCGATTATTAATCATTACAAATTAGAATTGCGATTCATTCGATCATTGATTATTTTTGACACCCGTGTTACTAAGTACTTGTTTGTGTGCTCATGGCTCCTCCAAGAGGGAACCTCCCTCCCCTTCTGGAACGTTCCAAAGTGTTGACACCATGAAGTCGGTGCTCTGTGGGCCAGAAGCAAAACAATGTACTGTAGTTTCTGCAGATAATGTTCTTTCACGTCAAGTATTGAACGTCTCAAAATGCTGACGGCCCAAACATGAAACCTGCTCCATTCCCCCGTCGTGAAGAAGTTAAAGTTAGCTTGCTGAGGAAACCTTAGAGGCTGCCATCCAAAGCGGCTCACACCTTGTAAGGAGAAACTCCTGGCTTCACTCGGACGCGGCAAACAGCTTTCAATTTAGGTCTCTGGTTCTGTTGGGTTCACGATGGAGATGCTCTCGGTCCTGTTCTATCAGAAGATGAATCGGTGCACTGCAAAAAGTCAGTGTTCAAAAACAAGAAAAAAATATATAAAAATTAGGGGTATTTTATTTGAACTAAGCAAAATGATCTGCCAATAGAACAAGAAAATTCGGCTTGTCAAGACTTTCCAAAACAAATAAAATTAGCTAACTTCAATGAACCCAAAAATACCTTCAAATAAGTATATTCTTACTAATAACAAGTGCACTTTTCTTGGTAGAAAAAAAAGAGACATTTTTGCTCAATATGTTGAAAAATATTCTTAAATTAAGTAAATGCTAGTGCCATTATCTTGACATAATGATATGCGCTCGGCATCATGATTTTTTTTCATGCTTGAAATAAGAAATTATTACTTTAAAAAAGTTGTTTTATACTTGTGAGTGTTAATGTCACAGCTTTGCAACACTTGATATTCTAGTTTCAAGCATGTTTTACTCAATGTGACCTACATTGAGTAAAACATGTTGCTGAGATCAAATCTCAGCAACAAGCTGTAATATCTTACTGGGATACTTTAGGACCAAAACCCTTAAAACAAGTAAAACACTAACATAAAATCTGCTTAGTGAGAAGAATTATCTTATCAGACAGTAAATAAGCAAATATCACTCTTATTTGAGATATTTAATCTTACTTGCATGGCAGCTCCCGCCATCAGTGTGTGAATGTGTGTGTGAATGGGTAAATGTGGAAGTAGTGTCAAAGCGCTTTGAGTACCTTGAAGGTAGAAAAGCGCTATACAAGTACAACCCATTACTTGTTTGTGCATAAGGCTGTAGTTCACACTCCTGCCTGTGGGGGCGCCAATGAATATTTTGTATTTTTAATCTCACTTTTTGAGCTAATGTGACTTTTAAACTTGTGTAAATGATCATTTTTATTCTTTCTTTTAGTCAAATCATTTCAGATTGATTTATTATGAATGTATATTACTTTAACTTATCAATATACACCATATTGCCAAAAGTATTTGGTCACCCATCCAAATGATGAGAACCAGGTGTACTAATCACTTGGCCCGGCCACAGGTGTATAAAATGTAAGCACTTAGGCATGGAGACTGTTTCTACAAACATTTGTGAAAGAATGGGCCGCTCTCAGTGATTTCCAGCGTGGAACTGTCATGGGATGCCACCTGTGCAACAAATCCAGTCAATTTCCTCGCTCCTAAATATTCCAAAGTCAACTGTCGGCTTTATTATAAGAAAATGGAAGAGTTTGGGAACAACAGCAACTCAGCCACCAAGTGGTAGACCACGTAAACTGACAGAGAGGGGTCAGCAGATGCTGAAGCGCATAGTGCAAAGACTTTCTGCACAGTCTGTTGCTACAGTCAAATCATTACGGGAACGGTGTGGCGCGGTTGGGAGAGTGGCCGTGGCAGCAACTTGAGGGTTTCTGGTTCGATCCCCTGCTTCTACCAACATAGTTTGATTGATTGATTGAGACTTTTATTAGTAAATTGCACAGTATAGTACATATTCCGTACAATTGACCACTAAATGGTAACACCCCAATAAGTTTTTCAACTTGTTTAAGTCGGGGGTCCACGTTAATCAATTCATGGTAGTCACGTCCGTTGTGTCCTTGAGCAAGACACTTCACCCTTGCTCCTAATGGGTCGTGGTTAGCGCCTTGCATGGCAGCTCCCGCCATCAGTGTGTGAATGGGTGAATGTGGAAATAGTGTCAAAGCCCTTTGAGTACCTTGAAGGTAGAAAAGCGCTATACAAGTATAACCCATTTACCATTTACAGAGCTCCAAACTTCATGTGACTTTACAATCAGCCCACGTTACAGTACGCAGAGAGCTTCATGGAATGGGTTTCCATGGCCGAGCAGCTGCATCTAAGCCATACATCACCAAGTCCAATGCAAAGCGTGGGTTGCAGTGGTGTAAAGCAGTGGAGACGCCTACTCTGGACTGATGAATCTCGCTTTTCCATCTGGCAATCTGATGGACCAGTCTGGGTTTGGAGGTTGGCAGGAGAACGCTACATTTCGGACTGCATTGTGCCGAGTGTGAAATTTGGTGGAGGAGGAATTATGATGTGGGGTTGTTATTCAGGAGTTGGGCTTGGCCCCCAAGTTCCAAAAAAGTTTGGACAATTCCATGCACCCAACCTCATGGGAACAGTTTGGAGCGGGCCCCTTCATCTTACAACATGACTGTGCACCAGTGCACAAAGCAAGGTCCATAAAGACATGGTAGACAGAGTCTGGTGTGGATGAACTTGACTGGCCTGCACAGAGTCCTGACCTGAACCCGATAGAACACCTTTGGGATGAATTAGAACGGAGACTGAGAGCTGGGCCTTCTAGACCAACATCAGTGTGTGATAATGATGGGTCCGGCAACACCGATGCATCTGCACATGCGTCGAGCTCATAGAGCAAAACCCTGCGTCGGTGCGCGTACCACTTTTAGAAAGTCACGTCACCGATCATGAGCTGTTTCGGTCACGTGACCGATACGCGAACTGTGTCGCACTGACGCCTCCTCTGTGCCATGTGAGCGGGTCTTTTCTACAGCCGGAGAAATAATAACTAAGAAGAGAAATTGTCTAAAATTGAATACGTTGGAAAAACTGGGGTTTTTTTAATAAAAATGTGTAAAAAAAAAAAAAAGAAAAGAAAAATTCCCAGTCCACAAGCGTCCTCTTTCACAACACGTTCTCTTAGATTTCCATGTTACGATACATGTTCACATTATTTATTGACTGAATCTAAAAAAAGATAAAAGATAAAAATATATTTTTATTTAAATGAAGATATGAAATAATCCTAAATGAAATACAATGACTTGGTTTATATTATTGTATATACTAGGTCAGGGGTGCTCACACTTTTTCTGCAGGCGAGCTACTTTTCAATTGATCAAGTCGTGGGGATCTACCTCATTCATATATATAATTTATATTTACTTATTTATGAAATATATGTTTTTGTTAACAAGTTAAAGGTGTTTAATGATAATGCAAACATGTTTAACACATATAGTTAATATTGTTAATACATTAAAGGTGTTTAATGATAATACAAGTATGTTTAATACATATAGT
This sequence comes from Nerophis lumbriciformis, assembly GCF_033978685.3. Lineage (NCBI taxonomy): Eukaryota > Metazoa > Chordata > Actinopteri > Syngnathiformes > Syngnathidae > Nerophis > Nerophis lumbriciformis. The sequence goes on from NC_084576.2 coordinate 23,530,970, forward strand.
TAATATTGTTAACAAGTTAAAGGTGGTTAAAGATAATGCAAGTATGTTTAACACATATAGTTAATATTGTTAACAAGTTAAAGGTGGTTAAAAATAATACAAGCATGTTTAACACATATAGTTAATATTGTTAACAAGTTAAAGGTGGTTAAAAATAATACAAGCATGTTTAACACAAATAGTTAATATTGTTAACAACTTAAAGGTAGTTAAAGATAAAACAAGCATGTTTAACACATATAGTTAATATTGTTAACAACTTAAAGGTGGTTAAAGATAATACAAGCATGTTTAACACATATAGTTAATATTGTTAACAAGTTAAAGGTGGTTAAAGATAATACAAGCATGTTTAACACATATAGATTCCTTTCTTTCATGAAGACAAGAATATAAGTTGGTGTATTACCTGATTCTGATGACTTGCATTGATTGGAATCAGACAGTGGTGATGATAACGTCCGCATTTTCGAATGGAGGAGAAAAAAAATCCTCCTTTCTGTCCAATACCACATGAAAGTGGTTGGTTTTTGGCATCTTATTTGTCCAGCTTCCGTACTCCTTTGTATACACTATACAAGAAATACATTGTCGGCAAACTCCGTAGCTTGCTAGCTTGTGCACGCCAGCTTTCTGAGACTCTTATTTTGGTAGCGCAGGCAGGATGAAGCAGAGCTTTTATTGTGCAACTGTGCAGTCGGTCTTTGGAGTTTTGACGACAGGTACGGCGCCAGAGTCTGTTGAAATAAAGTGTTTCTCGCCTTCCAGTCGGTAATTTTAATGAGCTGGCAGCAGCCAGCGTCATCTCAGAAGACCCTCGGGTGCCGTGAATGTCAATCAAGTGACGAAAGTGACGTCATAGTATGATCGCTCATTTTTAGGACTATTTTTTTAATGCCTGGCTGGTGATCGACTGACACACCCTCCGAGATCGACAGGTAGCTCGCGATCGACGTAATGAGCACCCCTGTACTAGGTCATAAAATCAGTGTCAGTTGAGTCTAGGGATGATGTTTGATAAGAAATTATCGAGTTTGAGCCTATTATCGCATCCTCTTATCGAACCGATTCCTTATCGGTTCTCTTATCGAGTCCAGATAGGTTGTTGTATATGGAAAAAAAACAATATTTGGTTTAACAAAAGCTCACTTTTATTATACAAGAAAAAAATTAAATCTAATAAATACATAAATATTGACTGTTATCCCCCTAAAAAAAAAAATAAAATAAATAAACATTGACTGTTGTTACCCAAAGTATAATAAGTGGGATTTTTCCAGAAAAACAAATATATACAGTAACACAAAAACAACCTGTCTCTGTGATCACTATAGGTGTATAAATAATAATATAGTGTTAAATAAAATCAGTCCTTTGGGCACAAAACTGAAAATAATACAGCTCTCCAAAAAGTGCACTTCTGCTGCAATTTGACATAACTGTTTGTTATGATGCTTTGACATTTTTGCACTTTATTTCTTTATTGAAAGAGAATTCTATGAAGAGAAAAGTTGTTTGCAAATGTGGTTACAATGCTAAAAAATAAAAAGTTAAAGCAAAAAAAAAGAAATACACTTTATTGAGTTAACAATATTTATTTATAGGGGGAAAGATGTGATGTTATGAGCTAGGGCAGGGGTGCTCCTTACGTTGATCGCGAGCTACCGGTCGATCTTGGAGGGTGTGTCAGTCGATCACCAGCCAGGCATTAAAAAAATAGTCCTAAAAATGAGCGATCATAAATCTTCACTATGACGTCACTTTCGTCACTTGATTGACATTCACGGCACCCGAGGGTCTTCTGAGATCATTAAAATAACCGACAGGAAGGCGAGAAACACTTTATTTCAACAGACTCTGGCGCCGTACCTGTCGTCAAAACTCCAAAGACCGACTGCACAGTTGCACAATAAAAGCTCTGCTTCATCCTGCCTGCGCTAACAAAATAAGAGTCTCATAAAGCTGGCGTGCACATGCTAGCAAGCTACGGAGTTTGCCGACAATGTATTTCTTGTAAAGTGTTTACAAAAGAGTACGGAAGCTGGATAAATAATATGCCAAAAACCAACCACTTTCATGTGGTATTGGACAGAAAGGAGGACTTTTTTTCTCCTCCATTCGAAAATGCGGACGTTATCAGCACCACTGTCTGATTCCTATCAATGCAAGTCATCAGAATCAGGTAATACACCAACTTATATTCTTGTCTACATGAAAGAAAGGAATCTATATGTGTTAAACATGCTTGTATTATCTTTAAACACCTTTAACTTATTGACAATATTAACTATATGTGTTAAACATGCTTGTATTATCTTTAAACACCTTTAACTTATTAACAATATTAACTATATGTGTTAAACATGCTTGTATTATCATTAAACACCTTTAACTTGTTAACAATATTAACTATATGTGTTAAACATGCTTGTGTTATCTTTAAACACCTTTAACTTATTAACAATATTAACTATATGTGTTAAACATGCTTGTATTATCATTAAACACCTTTAACTTGTTAACAATATTAACTATATGTGTTAAACATGCTTGTATTATCTTTAACCACCTTTAATTTGTTAACAGTATTAACTATATGTGTTAAACATGCTTGTATTATCTTTAACCACCTTTAAGTTGTTAACAATATTAACTATATGTGTTAAACATGCTTGTATTATCTTTAACCACCTTTAAGTTGTTAACAATATTAACTATATGTGTTAAACATGCTTGTATTATCTTTAACCACCTTTAAGTTGTTAACAATATTAACTATGTGTTAAACATGCTTGTATTATCATTAAACACCTTTAATTTGTTAACAATATTAACTATGTGTTAAACATGCTTGTATTATCTTTAACCACCTTTAAGTTGTTAACAATATTAACTATATGTGTTAAACATGCTTGTATTATCTTTAAACACCTTTAACTTGTTAACAATATTAACTATATGTATTAAACATGCTTGTATTATCATTAAACACCTTTAAGTTGTTAACAATATTAACTATATGTGTTAAACATGCTTGCATTATCTTTAACCACCTTTAATTTGTTAACAGTATTAACTATATGTGTTAAACATGCTTGTATTATCTTTAACCACCTTTAAGTTGTTAACAATATTAACTATATGTGTTAAACATGCTTTTATTATATTTAACCACCTTTAAGTTGTTAACAATATTAACTATATGTGTTAAACATGCTTGTATTATCTTTAAACACCTTTAAGTTGTTAACAATATTAACTATATGTGTTAAACATGCTTGTATTATCTTTAACCACCTTTAAGTTGTTAACAATATTAACTATATGTGTTAAACATGCTTGTATTATCTTTAACCACCTTTAAGTTGTTAACAATATTAACTATATGTGTTAAACATGCTTGTATTATCATTAAACACCTTTAACTTAACAATATTAACTATGTGTTAAACATGCTTGTATTATCTTTAACCACCTTTAAGTTGTTAAAAATATTAACTATATGTGTTAAACATGCTTGTATTATCTTTAACCACCTTTAAGTTGTTAACAAAAACATATATTTCATAAATAAGTAAATATAAATTATATATATGAATGAGGTAGATCCCCACGACTTGATCAATTGAAAAGTAGCTCGCCTGCAGAAAAAGTGTGAGCACCCCTGAGCTAGGGAATATAACAACTACACTACCCAGCATGCAACGGGAGTGACGAGCATGCGCGGTAGCCCCGAAAAGTGTTGTTGCATGTCGCCACGCCGGCAGCTAAGAATGAGGTTATGAGCACGCTGTGAAAGTAAACGTCAAGAACTCAGCGAACACATATACAGTGTGATTTTGTTTTGTTTACAAGGAAAGAAAAACAAAAGTTAAAAAAGGGAGATATGTTGTATATATATGTATGTGCTGCGGTTGCTTTAAGAACGTTGCGACAGCTGCCGTAAAGGAGGTGCGTAGCTAGCCTGGTTGCTATGTTTCCAGTTGGTCGTAAAAGTGTTCGTCATGTGTTTGTACCCTGCTCAAATCTCTCAGTAAAGTTATTCATTGGATTATACCTTTTTGTTTTGAACTTTATTACACCATTGTTTTTCCTGCTTTCGCTATCTGCCCCTAACGACTGAGCTACGTGACGTCATTTCTTGTGATGTCACACGGGGCATTTCTGGTCGGGACGGGATTCGTTCCCAGGGATTCGAATAAAGAACCAACTCTTTTTCTTTACTATAGTGGTCTCGATAACGGGTACCGGTTCTCAAAAAGGGATTCGAGTCCGAGGACTCAGTTCTTTTCTTATCGAACAACCGGGAAAATCGGTTTCGAGTATCATCCCTGGTTATGATACATGTTCACATTATTTATTGACTGTATCTAAAAAAGATAAAATATATTTTTATTTAAATGAAGATATGAAATAATCCTAAATGAAATACAATGACTTGGTTTATATTATTGTATATACTGGGTCAGGGGTCGGCAACACAAAATGTTGAAGGAGCCATATAGGACCAAAAATACAAAAACAAATCTGTCTGGAGCCGCAAAAAATTAAAAGCCATATTACATACAGATAGTGTGTCATGAGATATAAATTGAATTAAGAGGACTTAAAGGAAACTAAATTACCTCAAATATACCTACAAATGAGGCATAATGATGCAATATGTACATATAGCTAGCCTAAATAGCATGTTAGCATCGATTAGCTTGCAGTCATGCAGTGACCAAATATGTCTGATTAGCACTCCACACAAGTCAATAACATCAACAAAACTCACCTTTCATGCACAACCTTAAAGGTTTGGTGGACAAAAGGAGACAGAAAAAGAAGTGGCATAAAACACGTCCTAGAAAGTCGGAGAAAGTTATACATGTAAACAAACTAAGGTGAGTTCATGGACCGCCAAAATTAGTAGGACAAAACGGCGCTTGCCAAATACTTGAATCAGTGAAGCATGTTTAATATAAACAGTGTGCTTTATAACAATTAGGGAGGTTTGTGTCATGTTTGTCCTCCTACAGAAAACATATTAAAACAAAACATGTATTTTTCTATTTTTCATACATTTTTGAAAAAGCTCCAGAGAGCCACTAGGGCAGCGCTAAAGAGCCGCATGCGGCTCTAGAGCCGAGGGTTGCCTATCCCTGTACTAGGTCATAAAGTCAGTGTCAGTTGAGTCGGTCCATAGGTTGCCTGTAGGGATTTTTAATGTCCAGCAGATGTCAGTATTTAGTGACACAGTATCAATACAGTTTTGCAATGTGTCGAAACGCTTCATGACGCCTCATCAACCCATCACGAGTGTGTGACCTCACCACTGCGCTTTTGGAAGAATGGTGGAAAGTTCCTATAAACACACTCCGCAACCTTGTGGACAGCCTTCCCAGAAGAGTTGAAGCTGTAATAGCTGCAAAAGGTGGACCCACATCGTATTGAACCCTATGGGTTAGGAATGGGATGGCACTTCAACTTCATATGTGAGTCAAGGCAAGTGTCCAAATACTTTTGGCAATATAGTGTACCAATTTTACTATATTTTTTTCCCAACACTTTTAACTACTACACTTCACTTCTACTGAAAAGCGTGAAATAAATCTGATCCATTATTAGTAGTAGTAGTAGTATTTATCAATATATGAATTAGCTAATTATTTTTTTAAATGATATATCGAGTCAAGAATGTATGCTAATGTATGCTAATGCTAACGCCTGCAGTGCTATACTGCATTACATGACTTGCCGTATTACACAACTTTAAACATTAAATAACGTGACGGTATTCTTCATGGAAGTCAATATTGACGGTCAAGTGGCGAGTAGATAAGAGAAAACAATATTTTGGACAACTCTTAAGAAGACTTACTTACCACATTAAAAGGCGGATGAAGGCGTCAGAGGCCCAAACAGGAAGTGAGTAGAGGAACTAGCCAATGAGCCACAGCTGGGTCGGACACGTGTGAAAAAAGGAAAGAGCTCATTGGAGGAGAGCTGATAAAGGGGCGGGGTTTAGGCCGGACTCTGGTTGGGTTTAATCAGGGTTGACAAACTCATTTTTATTGAAGGCCATGTTGTTTGATTTAATTTAATTTAATATTAGTTTGTGTGGACTAATTTGTTTAATTTTCTTTTAGTTTAATTTATCTAAATGGATTTTTTTTTTTTTTGATTTTTATTTAATGTATTTAATTTTAATTTATGTACACTATTTGTTTTGTATTATTTTAGTTTATGTGGACTAATTTGTTTATCTTTCTTTCAATTCAATATAAGTGGAGTAATTGTTTTATTTAATTTCAATTTAATGAATGTGGACTAATTACTTTTATTTTATTCTATTTAATGTATTTGATGTAGATAATGTAGTAATGTAGATTATTTGTTTTATTTTATCTGAATTTCAATTGGGAACTACTTTGTTTTAATTTAGATTTGATTATATGGACTAATTTGTTTTATTTAATTTTAATTAAATATATATTGAATATTTGTTTTATTTATTGCATTTAAATTAAATACATCTAAGTGCACTAATTATTTTATTTTCAATTGAATGTATGTAAACTAATTTGTTTTATTTGATTTTAATTAATTTGATTTCAATTTAATTCATGATGACTATTTATTTTCTCTTATTTTATTTATTGTGGACTATTTTGTTATTTTTTGTTTTGATTTAATTTAACTGGATTATTTTTTTAAATTTTAATTTAAGTGGACTAATTTTTTGAAATGTCATTCATGTTAACTATTTTTTTAATAAAATGTTAATTTAATCTACAATATACAAACGAATTTATTTTGTGTATTATTTAATTTATGTGGGCTAATTTGTCTTAGTTTATATTAATCTGTGGATTAATAAATAGTATTTCATTTAAATATAATCTATTTGAAATAACTTGCCTATTTTGATCTCAAATATATAAAAGTAAGTATAATATTTCATCGCAATTATGGCTAAGTAAATATGAATATTTTGTGAATATGTATGCATACAGACAGACATATAATAATTATTATCATTATATTCAATAACAGGTTGATGGAAAACATAAGTCAAAGTGACCAAAAAATGTTTTTTACTTTTGATAACCAAACAAAAAATGTTTAGAATATTTTGGTGGGTCATCAAATAATATTCAAGTTTAGAAACTATTACATTTCTCCTGTAAATTTTGAAGAAAAACAAATATGACCTGAAAGATGAGTAAGTGTTTCATTATTTCACATACAATGATTATGTTTAGCAATATTGGGTTATATTGTACATTTAAAATATTATCTATGTTTGTATTTAAATTTTAGTAAGGAAACAAAATCTATGAACTTTGTTGAGGCTAAAATGTCCAGCAAGCATTAAATAAAAGTCAACACATTTTTTTTTTCTGTGTGAACTTTAAATTTAGTGGAATTGTTTGCTGTTTCTTTGTTTTAAACAAACAAAAAGTTCACATCAATTAAATTAAACAAATGACTCCACATAAACTAGGTTAAAATTTAATATATTAGTTCATTTAAATTACAATAAAATAAAACAAACTAGTCCACAAAAATTGAATTTAAAAATGTACTCCCCATAAATTTGATTCAAATAAATTAGTTCACTTAAATGAATATAAAATTAAATAAAACAAAGTAGTCCACATAAGTTAAATTAAAAACATTACTCCCCATAAATTAGATTAAAATAAAATAAATGAGTTCACTTAAATTAAATTAAAATAAAACAAACTTGTCTACAGAAAGTAAATACAACAAAATTAAATTAAAATAAATTTAATTAAAACAATATTAGTCCACATAAATTACATTCTTGTTTGTTTTAAACAAACACAGAAGCAAACCATTCAATTAAATATTAAAGTTTCATATGGAAAAAAGACACAAATAAAACCACAACAATAATGTTTTAAAATAACTATTATCATGAAGATATAAAATAATGATCATTTTTACGGGAAGAAAATAGTCAACATACACAAAGTCAATCAAAAGGTCATTTTATTGTGTTGTCAGAATGGGAAAATGGTAAAGACTTTTGTGAGTTGTGCCATGTGGTTATGCCATGTTGTTGTGTGATGTGGTCGTGCCATGTTGTGGTGCCGTCTGGTTGTGTGATGTGGTCGTGCCATGTTGTGGTGCCATGTGGTTGTGTGATGTGGTTGTATCATGTTATGGTGCAATGTGGTCGTGCCATGTTGTTGTGTGATGTGTTTGTGCCATGTTGTCGTGTCATGTTGTTGGACAATGTGGTTGTGCCATGTTGTGGTGCCATGTTGTGTGATGTGGTCGTGCCATGTCGCCGTGTGACGTGGTTGTGTTGACTGTAACAAAACACAAAAACAAAGTCAAAATGGAGCAAAGGTCAAAGAAGCGACTTTAGGACGTCTCAAACATCTTCTTCCTGTCTGCCTTGTCCTCGATGTTCTTGCGCCAGTCGCCCACCGCCTCTGTGGGCTGAAGGACACAAACAGGTCGGCGATGGTGACGGTCCCCTCGCGAGTAAGACCACTCACCTCCTCTTTGACCTCCTTCTTGACCTGCTTGAGGTTGGACCTGAGGTCCATGGTGACCTTGTGCTTGGAGCCCAGCAGCGCCTGCAGCATGGAGTCGGCCGACATGCGCACCTTCTTCAGGGCGGGCTTCTTGACGCCTCGCAGGTCCACCACCTTGATGTTGAGATCCTCGATCTGAGGAAGACATGAGACAAGATCAAACTCCTCTTCTTCTTCTCCTCCTCCTCCTCCTTGTTTCACCTCCTTCTTGGCTTTCTGCACTTTGGCCTCAGCATCGTAGCGCTCCTCATCCAGCTTGTCCAGGATGGCGTGAAGCTTTCTGGCCATCTCCTACACACACACACACACACACACACACACACACACACACACACACACACACACACACACACACACACACACACACACACTCAGGCGATGTTCTGGAGATGTTCATCCCGCCAGCTGCAATGGTCTCACCGTGAGGGCGGCCTGGTCCCCGCTCATGTCGGGGACGGGACAATGTTCGGCCATGTAGGCCTCCTTCTGCTCCACGTTGTCCTTCTTCTCCTGCTCCAACCAACTGAGGGCGATCTGCAGGATCACGCTCTGTGGGCGGGAACATGCTCACACCTTCTTCTACTAAAATCCCAAAACCAGTGAAGTTGGCACGTTGTGTAAATGGTAAATAAAAACAGAATACCATGATTTGCTAATCCTTTTCAACTTATATTCAATTGCAAATACAAGATATTTACTGTTCAAACTGGAAAACGTTGTTATTTTTTGCAAATATTAGCTCATTTAGAGTGTGATGCCTGCACCATGTTTCAAAAAAGCTGGCACAAGTGGCAAAAAAGACTGATAAAGTTGAGGAATGCTCGTCAAACACTTATTTGGAACATCCCACAGGTGAACAGGCTAATTGGGAACAGGTGGGTGCCAAGGATAGGGCGAGGGTCACCACTTTGTCAACAAATGCGTGAGCAAATTATTTAAGAACAACATTTCTCAACCAGCTATTGCAAGGAATTTAGGGATTTCACCATCTACGGTCCGTAATATTATCAACAGGTTCAGAGAATCTGGAGAAATCACTGCACGCGATTTGTTTAATTTAATTGTAATTTAATTTAGGTGGACTAATTTGTTTTATTTTAATTTACTTCATCTAGACTAATTGGTTTAATTAGAATTTAATTTATGTGGAGTGATTTGTTTAACTGAATTGTAATCTAATTTATATAGAGTCATTTATTAATTTAATTTAAATTAAATTTATGTGGACTAATTTATTTTATTTAATTGTAATTTAATTTAATTGTAATTTACTTTAGGTGAAGTAATTTGTTTTATTTTAATTCAATTAATGTGGATTTATTGGTTTAATTTAGATTTAATTTATGTGGAGTAATTTGTCAGACCGGGGTGGTGGTTCCTCTCTTTAAGAAGGGGAACCGGAGGGTGTGTTCCAACTATCGTGGGATCACACTCCTCAGCCTTCCCGGTAAGGTCTATTCAGGTGTACTGGAGAGGAGGCTACGCCGGATAGTCGAACCTCGGATTCAGGAGGAACAGTGTGGTTTTCGTCCTGGTCGTGGAACTGTGGACCAGCTCTATACTCTCGGCAGGGTCCTTGAGGGTGCATGGGAGTTTGCCCAACCAGTCTACATGTGCTTTGTGGACTTGGAGAAGGCATTCGACCGTGTACCCCTGGAAGTCCTGTGGGGAGTGCTCAGAGAGTATGGGGTAACGGACTGTCTTATTGTGGCGGTTCGCTCCCTGTATAATCGGTGTCAGAGCTTGGTCCGCATTGCCGGCAGTAAGTCGGACACGTTTCCAGTGAGGGTTGGACTCCGCCAGGGCTGCCCTTTGTCACCGATTCTGTTCATAACCTTTATGGACAGAATTTCTAGGCGCAGTCAGGGCGTTGAGGGTATCTGGTTTGGTGGCTGCAGGATTAGGTCTCTGCTTTTTGCAGATGATGTGGTCCTGATGGCTTCATCTGGCCAAGATCTTCAGCTCTCACTGGATCGGTTCGCAGCCGAGTGTGAAGCGACTGGGATGAGAATCAGCACCTCCAAATCCGAGTCCATGGTTCTCGCCCGGAAAAGGGTGGAGTGCCATCTCCGGGTTGGGGAGGAGATCTTGCCCCAAGTGGAGGAGTTCAAGTACCTCGGAGTCTTGTTCACGAGTGAGGGAAGAGTGGATCGTGAGATCGACAGGCGGATCGGTGCGGCATCTTCAGTAATGCGGACGCTGTATCGATCCGTTGTGGTGAAGAAGGAGCTGAGCCAGAAGGCAAAGCTCTCGATTTACCGGTCGATCTACGTTCCCATCCTCACCTATGGTCATGAGCTTTGGGTCATGACCGAAAGGACAAGATCACGGGTACAAGCGGCCGAAATGAGTTTCCTCCGCCGGGTGGCGGGGCTCTCCCTTAGAGATAGGGTGAGAAGCTCTGCCATCCGGGGGGAGCTCAAAGTAAAGCCGCTGCTCCTCCATATCGAGAGGAGCCAGATGAGGTGGTTCGGGCATCTGGTCAGGATGCCACCCGAACGCCTCCCTCGGGAGGTGTTTCGGGCACGTCCGACCGGTAGGAGGCCACGGGGAAGACCCAGGACACGTTGGGAAGACTATGTCTCCCGGCTGGCCTGGGAACGCCTCGGGATCCACCGGGAGGAGCTGGACGAAGTGGCTGGGGAGAGGGAAGTCTGGGCTTCCCTGCTTAGGCTGCTGCCCCCGCGACCCGACCTCGGATAAGCGGAAGAAGATGGATGGATGGATGGAATTTGTCTAATTACATTTTAATTTAATTCAAATGGACTCATTTGTTGTGTTTTATTTTATTTCAAGTTAACTAATTTGTTATTACTTTTTAAATGTAATTTAATTCAAGGGAAGTAATTTGTTTTTATTGTTTAATGTAATCTATGTGGATTAATATGTTTTTTTTAATTTATGTGGAATATGTTTTTAAAATGTTATTACCGATGTACAAAAGTAGAGTATTGTCCATGGAAATGGGAAGAAGTGATGAATTGTAATAATAATTATTATTATAATAATGATGAATTGCATAAAATAATTATTATAATAATGTTGAATTGCATAAAATAATCATTATTATTATAACAATGTTGAATTGCATAAAATAATAATTATTATTATAATAATGTTGAATTGCATGAAGTAATAATTATTATAATAATGTTGAATTGTATAAAACAATAATAATTATTAAAATAATGTTGAATTGTATAAAATAATGATTATTATTATAATAATGTTGAATTGTATGAAATAATAATAATTATTATAATAATGTTGAATTATATAACACAATAATAATTATTATATTAATGTTGAATTGTATAAAATAATAATAATTATTATATTAATGTTGAATTGTATAAAATAATAATTATTATTATAATAATGTTGAATTGTATAAAATAATAATAATTATTATAATAATGTTGAATTGTATGAAATAATAATTATTATTATAATAATGTTGAACTGTATAAAACAATAGTCATTATTATAATAATGTTGAATTGTATAAAATAATGATCATTATTATAATACTGTTGAATTGGATAAAATAATAATAATAACTATAATAATGTTGAATTGCATAAATAATAATAATTTTTATAACAATGTTAAATTGTATAAAATAATTATTATTGTTATAATAATGTTGAAGTGTATAAAATAATAATTATTATTATAATAATGTTGAATTGTATAAAATAATGATAATTATTATAATAATGATGAATTGTATAAAATAATAGTAATTATTATCATAATGTTGAATTGCATGAAATAATAGTAATTATTATAATAATGTTGAACTGTACAAAACAATAGTCATTATTAATGTTAAATTATATAAAATAATTATTATTATAATAATGTTGAATTGTATAAAATAATAATTATTATTATAATAATGTTAAATTGTATAAAATAATCATTATTATTATAATAATGTTAAATTGTATAAAATAATAATAATTATTGTAATAATGTTGAATTGTATAAAACAATAGTAATTATTATAATAATGTTGAATTGTATGAAATAATAATTATTATAATGATGTCAAACTGCATAAAATAATAATAATTATTATAATATTGTTAATATGTATAAAATAATAATTATTATAATAATGTTGAATTGCATGAAATAATAATAATTATTATAAACATGTGAGTGGAAGTGAAAAACACTAGTGATTAATAAATGCTTGTGGATCAGACGTATTGATCGGGGTCATGTGATCAATACCTTGAGGTGATGCCTGCGGCTGGAGGTCATTTTTTTCCTGCCAAAAGAGAAAAGGTTTGTCAGCCCAAAAGTTCAGAGCGCGTTGGTCGCCGCGGCGTGGAGGCGCTACTCACTCGGACATGTTGTTGGCGGGCCTCTCGGCAGCTGCACGGGGAAAAGAAGCAGACTTTGAGGCGACCTCTGACCCGCGCTGACTGATTGATGGCGAGGACGTTTGGGACGTAACGCGACACGCCGCTAAAGTGGGACGCCGGGGTTCAGGGGTCGCCTCTGAAATGTGCTGAGGCTCGCTTTTTTTTTTTTTAACAAACATTTCATTTTCTATAAGCAGCCTGGTGGTCGATCACTGTCATTACAGCCAATCCATCATAGACAATTAACTACAGACAATTAACTACGACCAATCAGCACGCTCGTTTAGACTCTGATCAAAAAATTAAAAACTGGACGTTTGTGGAGACCACAACCAAGCAAACCCTTATCAGTGTGTCCAAACGTCTCTGCCAGGACCTTTGGTCAAGTGTTCGCAGGACATGAGAACATGAGGACATGAGAACATGAAGACATGATGACATGAAAACATGAGGACATTACAACATTTGAAAATGACAAAATCAAAATAAATGAGGACACAAGGACATTAAAAAGATGAGAGCATGAGGAAAGGAAAACAGGACAACATGACAATGTGAGGACATTACAAGATGAGAACATGGAAACGTGAGGATATGAGAACATGACAATGTGAGAACATTAAAACATAAGAAAAGGAAGGCGTTAGAATAAATGAGGACATAAAAACATTAGAAAAGGAGGGCATTAGAAGATGAGGACATGAGAACGTGACAAGATGAGAACATTAACAACGAGGACGTGAGATCATGAGGAAATGAAAACACTGAGGACGTGAGAACATGACAACATGAGAACATTAAAAACGAGGACATGATAACATGAGGAAATGAAAACATTGAGGACATGAGAACATGACAACATGAGAACATTAACCATTGAAAACGAGGACATGAGATCATGAGGATATGAAAACATTAAGGACACAAGAACATTAAAAGATGAAGGTATTAAAACACTACAAAATGACGACATTAAAACAAAATGAGGACATGACAACATGAGGACATTAAAAAATGAGAACATTAATACAGAAAAAATGAAGACTTGAGAACACAAGGACATCAAATCATTAGACAATTAGGGCACTGAAAGATGAGGACATGACAACATGAGGACATTAAGACAGGAAAGGATGAGACATTAAAAAATGAGAACATTAAAAAAATTAGGACATCAAAAGATTAGAAAATGAGAACATAAAAACATAAAAAATGAGGAGATGAGAACATTAGGACATGAACAAAACTAGGGACATTAGAAAATGAGAACATTGAAAATGAGAACATTAAAAATGAGAACATTAAAACAAAAAAAATGAGGACTTAAGAACTTCAGGACATTAAAACACTGGAAAATGACGACTTTATGCTAAATGAGAACATTAAAAGATGAGAAGATGAGAACATGAGGACATGAGGAAATGAAAACATGAAAACAAAAAATGAGGACATGAACACATTTATGGACATTAGAAGATTAGAAAATGAGAACATTAAAAAATTAGGACATTAAAAGATTAGAAAATGAGAACATTAGGACATGAACACAATTAGGGACATTAGAAAATGAGAACATTATAAATGAGAACATTAAAACAAAAAATGAGGACTTGAGAACTTTTGGACATTAAAACACTGGAAAATGATGACTTTATACTAAATGAGAACATTAAAAGATGAGAACATGAGAACATGAGGACATGAGGAAATGAAAACATGAAAACAAAAAATGAGGACATGAACACATTTAGGGACATTAGAAGATTAGAAAATGAGAACGTTAAAAAATTAGGACATTAAAAGATTAGAAAATGAGAACATTAAAACATAAAACATGAGGAGATGAGAACATTAGGACATGAACAAAATTAGGGACATTAGAAAAGTAGAACATTGAAAATGAGAACATTAAAAATGAGAACATTAAAACAAAAAATTAGGACTTGAGAACTTTAAACATTAAAACACTGGAAAATGACGACTTTATACTAAATGAGAACATTAAGGATGAGAAGATGAGGACACGAGGAAATGAAAACATGAAAACAAAAAATTAGGACATGAACAAATTTAGGGACATTAGAAGGTTAGAAAATGAGAATATTAAAAAATTAGAAAATGAGAACATTAAAACATAAAAAATTAGGAGATGAGAACATTAGGACATGAACAAAATTAGGGACATTAGAAAATGATAACATTGAAAATGAGAACATTAAAAATGAGAACATTAAAACAAAAAATGAGTACTTGAGAACTTTTGGACATTAAAACACTGGAAAACGACGACTTTATACTAAATGAGAACATTAAAAGATGAGAAGATGAGAACATGAGGACATGAGGAAATGAAAACATGAAAACAAAAAATGAGGACATGAACAAATTTAGGGACATTAGAAGATTAGAAACTGAGAACATTAAAAAAATTAGGACATTAAAAGATTAGAAAATGAGAACATTAAAAAATTAGGACATTAAAAGATTAGAAAATGAGAACATTAAAACATTAAAACATAAAAAATGAGGAGATGAGAACATTAGGACATGAACACAATTAGGGACATTAGAAAATTAGAACATTAAAAATGAGAACATTAAAAATTAGAACATTAAAACAAAAAATCAGGACTTGAGAACTTCAGGACATTAAAACACTGGAAAATGACGACTTTATACTAAATTAGAACATTAAAAGATGAGAACATGAGGACATGAGGACATGAGGAAATGAAAACAAAAAATGAGGACATGAACACATTTAGGGACATTAGAAGATTAGAAACTGAGAACATTAAAAAATTAGGACATTAAAAGATTAGAAAATGAGAACATTAAAACATAAAAAATGAGGAGATGAGAACATTAGGGCATGAACAAAAATAGGGACATTAGAAAATTAGAACTTTGAAAATGAGAACATTAAAAATGAGAACATGAAAACAAAAAATGAGGACTTGAGAACTTTTGGACATTAAAACACTGGAAAATGACGACTTTATACTCAATGAGGACATGAGAACATTAAAAGATGATGAGATGAGAACATGAGGACATGAGGAAATGAAAACATGAAAACAAAAAATGAGGACATGAACAAAATTAGGGACATTAGAAGATTAGAAAATGAGAACATTAAAAAGATGAGAATATTAAAACACAAACAAAATGAGGAGATGAGAACATTAAGACATGAAAACAAATTGGGGACATTAAAAGATTAGAAAATGGGAGGCTGTTAGAACATAAACAAATAGATGAGAAGATGTTGTGAGGTGTGTTTCACCTGTGCAGTGAAGGATGAGGATGATGAGGAAGAGGACGATGAGGATGAGGATGAGGACGAGACGTCAGCCGGCAGGACACGCTGCCAAAGCGGCGCACGAGACGTCACGTCGAGAATTTATGGAGTCCACACGTCCTCCTTATGGAAGTGGACTCTGGAGTCGACCAATGAGGTGTGAGATCCTGAAATACAACTTGGCCCCGCCCCTTTCCTGTGTGGCCTCAGCAAGATCTTGTTGACTTCAAGTGAGGATGAAAGGAGGGAATGTGTTTTATTTTGAAGGAGATGAAAATGTGGCCATGGATTGTTGACTTCAAGTGAGGATGAAAGGAGGGAATGTGTTTTATTTTGAAGGAGATGAAAATGTGGCCATGGATTGTTGACTTCAAGTGAGGATGAAAGGAGGGAATGTGTTTTATTTTGAAGGAGATGAAAATGTGGCCATGGATTGTTGACTTCAAGTGAGAATGAAAGGAGGGAATGTGTTTTATTTTGAAGGAGATGAAAATGTGGCCATGGATTGTTGACTTCAAGTGAGGATGAAAGGAGGGAATGTGTTTTATTTTGAAGGAGATGAAAATGTGGCCATGGATTGTTGACTTCAAGTGAGGATGAAAGGAGGGAATGTGTTTTATTTTGAAGGAGATGAAAATGTGGCTATGGATTGTTGACTTCAAGTGAGGATGAAAGGAGGGAATGTGTTTTATTTTGAAGGAGATGAAAATGTGGCCATGGATTGTTGACTTCAAGTGAGGATGAAATGAGGGAATGTGTTTTATTTTGAAGGAGATGAAAACATGGACATGAATTGTTGACTTCAAGTGAGGATGAAAGGAGGAAATGTGTTTTATTTTGAAGGAAATAAAAATATGGACATGAATTGTTGACTTCAAGTGAAGATGATAGGAGGAAATGTGTTTTATTTTGAAGGACATTAAAATATGGACATGACTTGTTGGCTTCAAGTGAGGATGATAGGAGGAAATGTTTTATTTTGAAGGAGATGAAAATATGGACATGACTTGTTGGCTTCAAGTGAGGATGAAGGAGGAAATGTTTTATTTTGAAGGAGATGAAAACATGGACATTAATTGTTGGCTTCAAGTTACAGTGTAAGGAGGAAATGTGTTTTATTTTGAAGGAGATGATAATGTGGACATGGATTGATGACTTCAAGTGAGGATGAAAGCAGTGAATGTGTTTTATTTTGAAGGAGATGAAAACATGGACATGAATTGTTGGCTTCAAGTGAGGATGAAAGGAGGAAATGTGTTTTATTTTGAAAGAAATGAAAATATGGACATGAATTGTTGACTTCAACTGAGGATGATAGGAGGAAATGTTTTATTTTGAAGGAGATGAAAATATGGACATGACTTGTTGGCTTCAAGTGAGGAAGAAAGGAGGAAATTTGTTTTTATTTTGAAAGAAATGAAAATATGGACATGAATTGTTGACTTCAAGTGAGGATGATAGGAGGAAATGTTTTATTTTGAAGGAGATGAAAATATGGACATGACTTGTTGACTTCAAGTGAGGATGAAGGAGGAAATATGTTTTATTTTGAAGGAGATGAAAACATGGACATGAATTGTTGGCTTCAAGTGAGGGTGTAAGGAGGAAATATGTTTTATTTTGAAGATGAAGAAAATGTGGACATGGATTGTTGACTTCAAGTGAGAATGAAAGCAGGGAATGTGTTTTATTTTGAAGGAGATGAAAACATAGACATGAATTGTTGGCTTCAAGTGAGGATGAAAGGAGGAAATGTGTTTTATTTTGAAATAAATGAAAATATGGACATGAATTGTTGACTTCAAGTGAGGATGATAGGAGGAAATGTTTTATTTTGAAGGAGATTAAAATATGGATATGACTTGTTGGCTTCAAGTGAGGATGAAAGGAGGAAATGTGTTTTAATTTGAAGGTGATGAAAAATATGGACATGCATTGTTGGCTTCAAGTGAGGATGAAAGGAGGAAATGTGTTTTATTTTGAAGGACATTAAAATATGGACATGACTTGTTGGCTTCAAGTGAGGATGATAGGAGGAAATGTTTTATTTTGAAGGAGATGAAAATATGGACATGACTTGTTGGCTTCAAGTGAGGACGAAGGAGGAAATGTTTTATTTTGAAGGAGATGAAAACATGGACATTAATTGTTGGCTTCAAGTTAGAGTGTAAGGAGGAAATGTGTTTTATTTTGAAGGAGATGATAATGTGGACATGGATTGATGACTTCAAGTGAGGATGAAAGCAGTGAATGTGTTTTATTTTGAAGGAGATGAAAACATGGACATGAATTGTTGGCTTCAAGTGAGGATGAAAGGAGGAAATGTGTTTTATTTTGAAAGAAATGAAAATATGGACATGAATTGTTGACTTCAACTGAGGATGATAGGAGGAAATGTTTTATTTTGAAGGAGATGAAAATATGGACATGACTTGTTGACTTCAAGTGAGGATGAAGGAGGAAATATGTTTTATTTTGAAGGAGATGAAAACATGGACATGAATTGTTGGCTTCAAGTTAGGGTGTAAGGAGGAAATATGTTTTATTTTGAAGATGAAGAAAATGTGGACATGGATTGTTGACTTCAAGTGAGAATGAAAGCAGGGAATGTGTTTTATTTTGAAGGAGATGAAAACAGACATGAATTGTTGGCTTCAAGTGAGGATGAAAGGAGGAAATGTGTTTTATTTTGAAAGAAATGAAAATATGGACATGAATTGTTGACTTCAAGTGAGGATGATAGGAGGAAATGTTTTATTTTGAAGGAGATTAAAATATGGATATGACTTGTTGGCTTCAAGTGAGGATGAAAGGAGGAAATGTGTTTTAATTTGAAGGTGATGAAAAATATGGACATGCATTGTTGGTTGGCTTCAAGTGAGGATGAAAGGAGGAAATGTGTTTTATTTTGAAGGACATTAAAATATGGACATGACTTGTTGGCTTCAAGTGAGGATGATAGGAGGAAATGTTTTATTTTGAAGGAGATGAAAATATGGACATGACTTGTTGGCTTCAAGTGAGGACGAAGGAGGAAATGTTTTATTTTGAAGGAGATGAAAACATGGACATTAATTGTTGGCTTCAAGTTAGAGTGTAAGGAGGAAATGTGTTTTATTTTGAAGGAGATGATAATGTGGACATGGATTGATGACTTCAAGTGAGGATGAAAGCAGTGAATGTGTTTTATTTTGAAGGAGATGAAAACATGGACATTAATTGTTGGCTTCAAGTGAGGATGAAAGGAGGAAATGTGTTTTATTTTGAAAGAAATGAAAATATGGACATGAATTGTTGACTTCAACTGAGGATGATAGGAGGAAATGTTTTATTTTGAAGGAGATGAAAATATGGACATGACTTGTTGGCTTCAAGTGAGGATGAAAGGAGGACATTTGTTTTTATTTTGAAAGAAATGAAAATATGGACATGAATTGTTGACTTCAAGTGAGGATGATAGGAGGAAATGTTTTATTTTGAAGGAGATGAAAATATGGACATGACTTGTTGACTTCAAGTGAGGATGAAGGAGGAAATATGTTTTATTTTGAAGGAGATGAAAACATGGACATGAATTGTTGGCTTCAAGTTAGGGTGTAAGGAGGAAATATGTTTTATTTTGAAGATGAAGAAAATGTGGACATGGATTGTTGACTTCAAGTGAGAATGAAAGCAGGGAATGTGTTTTATTTTGAAGGAGATGAAAACATAGACATGAATTGTTGGCTTCAAGTGAGGATGAAAGGAGGAAATGTGTTTTATTTTGAAAGAAATTAAAATATGGACATGAATTGTTGACTTCAAGTGAGGATGATAGGAGGAAATGTTTTATTTTGAAGGAGATTAAAATATGGATATGACTTGTTGGCTTCAAGTGAGGATGAAAGGAGGAAATGTGTTTTAATTTGAAGGTGATGAAAAATATGGACATGCATTGTTGGCTTCAAGTGAGGATGAAAGGAGGAAATGTGTTTTATTTTGAAGGAGATGAAAGTATGGACATGAATTGTTGACTTCAAGTGAGAATGAAAGGAGGAAATGTGTTTTATTTTGAAGGTGATGAAAAATATGGACATGAATTGTTGGCTTCAAGTGAGGATGAAAGGAGGAAATGTGTTTTATTTTGAAGGAGATGAAAATAAATACATGCATTGTTGGCAGTTTTGTTTGTTTTGTTTAATTAATGTGAAATAATTTTATTTTGATTTCTTTATGTGGACTTAATATATTTGGACTATTTACCTTTTAGTTGTTGTTAAATTAATGTAGACTCATTTGTTCAATTTATTTTGATGTAATATATGTGGACCATTTTTCCCCTCTGACATTAATATGGAATAATTTCTTTTTTTTTTCTTACATTTGATTTATTTTATGTGGACAAATCTGTTTATTTTTTTAATTAAAGTTATGGATTTAAATTCATAATCTTAATTACATTTATGTGGAATTATTCTTTTATTTTGATTGAAATTATCTGGAATTGTGGACTAATTTGTTTTATTACATTTTAATTTAATTTATGTAAACTAATTTGACTTAAAAAATGTATGTTTAAATTTATTTTGACTAATTTGTTTCATTTTAATTTAAGTTGACTAATTTGTTTAATTTTAATTTAATTTATGTAGACTAATGTGTTTCGTTTTAATTACAATCATGTGGATTAATTAGTTTTATTTTAATTTATTTTGTGGACTATTTTTTATTTTAATTGAATTGATGTGGAATAACTAGTTTTATTTTAATTAAATGTATGTAGACTAATTTGTTTTAATTTAATTAATGGGAACTAATTGTTTTATATTTTATTTAGTTCAAGTATACTACTTTGTTTTTATTTAATTTATGTGGAATCATGCGTTTATTTTAATTTCAAATGTACAAAAGTAGAATATTATCCATTGAAATTGAAGAAATAGTCTTTTTGGAGGTGTGCTAGTGCTAATGCTCCAGCAGGGGGAGCCATTGAGCCCAACTATCACTGACTGCCACATTAATCCTTTGTCCATGCAACTCGAACTCACTATTTGTTATTTTTATCATCACTCTCATCTTTTTCAAGGGAGTAAAAGTGGGGATAAAATTAGTGAATGTGTTTATTTCTAGAGAGATGAAAAGTTTGGACATGAATAATCGGGTCAAAGGTGAAATGAGGCAGGCCTGCTCGTCTTTCGCCGTTCAGGAAGTCTCAAACATCTTCTTCCTGTCTGCTTTGTCCTCGATGTTCTTACGCCAGTCGCCCGCCTCTGTGTTCTGAACCACAGTATGAAATATTATCAAGGAATATTCGCGCCACTGAGGCCTCCAAGCCAGCAGGGGGCAGCATGCCATCATTTCTGCTGTGACTGTAACTATAGTCTACTGTGGTTCGGCCATCTTGGGAGTCAAACGTCAACATTAGCCGGCACGTTGTTTTATTTCTACTTTGAAAACGATGAAAGTCAAGCGTGGTAATAATTATGTTGGGATTATTGAGTAAATGTTACGACACACGTCAAAATCAAGCCGTTGAATGCTGACTCAGCACAAAAAAACATTCAGTTGCCAGAATTTTTACGGAAAATTTGCTGTGTTTTTACT
Organism: Nerophis lumbriciformis; assembly: GCF_033978685.3. Taxonomy (NCBI): domain Eukaryota; kingdom Metazoa; phylum Chordata; class Actinopteri; order Syngnathiformes; family Syngnathidae; genus Nerophis; species Nerophis lumbriciformis. The sequence continues at coordinate 23,552,785 of NC_084576.2, forward strand.
TTAAATTAAAAGATTTATTAATTATTTTTACAGTAAAATTCAGGCGTTTTGGGGGTTTTTTTTGGATTACAAATATATTTTAAAAAAACTATTGTTGATGTTATTATTATTATTGTTACTGTTGCTTTTATAAATGTGTGGTTTCCCTTTTTTTTAGTATTATATCTAATAAGTATTATATTTATATTTGTATGGTTAATAGGGTTATAGTTGTGAGATTATTTTTATTAAATTCATTAACATTCTGTGATTTTTGTAAATAAAATAAATAAAAATACAGCACAATCTACTGATTTATGTTTTATTTTTACAGTGCACTGTAAAAATTTTTTTTAAAAAATTAGATTTTATTTATTTATTTATTTACAGTAAAAAGACTTTATTACTGTAAATTAAAAAAACTGTACCACTGTTATTTTAATGGTAATACTTGGGTGACTAGATTTTGCTCTTTACAATCCAATGTAAAAAACAAAAAAAATCAGTAGAATAACTAGCAGATCAGTTGCTAGAATTTCAACGTTTACAACCAATAACTTTAAGTAAAAACAAAAAATATAGAATAAATATCACTGTTATTTTACAGTAAAATCCTGGTAATTGAGCTGCTATTTTTTTTTTACTGTAAAATACTCAAATTAGTTACTTCCTTGTGCAGCTTTAGCTTAGCATTGCTAACACAAAAGTATCTTTTAGGGTGCTCAACAAAATGGATTCACATCCAAATCGGCCATTTTAATTTATTTCAATTCTAAATTGATTCATAATTTTATCAAATCAATTAAAACATTTTTTTTTCTCTTTATGCATTTTTTTTTAAATAATAAATTTCTGGATTAAAAATATTAAACAACTATTATTAATGCTGTTATTATTATTATTATTATTATTATTATTAGTAGTATTGTTGCTTTTATTAATTTTTGGTTTTGAGTATTTATTATATTTGTAGGTCTCCTCAATTGCTTTGTACGTTTACATCCGAAATATTGTAAAATTGGAGTTAAGTTGGAGTTGCTTAATTTTTAAACTTGATTTGAATTCTGTTATTTTTGTAAATAAAAATGAAATAAAATGTTTGAATACGTTTTTATGCCGTCAACAGCCAAGAGGAATTTTTGTAACCTGGATGTAGAAGATGTATTTAAATTATAGAGCAATAATAGATTAGGAGATTACTGTTAATCGAGAATCGATTCTGAGTCGCATCGTCACCCCAAGAATTGTAAAGGAATCGTGCGCTGCCCAAAGATTCCATCTTCTACAATAGGGGTGTCCAAACTTTTTCCACTGAGGGCTGCACACTGGAAAAGCAAAGCATGCGGCGTCCATTTTGATATTTTTCTTTTTCAAAACCATTAAAAAAAAAAATTTTTTTAGTTCTCCCCTTAAGTTTGGTGCCGGGGATCCATAAGGGTCTCCGTCATAAAAATGTTCAAAATAAGTCAGAATTTTTCTTTTCTTTTTTTTAAATGTAATTTTTAATGCTAAAATCTCTAAATCAACATTCATGTGTCTATATATATATATATATATATATATATATATATATTCATGTATATGTAAATGTATATATACATATAAATATATATTTATATATGTGTGTATATATTATATATATATATATACATATATACATATATATATATTTATATATGTGTGTGTATATATATATTATATATATATATATATATATATATATATATATATATATATATATTAATATGTATGTTATATTAATATTATTATTATTTTTTTTCAAAAAAATGTTTTTTGCCCATTTTTAATAGAAAACCCTGTTTTTTAGGGCAAAAACACCAACATATGCAAAAACAATTCTAAGTGGAATATTTAAAATAGGTCAATAATTCATAACAACATTCATTTTAATTAATTATAATTTTTTGAGCAATGACAAGTTAAAAATCTTTTTTTTTAAATGTCATTTATAATGCTAAAATCTCTAAATCAACGTTCAGCCTATGTGTCTACATATATATATATATATATATATATATATATATATATATATATATATATATATATATATATATATATAAAAGTTAATGTATATATATATATATATATATGTACATGTTTTATGCCCATTTTTAATAGAAAACCCTGTTTTTTCGGGCAAAAACAATTCTAAGTGGAATATTTAAAATAGGTCAATAATTCATAACAACATTAATTTTAATTAATTATAATATTTTGAGCAATGACAAGTTAAAAATCCTACTAAAATTCTCGAGGATCCAAAAGGGTCCCACTCATAAAAGTGGTAAAAATAAGTTTTATTTTTATTTTACTTTCAACGCGTCAGTCTCTAGATCAACTTCAGATCCATCCTTCTATAAATTTTTTTTTTATTTTTTTTATGTTTGTTTTTTGTCAAAAAAAAAACAAAAAAAATTATTTTTTTGTGTCAAAAACACAAAATATGCAATCCTTTTAATTCAACGCTTAAGTTTCTAGAATTTCATGTGAAGTAATTGGAGATAATTGACAAAAGCATTGGTTTTGATGCATTATTACACAGTTAAAGAACAAACAGCCTGCATAGCAGTTTTGTGTTATTAAGTCAACATTGCACTTTTTTCTCCTCACATTCCACTTTTGTATCTTTTTTTTGTTTTTTTAATAATATTTGCAGAATGTGCCGTTAAAAAAAAATATGTGTGTGCCCCAAATGCACTTTGGACACCCCTGCTGTATGCTAACATATATTTGAAAGTGACTCACCTCCTCTTTGACTTCCTTCTTGACCTGCTTGAGGTTGGAGCGCAGGTCGATGGTTGTCTTGTGCTTGCCGCCCAGCAGCGCCTGCAGCATGGCGTCGGCCGACATGCGCACCTTCTTCAGCGCCGGCTTCTTGACGCCCGCCAGCTCCACCACCTTCAACCTAAGGTCCTGGATCTGCTCACAATAAGACGTCTCACTGCAAGCGCAAGGAGAGTCAAAAGTACACACGGAGAAGAGTTCTGCTCCAACGTCACCTCGATGTCCGATTTCTGCACTTTGACCTCGACGTCGTATCTGCTGTCGTCGATCTTGTCGATGGCCGAGTAGATCTTCTTGCAGATTTCCTGCGGGCAAACACGTAAACAAACATGCACGTTGTATGCGGGTTAGGGTGGCTACTTTTCCAAAACCTGCTAGCTTGATGCTAATTCACATTGGATTTGTCATAGACATGCTACTGTTAGCATTAGCGATTTTACATAAGGATTTCAACACCTCCTAATTTGGTAACGGGCTCTACAGCTCATCAGCCGATCAATTAAAAAAGTCAACTATCAGCATGCTAACACTGCTTAGCACAGTGCTTCTCAAATAGGGGGGCGTGAGAAGCAAGAACTCTTTTTTTTAAACAATACACGAGCCTCCAGCTAGGTGGCAGCACTGCTCCAATTAATCAACAGTCTCAACTAGGATATATAACCAAGTATACGTAAGTAAACAATACACAAGTATACATAAGTAGATGATAAGGTGTAAGGGGGGCGTGAGAAAAAAATACACAAGTATACATAAGTATATGATAAGGTGATGGGGGCGTGAGAAAACAATACACAAGTATACATACATATATGATAAGGTGTCAGGAGAGGGGGGCGTGAGGAAACAATACACAAGTATACATAAGTATATGATAAGGTGTCAGGGGAGGGGACGTGAGGAAACAATACACAAGTATACATAAGTATATAATAAGGCGTGAGAAAACTATACAGAAGTATATATAAATATATGATAAGGAGTCAGGGGGCGTGAGAAAACAATACACAATTAAACATAAGTATATGGTAAGGTGTCAGGGGGCATGAGAAAACAATACACAAGTATATATATGTATACGAAAAGTTCTCAAGGCGTGAGAAAACAATACACAAGTACACGTAAGTATATGATAAGATGTCGGGAGGTGATAAAACAATACACAAGTATACGTAAGTATATGATAAGGTGTCAGGGGCGTCAGAAAATAATACACAAGTATATAATAAGGTGTCAGGGGGCGTGAGAAAACAATACACAAGTACACATAAGTATAAGTTATAAGATAAGGTGTCAGAGGGGCGTGAGAAAACAATACACATGTATACATACGTATGTGATAAGGTGTTGGGGGGCGTGAGAAAACAATACACAAGTATACATACAGTAAGTATATGATAAGGTGATGGGGGCGTGAGAAAACAATAGAAAAGTATGCATAAATATATGATAAGGCGTCAGGGGGCGTGAGAAAACAATACACAAGTATGTGATCAAGTGTCGGGGGGCGTCAGAAAACAATACACAAGTATACATAAGTATATGATAAGGTGTCAGGGGGCGTAAGAAAACAATACAAAAGTATGCATAAATATATGATAAGGCGTCAGGGGGGCGTGAGAAAACAATACACAAGTATGTAATCAAGTGTCGGGAGGCGTCAGAAAACAATACACAAGTATACATAAGTATATGATCAGGTGTCGGGGGGCGTGAGAAAACAATACACAAGTATACATAAGTATATGATAAGGTGTCAGGGGGGCGTGACAAAAGAATACACAAGTATACATAAGTATAAGATAAGGTGTCATGGGAGGCGGGTGTGAGAAAACGATACACAAGTATACATAAGTATATGATAAGGTGTCAGGGGATGGGGGCTTGAGAAAACAATACTCAAGTATACATAAGTGTATATAATAAGTTGTCAGGGGGTGTGAGAAAACAATACACACGTATACATAAGTATATGATAAGGTGTCGGGGGCGTGAGAAAACAATACACAAGTATACATAAGTATATGATAAGGTGATGGGGGCATGAGATAACAATACACACATATACATAAGTATATGATAAGGTGTCGGGGGCGTGAGAAAACAATACACAAGTATACATAAGTACATGATAAGGTGATGGGGCGTGAGAAAACTACAAAAGGAGACAAATATATGATAAGGTGTCGGGGGGCGTGAGAAAACAATACAAAAGGAGACATAAATATATGATAAGGTGTCGGGGGGCATGAGAAAACAATACACAAGTATACATAAGTATATGATAAGGTGTCAGGGGCGTGAGACAACAATACACAAGTATACATAAGTATATGATAAGGTGTCAGGGGGCGTGAGAAAACAATACACAAGTATACATAAGTATATGATAAGGTGTCAGGGGGCGTGAGAAAACAATACACAAGTATACATAAGTATATGATAAGGTGTCAGGGGGGCGTGAGAAAACAATACATAAGTATACGTAAGTATATGATAAGGTGTCAGGGGGGCGTGAGAAAACAATACACAAGTATACGTAAGTATATGGTAAGGTGTCAGGGGGCGTGACAAAACAATACACAAGTATACATAAGTATAAGTTATAAGATAAAGTGTCGGGGGCGTGAGATAACAATACACAAGTATACATAAGTTTACATACGTATTTGATAAGGTGCTCCCAAGGGGGGGCATGACATAAAATAATGAAAAAGCACTGGCTTAGCATGTTTAGCAGGTTAGCATGTAGCTAAGTGTCCTCACCAGCAGGCTGGCCATGTCTCCGCTGAGGTCGGGGGCGGGGCAGTTCTCGGCCATGTAGGCCTCCTTGGCCACCAGCAGGTCCTTGCTCTCCTGCTCTATCCAGGTGGCGGCGATCTGGAGCATCACACTCTGTGCGGGGGGCATTATTCCTTCATGACATTGAAGTCGTGGAGAAGTGATCATGTTTGGCGTCCGCTCACCTTCAGATGGTGTCGTCGGCCGGACGTCATCTTCTTTAACCTGAGACAGGAAGTCTTGCTTAGCATTAGCCTAGCAGAGCAGGTCGAATACAAAACATGGAGCTCCAACTCAGTTTTATTCCCCTCCCAAAAATTAACAACTTTTTTAAATTTAAAAAACAACACAAAATCAGTATAGCTTAACTCAGTGGTTCTCTTTTCTTATACCCCCCCCAGGTTTTTTTTTATACACCCCTCTCTGAAGTTAATGTTTGCGTTATTATTTGTATGTGTCAAGCTAGTTTTTTACTAACACGAAAAATGCTTTTACGCTATTGCCTCTCACGCCCCCCTTCCCCTCAATCCCTCAAAGTGTCCCCCCAGCCGAGGGGGGCCCGCCCCACTATTTAAGAAGCACTGCATAAAAGGGGCTGTTTGGAACTTGCTCAGTTATATTTTTCTTGGGGACTGATTTTTTTCACGCCCCCCTAAAATGAACATTTATTTATTTATCTGTATGTGTCAATATATACGCTATTACGCTATTGTCTCTCACGCGCCCCTAAAACAAATATTTATTTATTTATCTGCATTTATGTGCTTTTACACTATTGTCTCTCACGCCCCCTGAAGTTAATATATATATATAGACATATATGTATACACATATATGTGTATTTTTTATTTATATATATATATATATATATATATATATATATATATATTTATTTTTTCACGCCCCCCACAGAAGTGAGGATTTATTTACTTATCAGCATCTGTCAATATATACACTATGACACTTTTGCCTCTCACGCCCCCTGAAGTGAATATTTTATTTTATTTTTTTCACACCCCCCGAAGTGAGCATTTATTTATTCATCTGTATGTGTCAAGATATAAGCTATTGCGCTATTGCCTCTCACGCCCCCTTGAATATATATATATATATATATATATTTTTTTTTTTTTCCACGCCCCCCCAGAAGTGAGTATTTATTTACTTATCAGCATCTGACAAGATATACGCTTTTACAGTTTTGCCTCTCACGCCCCCCGAAGTGATTTATATATATATATATATTTTTTTCTTTCTTTTTTTTCACGCCCCCCTCAAAGTGAGTATTTATTTGTTCATCTGTATGTGTCAAGATATATGCTATTGCCTCTCACGCCCCCTGAAGTGAATATGTATATATCAATATTTTTTCACGCCCCCCCAGAAGTGAGTATTTATCTATTTTACGGCATCTGTTAAGATGTACGTTATTACACAATTGCCTCTCACGCCCCCTGAAATTAATATTATATATATATATATATATATATATATATATATATATATATATATATATATATTCCCCCCCAAGTGACTATTTACTTATTCATCTGTATGTGTTAAGATATATGCTATAGCGCTATTGCCTCTCACGCCCCCTGAAGTAAAAAAAAAAAAAATTCACGCCCCCCCCCAGAATTTAGTATTTATCTATTTATTGGCATCTGTAAAGATATACGCTATTAGAATATTGCCTCTCACGCCCCCTGAAGTGAATATTTATAGATATATATTTTTCACGCCTGCCCCCAAAGTGAGTATTTATTTATTTATCGGCATCTGTCAAGATATACACTATTACACTATTGCTTCTCACGCCCCCTGAAGTATATATATACATATATATATATATATATATATACATATATATATATATATATATATATACACATATATATATATATATATATATATATATATATATATATATATATATACATATATATACATATATATATATATATATATATACTACCTATATTAGCCCCCACCAAGGGGGGCCGCTCCACTATTGGAGAAGCACTGTTTTAGCTTGACACCAAGCAACAGTACCATAAATGCTAAAATTACCGCCTCAGTTAACGACAATGAGGCCTGCAAAATACTTTGGCATTAACAGCCATGGCTGTAAGCAACCTCCTTTTTTTTTTTTTACTCCACAAGATGGCAGTAGCTGTTTGCTCCTCACAGCTGTTACAACATTGGTTGTGTTGGACAATAAACTTTCTCATGCACTCCACATGATTATCAAGGACTAATAACTTTTGAACTAAATATGAAAATATTTCCAGAATATCTTCCATGTGAGAAAGTGAAAGTGAAAGTAAACTCACTCAGTCATGCTGGCTGCGGGTGTCGTTCAGCGTCTGCCGGGGAAAACCAGAAAGACGTCAACAAGGGCCGAATCCCACAGGAAGTCCCGCCCCCCCCCACCCTCCTTTCACCAGCACCTTCACCCACAAAAGCGTCTAATTCTGCGCCCCAGCGTGCAAAGGCCGTCGCCATGGCAGCCGGGGGCAAATGTGGCGTCGAGGCCATGTCGTTAACACCCGGGGGCGTGGCCTGCAACAGATGCCGTGATACCTGATCGCCATCTCAAGAATTAGGGACAATAAAAGTTTTGGCGTGCAGCGAAGGTCACGGTCACGCACACACTTGTTCACGCACACACACACACTAACTGGTGTCGTTCTTAAAAAGACAAAGATATTGGCGCTCGTTAGCATAAAGTCGTTAGGAGCGTAACAGGATGAAAACAGGAAGTACAAACAATGGACGAGCTCACCTGAGGGGTCAAAGGTCAGGGCTGTAGAAGTAAAGCTCTCACCTGGCGATGAAAGCGTGTCCTGGCGAGCGTGACGAAGAGGAGGATGATGACGGAGACGTCGAATAAAGCCCGTTTATAGTCGCAGAAGCGCACGCTCAGCACGCACGTCACACGCTCTTTATGGCCACGCTCTGGACCAATGGGCGCCGCCGACACCATGTGACCGCGGCGGGACAGGAAGTGGTCGTCGACCGGACGGAGGCTTCGCCATGACTCACCTTGACCCCTGACCTCCAGAGGTGTTTGTGCGCACGCTCAGACTCCGCCCACCGTGCTAGCGTGATGATGTCATGTCCTGCAGCCAACTCGGACAAAAGTCTTCCTTTTCAAGATAATCTGAGGAGGTGTCGTTTACTCCGCCCCCTGGCATGATGTCACATGGAACAACTTTACAATAACTCAAAACAATCTTGCATAATTGTTGATTACGTCACTTGTTCATTGTTCACCTTTTTGATGTATTTTTGTGTTTCAATCACCTTCATATCATTTCTGTGTACCATGACTGAAAACATCATTGTGTTTTTTACTAGTAATATTACAATTGTTTATTATTAATATTTAATATTATTGTGTTTATTTTTATTATTATAATTAGTTGTTTATTAGTATTGTCATCATTATTGTGTTTATTATTAATATTAGTATTATTGTGTTTATTATTATTTTTAGTATTATTGTGTTAAATAGTATTATTATTATTATTATTGTGTTTATTATTAATATGATTATTATTGTGTCTATTAGTATTATTATTGTGTTCATTATTAATATTATTATTATGATTATGTTTATTATTATTATTGCTGTGTTTATTAGTAATATTATTATTATTGTGTTTATCAGTATTATTATTGTGTTTATTATTAATAATACTATTATTGTGTTTATGATTAATATTGTTGTGTTTAATACTAATATTATTATTATTGTGTTTATTATTAATATTATTGTGTTTATTATTAATATTATTGTGTTTATTATTAATATTCGTAGTATCGTGTTTATTATTAATATTATTATTATTGTGTTTATTATTATTATTATTGTTGTGTATTAGTAATATTGTGTTTATCAGTATTATTATTATTGTGTTTATTATTTATATTATTATTAATGTGTTTGTTATTAATATTAGTATTATTGTGTTTATTATTAATATTATTATTATTGTGTTTATTATTATTATTAGTATTATTGTGTTTACTAGTATTATTGTTGTGTTTATTAGTATTATTATTTTTTTATTGTGTTTATCAGTATTATTATTATTGTGTTTATTATTATTATTATTATTGTGTTTATTATTAGTAGTATTGTGTTTATTATTAATATTATTATTATTGTTGTGTTTATTATTATTGTGTTAATTATTAATTGCGTTTATTATTATTAATATAATTATTATTGTGTTTAGTATTATTATTGTGTGTATTATTATTATTGTGTTTTTTATTAACACTATAATTATTGTGTTATTATTAACATTATTATTGTGTTTATCATTATTGATATTATTGTTATTGTGCTTTTTATTATTATTATTATTGTGTTTATTATTAGTGATGTTGTTTATTATTGATATAATTATTGTTATTGTGTTTATTACTATTATTAATGTTATTTTTCTTTTTGTACTATATAAAATATAATTTTGAATTTGTACTACTTAACATAGTATTGCATTTGTACTACACATCTGAGTATGTTTCTATTTGTACTACATAACATTGTATTTTTCTATTTGTTATACATAACATTGTATTTTTTGTATTTGTATACCATAACATAGTATGTTCTACTTGTACTACATAACGTAGTATTTTTCTTTTTGTACTACATAAAAAATCATTTTGAATTTGTACTACATAACATTGTATTGTATTTGTACTACACATCTTAGTATGTTTCTATTTGTTTTACATAACATAGTATTTTGTATTCGTTTTACATATTTTTTGTATTTGTACTCCATAACAAAGTACTGTTGTATTTGTGCTAAATAGCACAGTACATTTGTATTTGGCATGTACATGACATTATGTACATAGTACTACTAATATTCGTGCGATAGAAGTAAAAGTAAGAGTGACTCACCGGCTGCTGGGGATGTAGTAATCAGATTACTGCAGGTGAAGTAACTGTGGTACAAAAGAGTGGAGGAAGGCTCTCTGCTGACACCTGCTGCTTTATTGTGAACATTGCACTTTGAACTGAGGCAAGTGAACCACGTGATCTTTCCATTCGCCAATCCTACAAGTCAGAGGAACACGTGAGGAACATGAGGAAACTTCTTCAGGAAGTCTCAAACATCTTCTTCCTGTCGGCTTTATCCTCCACGTTCTTACGCCAGTCGCCCACGGCCTCCACCGCCTGCGGGACACACAACAGAGAGAAGGGGGTCATGTGACGTGGTCAGCTGACATGACGCCATGACGACTCACCTCCTCTTTGACCTCCTTCTTGACCTGCTTGAGGTTGGACCTGAGGTCCATGGTGACCTTGTGCTTGGAGCCCAGCAGCGCCTGCAGCATGGAGTCGGCCGACATGCGCACCTTCTTCAGGGCGGGCTTCTTGACGCCCGCCAGCTCCACCACCTTCATCTTCAGGTCCTGGATCTGAGAGGGCGGATCATGGTCATCGCGTCATGGGGTGAACGTCAGGCGGGCGTGTCCACTACCTCCTTGTCCGCCTTAGACACTTTGGACTCGGTGTCGTAGCGCTCCTCGTCGATCTTCTCGATGATCTGCTGCAGCTTCTTGCAGACGTCCTGCACGCGGCAGACAGGAAGTCACCTTCTCGGACAGGAAGTCACCCTCTCAAACACACGCACCATCAGAGAAGCCTGGTCCCCGCCAAGGTCGGGGGCGGGGCACTTTTCCGCCATGTGAGCGTTCTTGGTGGCGACCATGGCGGCGGCTTCCTGCTCCAACCAGGTGGCGGCGATCTGCAGCATCAAACTCTGCACAAAGACAATATTTAATAATCAATACCTTCTTGTATTGATCTATTGTTGTCATGATCTGTAACTAGTTGTCATGCTCAATAACTTCTGATCCATAACTAGAATTATTGTTTTTCTTACCTTCAGGTGATGCCGGCGACTCGACCCCATTTTCTTTGCCCTTCACAAAAGAAGACAACGTTGATGACAAAATAAATGATTCGAATAACAAGAAATGCTGGAAAGGTTTCTGCTGACTTACTCGGACATGTTGTCTTCTGGTAGGGCCTGTGAACAATCAATCATATTGATTGGTACTGTGGGACATAATCAATCACTAACACGCACTGCTGGCCCTGCACTACTTCTTTCAACCAGCAAAGGCGCTGATGAGTAGGTTTGACTTGTCGATTAGGTCTAAATTGTCGATTAGATATAAATTATTGGTTAGGTCTATATTGTTGATTCAATATAAATTGTTGGTTAGGTCTAAATTGTCGATTAGATATACATTGTTGGTTAGGTCTAAATTGTTGGTTAGGTCTAAATTGTTGATTAGGTCTAAATTGTTGGTTAGGTCTAAATTGTTGATTAGGTCTAAATTGTCGATTAGATATAAATTGTCGATTAGATATAAATTGTCGATTAGATTTAAATTGTTGGTTAGGTCTAAATTGTTGATTAGGTCTAAATTGTTGATTAGGTCTAAATTGTTGATTAGGTCTAAATTGTCGATTAGATATAAATTGTCGATTAGATTTAAATTGTTGGTTAGGTCTAAATTGTTGATTAGGTCTAAATTGTCGATTAGATCTAAATTGTTGGTTAGGTCTAAATTGTTGATTAGGTCTAAATTGTCGATTAGATCTAAATTGTTGGTTATGTCTAAATTGTTGGTTAGGTCTAAATTGTTGATTAGGTCTAAATTGTCGATTAGGTCTAAACTGTTGAATAGGTCTAAATTGTTGGTTAGGTCTAAATTGTTGATTAGGTCTAAATTGTTGATTAGGTCTAAATTATTGATTAGGTTTAAATTGTTGGTTAGGTCTAAATTGTTGATTAGGTTTAAATTGTTGGTTAGGTCTAAATTGTTGGTTAGGTCTAAATTGTTGAATCGGTCTAAATTGTTTATTAGGTCTAAATTGTTGGTTAGGTCTAAATTGTTGATTAGGTCTAAATTGTTAATAACGTCTAAATTGTTAATAACGTCTAAATTGTTGATTAGGTCTAAACTGTTGAATAGGTCTAAATTGTTGATTAGGTCTAAATTGTTGGTTAGGTCTAAATTGTTGGTTAGGTCTAAATTGTTGATTAGGTCTAAATTGTTAATAACGTCTAAATTGTTAATAATGTCTAAATTGTTGATTAGGTCTAAACTGTTGATTAGGTCTAAATTGTTGATTAGGTCTAAATTGTTGGTTAGGTCTAAACTGTTAACGTCTAAATTGTTAATAACGTCTAAATTGTTAATAATGTCTAAATTGTTGATTAGGTCTAAACTGTTGAATAGGTCTAAATTGTTGATTAGGTCTAAATTGTTGGTTAGGTCTAAACTGTTAACGTCTAAATTGTTAATAACGTCTAAATTGTTAATAATGTCTAAATTGTTGATTAGGTCTAAACTGTTGAATAGGTCTAAATTGTTGATTAGGTCTAAACTGTTGAATAGGTCTAAATTGTTGATTAGGTCTAAATTGTTGGTTAGGTCTAAACTGTTAATAACGTCTAAATTGTTAATAACGTCTAAATTGTTAATAATGTCTAAATTGTTGATTAGGTCTAAACTGTTGAATAGGTCTAAATTGTTGGTTTGGTCTAAATTGTTGATTAGGTCTAAATTGTTAATAACGCCAAAATTGTTAATAAAGTCTAAATTGTTGATTAGGTTTAAATTGTTGATTAGTAGTGTCCCTTAAAATGTCCACTTCCATACTAAGTAGTGTAAAGGTATTTATTTATTTGTTTTTGTCATAAAAAAATACAATCATGTGTGCTTACGGACTGTATCCCTTGTAGATTGTATTGATATATATTGATATATAATGTAGGAAGCAGAATATTAATAACAGAAAGAAACAACCCTTTAGTGTGAATGAGTGTAAATGGTGGAGGGAGGTTTTTTGGGTTTGTGCACTAATTGTAAGTGTATCTTGTGTTTTTTTATGTTGATTTAATAAAAAATAAAAAATGAAATTATTATTATTTATTTATTTATTTTTTATTTCTTGTGTGGCCCGGTACCAATCAATCCACGGACCGGTACCGGGTAAGTAGTGTCCCCTAAAATGTCCACTTCAATACTTAGTAGCGTCCCCTAAAAGGTCCACTTCAGTGGAGTGTGTACCGTATTTTTCGGACTATAAGTCGTAGTTTTTTTTCATAGTTTGGCCGGGGGCGCGACTTATCCTCAGGAGCGACTTACGTGTGAAATTTTTAACACATTACCGTAAAATATCAAATAATATTATTTAACCCATTTGCGTGAGCGACGAAGCAAATGGCAGCCAATCGTCACACACACGTCAGCAATCGTCACTCACACATCAACCAATAAGAATTCAGCGGGGGAGGGTCATGGCAGAAGTGCATTGTGGATAGAGATGTCCGATAATATCGGCCTGCCGAAAATATCGGCCGATAAATGCTTTAGAATGTAATATAGGAAATAATCGGAATCGTTTTTTTTATTATCTGTATTGGTTTTTTTTGTGTTTTTTTTTTTTAATTAAATCAACATAAAAAACACAAGATTCACTTACAATTAGTGCACCAACCCAAAAAACCTCCCTCCCCCATTCACACTCATTCACACAAAAGGGTTGTTTCTTTCTGTTATTAATATTCTGCTTCCTACATTATATATCAATATATATCAATACAGTCTGCAAGGGATACAGTCCGTAAGCACACTGCTGGTCCACTAATAGTACTAACCTTTAACAGTAAATTTTACTCATTTTCATTAATTACTAGTTTCTATGTAACTGTTTGTATATTGTTTTACTTACTTTTTTATTCAAGAAAATGTTTTTAATTTATTTATGTTATTTTTTTCTTCTTTTTTTTTTAAAAGGACCTTATCTTCACCATACCTGGTTTTCCAAATTAGGCATAATAATGTGTTAATTCCACGACTGCATATATTGGTATCGGTTGATAAGGGTTTTTAAGGGTTTGGTCAATATCGGAATATCGGATATCGGCAAAAAGCCATAATCGGACATCCCTAATTGTGGATGCTAACTGCTATATGCTATACGCTACTGCCATAGCTATTAAAACGGATCACATCAACATGTCACGACTTGGACTATGGCGTGGTTTGTTCTCCTGAGGTGCAAAAGATTTGGACCATATGTGGCGTGAAGGGGAATACATGATTTATTTAAACACTATAACTACAAAAAAAAGTACAAACGAAAAGCGCGCACAGTGGCGGAGAAACGACTTGGCTATGAAAACAAATACTTGCACAAAGGCAGGAACTATGAACAACAAAAAACACTAACTGTGGCTTAATAAACAAAAACTTACTTGGCATGGAACCGGCATGAAAAAAGAGCAGCAAGGATCATAAGGGTGTGGAGAGTGTGCAGAAGCATAAATGCGGGGATGTCACCAGAAAGACAAACTGAAAAACAATGAACTTAAATACTACAGACATGATTAACGAAAACAGGTGCGTGACTCAAAACGTGAAACAGGTGCGTGACGTGACAGGTGAAAACTAATGGGTTGCTATGGTGACAAACAAGAGTGCACAATGAGTCCAAACGTGGAACAGGTGAAACTAATGGGTAATCATGGAAACAAGACAAGGGAGTGAAAAGCCAGAAACTAAAGAGTCCAATAACTAAACAAAACATGACTAAGACAAAACATGATTACACAGACATGACACAACATTTGCGGTTAACATACCAGGCACGTTCTCAGTTGGTTATTTATGCCTCATATAACGTACACTTATTCAGCCTGTTGTTCACTATTCCTTATTTATTTTAAATTGCCTTTCAAATGCCTTTTCTTGGTGTTGGCTTTTATCAAATAAATTTCTCCAAAAAATGCGACTTATACTCCAGTGCGACTTATATATGTTTTTTTCCTTCTTTATTATGCATTTTCGGCCGGTGCGACTTATACTCCGAAAAATACGGTAAATGTCCCCAGACTAAAGCACAGTCTAAACGTTTCAGAAGATGATAGAAATATGATTGCTATTAGAATAAAAGTCTGACCTGCAAAGGACGATGTCGATGATGATGAAGATGATGAGCGTGAAGGGCAGCGTCCACACAATGAAGTGTCTGCGGGGGGATTTATACGTCCTTGTTGGTCCACCTTGGCCGCGCCTCCAAACGTCATCTTTGAGGCCACGATGGCGTTCACGCCTGGAATACTTGCATCTCCTGACCCCACTTCAATGGAGTCAGTGTGAAAGGTCATAGGTCACAAAGGGGGGGGGGGGGGGGGACCACGAGGTCTCTCGTCCCTTCCTGGAGGACAGGACACAAGAATACAACATGGAACGTTTATTTTTAGCTGGCTTGAGAAGACAAGAAGTTGGAGCTTTGTGCTTCTTGTTGTTGCACTTGTACCTGACCTGGCTCGTTAGCTTAGCATGTAGCATCCATTCTATTGATGTGAACTGTTAGCTTAGCATGTAGCATCTTTTCTATTGACTGTTAGCTCAGTATGTAGCATCCTTTTGATTGATTTATACTGTTAGCTCAGCATGTAGCATCTATTCTATTGATTTAGACTGTTACCTTAGCATGTAGCTTATATTCTATTGATTTAGATTATTAACTTAGCATGTAGCATCTATTCTATTGATTTAGACTGTTAACTTAGCATGTAGCATCTATTCTATTGATTTAGACGGTTACCTTAGCATGTAGCTTATATTCTATTCATTTAGATTGTTAACTTAGCATGTAGCATCTATTCTATTGATTTAGATTGTTAACTTAGCATGTAGCATCTATTCTATTGATTTAGACTGTTACCTTAGCATGTAGCTTATATTCTATTGATTTAGATTGTTAACTTAGCATGTAGCATCTATTCTATTGATTTAGACTGGTAGCTAAGCTTAGCATGTAGCATTGATTCTATTGATTTAGACTGTTAGCTTAGCATGTAGCATCTATTCTATTGATTTAGACTGTTATCTTAGCATGTAGCATGCGTCTATTCTATTAATTTAAAACTGTTAGCTTAGCATGTAGCATTTTTTCTGTTGATTTAGACTGTTAGCTTAGCATGTAGCTTATATTCTATTGATTTAGACTGGTAGCTAAGCTTAGCATGTAGCATCGATTCTGTTGATTTAGACTGTTGGCTTAGCATGTAGCATCTATTCCAGTGATTTAAACCGTTAGCTTAGCAGGTAGCATCAATTCTATTGATTTAGATTGTTAGCTTAGCATGTAGCATCTATTCTATTGATTTAGATTGTTAGCTTAGCATGTAGCATTTATTCTATTATTTAGACTGGTAGCTAAGCTTAGCATGTAGCATCTATTCTATTGATTTAGACTGTTAGCTTAGCATGTAGCATGCGTCTATTCTATTAATTTAAAACTGTTAGCTTAGCATGTAGCATTTTTTCTGTTGATTTAGACTGTTAGCTTAGCATGTAGCTTATATTCTATTGATTTAGATTGGTAGCTAAGCTTAGCATGTAGCATCTATTCTATTGATTTAGACTGTTAACTTAGCATGTAGCATCGATTATTTTGATTTACACTGTTAGCTTAGCACGTAGTATCAATTCTTTTGATTTAGACTGTTAGCTTAGCATGTAGCATCTATTCTATTGATTTAGACTGTTAGCATAGCATGTAGCATCTATTCTATCGATTTAGACTGTTAGCTTAGCATGTAGCATCTATTCTATTGATTTAGGCTATTAGCTTAGCATGTAGCATCTACTCTATTGATTTAGACTGTTAGCTTAGCATGTAGCATATATTCTATTGATTTAGACTGTTAGCTTAGCATGTAGCATCTATTCTATTGATTTAGACTGTTAGCTTAGCATGTAGCATCTACTTTATTGATTTAGACTGTTAGCTTAGCATGTAGCATCGATTCTATCGATTTAGACTGTTAGCTTAGCATGTAGCATAGATTCTATTGATTCGGATTGTTAGCTTAGCTTGTAGCATCTATTGTTAGCTTAACATTCAATTCTATAGATTTGGACATTTCTACTTTCATCTTTAAAATATAAGTGATGCTTGTTGATCAAACACACCATCATTAGCATTAGCATGGAAGTCAGGAAAAACATGACATACTCAATTTGACAGAAATATTCACCTTTTTGTTCCATTTGACAGCCTCTGAAACAACAAAAAGAGTACAATGAATGCCACAGAATAAATGAAAACAACAATGCAATACATTCATGTCCAAGATGATTACAATTAGAAACTGTTAACATTCAGTAATAATAGAAAATACAAACATTATGACAAGAGAAACGTCACTTCAAAATAAAAATAAAACAAATATTACCTTCAGTTTTAATGGCGTGAGGTCATCAACTTGATCTTCAAAAAAAGACTACGTAGTTTTATTTTGAAAATATTAAAAGGTTTTTCATTCTTTTTTCGGAAAAGTCCAATCAAATAAACATGTTCTATTTACCACAAACGAATACAAATGTAAGATTTTTGTAGTAGTTATGACGTCATGGTTGCAATAATACTAAAATGAGAATAAGAGCATGAAAAAACTAATGAATAAAAAAAAAGTTTGAAAAACAAACAGGGAGAAAATGTTTTTAAAATTTAAATTAAACAAGAACATGAAATGATTTCAAGAAATCATATGAAATAAAAACGAAAAATAAATGAATAAAAACAAAAAATTAAATAAAAAGGATGACGCAAGTTACTAGGAAGAGCACAGGATACCCACCAGTGACCTCATGCGGTAGAACGTGGCAATAACATTCACTGTTGCGTTTGTATTATTATTATTAGTAGTAGTAGTAGTTTTTTTAAATGATTATTATAATTATTGTTATTATTATTGTTGTAGATTGTATTATTATTATTAAAAAAAAACTAACAGATGACGTGATCATCCTTTCGAAAGAACCACAGATATAAAACAACAACAAGGGACTTAACATTAGGTACACAATGTAATAATAATGTACTGTTGACACTGATGTAATAAATGGTTTAATGATTAATATAGGAAACATTTTGACACAGTCGTGTCATAAATGTTCACAATTTGATGGATAAAACATTACACGTTATCATTTCATCTTTTACTATTTGATATTTAGACAATTGCACTTTATCATGTAATGAATGTTCACTGATATACTGTGTACAACACAGTACACTTTATCATGTAATAAATGCTTTATTGTCGGATATATGAAACATTAAACTTTATCATGTAAAAAATGCTTTACTGTCGGATATATTAAACGTTACACTTTATCATGTAATACATGCTTTATTGTCGGATATATGAAACATTAAACTTTATCATGTAATAAATGCTTTACTGTCGGCTATATGAAACATTAAACTTTATCATGTAATAAATTATTTGCTGTCAGATATATGAATTGTTAAACTTTATCATGTAATAAATTCTTTACTGTTATAGAAAACATTACACCTTAGCATGTAATGTTTTACTATTTGATATTTGAAAGATTACACTTTATCATGTAATAAATGCTTTAATGTTGGATATACAATAACATTACACTATCATGTAATAAATGTTCACAATCTGACATGTGAAACATTACACTTTATCATGTAATATATTGTTTTACAGTTGGATATATGAAACATAAAAAATTAAAACATTAACATTAAAAATTTGAAAATTCTTTACTGTTAGATACATTACACTTTATCATGTAATGTTTTGCTATTTGAAAAATTACACTTTATCATGTAATGTTTTGCTATTTGAAGCATTAGACTTTATAATGTAATACATGCTTTAGTGTTGGATATACAATAGCATTACAAATCTGATATATGAAGCATTACTCTTTATCATGTAATAAATGCTTTACTGTTGGATATAAGAAACATTCAACTTTATCATGTAATTAATGATTTACCATTGGAGATATGAAACACTACACTTTATAATGCAATTCATGCTTTACTCTTGGGTACATGAAACATTAAACTTTATCATGTAACTAATTATTTACGATTGGAGATATGAAACACTACCCTTTATCATGCAATTCATGCTTTACTCTTGGGTACATGAAACATTAAACTTTATCATGTAACTAATTATTTACGATTGGAGATATGAAACACTACCCTTTATCATGCAATTCATGCTTTACTCTTGGATACATGAAACATTAAAATTAATCATGTAATTAATTATTTGCTATTGGAGATATGAAACACTACACTTTATCATGTAATAAATGCTTTACCGTTGGATACATGAAACATTAAACTTTATCATGTAATTAATTATTTACCATTGGAGATATGGAACATTAAACTTTATCGTGTAATAAATGCTTAACTGTTGGATATATAAAACATTCAAATTGATCATGTAATTGATTATTTACCATTGGGGATATGAAACACTACACTTTATCATGCAATTAATACTTTACTTTTGGATACATGAAACAATAAACGTTATCATGTAATGAAGTATTTGCTATTGGAGATATGAAACACTACACTTTATCATGCAATAAATGCTTTACGCTTGAATATTTGAAACATTAAAATTTACCATGTAATAAATGATTTACTATTTGAGATATGAAACATTAAACTATATTGTAATACTGTTGGATACATGAAACATTAAACTTTATCATGTAATTAATTATTTACCATTGGGGATATGAAACACTACACTTTATTTACTCTTGGATACATGAAACAATAAACGTTATCATGTGATGAATTATTTGCCATTGGAGATATGAAACACTACACGTTATCATGCAATAAATGCTTACTATCTGACGTTTGAAACCAAGTGTCAGCAGGCAAACAAACACAATACAACTGAGCTATTGTGATGAAGCAGGAAGAAGACAGGAAGTGAAGAGTAGCGAGGTGGAGGCCATGGACAGGAAGTGAGGACACAGGAAAAGTGAAAGTGAAACAAGATTTAATGAAAAGATTGATGAAAAGAGTGAATTCTTTTAGGAAGTCTCGAACATCTTCTTCCTGTCAGCTTTGTCTTCAATGTTCTTGCGCCAGTCGCCCACCGCCTCTAAGGGCTGCACAACAACACACACGTCACTGCTGACTGCACAACAACAACAACACACACACACACGTGTGCTGTCTCATTCCAGCACACGTGTTGTCCTCAACTAAAGTCTGGACACAAATACTTCAGAAATGATGTGTTGTGTGTGTAAGTGTGTGTGTGTGTGTGTGTGTGTGTGTGTGTGTGTTTGTGTGCATGTTATACATCATATTTCTGCGGCTTATAGGCCGGTGCGACTAATATATCGGAAAAAAAAAATTTCCCCTAAAATGTAGTGGCCGTGACTTATTTAGCAGTGCGTTTATTAGTCTGGGAAAATCCGGTAGTGTAAGTGTGAATGCTTTGGAGCAACAACTAGTACTCCTGCATTGCCGTTAATTGTAAATGCTACTAGTGCTGCCACTAACCACTTTTTTTAACCACTAATCTTAGCGACTCAGCAGGCACAAGACATTAATACAACGTTGATCATACGTACATGTCCTTTAAAACTGACTTTGAAACGTTGCAAAATAGTTGTGTTTGTACATTGAGACAACGCTGATGTCCAACGTTGGATCCACGTTGTTGGTTGGGAAAATGACCAAATTTCAAAGGTCAAATCAACGTCACAACCTGACATTGAATAAACGTCGTCAAAAAGCACGTTGTTTCAACGTTGTGTTTGTGTTGTGGAATATTGGTTGGGAAATGACCAAATTTCAATAGTTGAATCAACGTCAGAACTCGACATTGATTCAACGTCAAAAAGCATGTTTTTTCAATGTTGTACTTGTGTTGTATAGTAGTTGGGAAATTACCAAATTTCAATGGTTAAATAAATGTCACAACCTAACATTGATTAAACGTTATCAAAAAGCATGTTGGTTCAACGTTGTATTTGTGTTGTAGAATATTGGTTGGGGAATGACTGAATTTAAATATATATACGAGCATATATACGTATGCGTATATATACGTATATATATATATATTGGTTGGGAAATGACCAAATTTCAAAGGTCAAATCAACGTCACAATCTGACATTGATTTAACGTTGTCAAAAAGCATGTTGTTTCAATGTTGTTTTTGTGTTGTAGAATATTGGTTGGGAAATTACCATATTTCAATGGTCAAATCAATGTCACAATCTGACATTGAATAAACTTCATCAAAAAAAACAATGTTGTTTCAATGTTGTATTTGTGTTGTACAGTGGTTGGGAAATTACCAAATTTCAAAGGTCAAATCAATGTCACATTCTGACATTGATTTAACGTTGTCAAAAAGCATGTTGTTTCAACGTTGTGTTTGTGTTGTAGAATATTGGTTGGGAATTTAAATATATATACGCGCATACATACATATACGCGTAATTATATATATATATATATATATATGTATATATATATATATATATATATATATATATATATATATATTGGTTGTGAAATGACCAAATTTCAAAGGTCAAATCAACGTCACAACCTGACATTGATTAAACGTTGTCAAAAAGCATGTTGTTTCAACGTTGTATTTGTGTTGTAGAATATTGGTTGGTAAATGACCAAATTTAAATATATATACGCGCATACATACATATACGCGTAATTATATATATATATATATATATATATATATATATATATATATATATATATATATATATATATACCGTAGTTGGGAAATGACCACATTTCAAAGGTCAAATCAATGTCAGAACCTGACATTGAATGAACGTTGTCAAAAAGCATGTTGTTTCAATGTTGTTTTTGTGTTGTAGAATGACCAAATTTCAATAGTTGAATCAACGTCAAAACTCGACTATGATTAAACGTCAAAAAGCATGTTTTTTCAACGTTGTACTTGCGTTGTATAGTGGTTGGGAAATGACCTAATTTCAATGGTCAAATAATATCACAACCTGACATTGAATAAATGTCGTCAAAAACCAATATTGTTTCAATGTTGTATTATTGTTTTATAGTGTTTGGGAAAGGACCAAATTTCAAAAGTCAAATCAATGTCAGAACCTGACATTGAATAAACGTCGTCAAAAAGCATGTTGTTTCAATGTTATATTTGTGTTGTGGAATATTGTTTGGGAAATTACCAAATTTCAATAGTTGAATCAACGTCAGAACTCGACATTGATTTAACGTTGTCAAAAAGCATGTTGTTTCAATGTTGTATTTGTGTTGTAGAATATTGGTTGGGAAATTACCATATTTCAAAGGTCAAATCAATGTCACAAACTGACATTGAATAAATGTTGTCAAAAAGCATGTTGTTTCAACGTTGTATTTGTGTTGTAGAATATTGGTCGGGAAATGACCAAATTTAAATATATATACGCGCATACATACATATACGCATAATTATATATATATATATATATATATATATATATATATATATATATATATATATATATATATATATATATATATATTGGTTGTGAAATGACCAAAATTTCAATGGTTAAATAAATGTCACAACCTGACATTGATTAAACGTTATCAAAAAGCATGTTGTTTCAACATTATATTTGTGTTGTAGACTATTGGTTGGGAAATGACCGAATTTAAATATATATACGAGCATACATATATATATATATATATATATATATATATATATATATATATATATATATATATATATATATATATATATATATATATATATATATATACCAATATATATATATATACCAATATATATATATATATATTGGTTGGGAAATGACCAAATTTCAAAGGTCAAATCAACGTCACAACCTGACATTTATTAAACATTGTCAAAAAGTATGTTGTTCAACTTTGTATTTGTGTTGTAGAATATTGGTTGGGAGATGACCAAATTTCAAAGGTCAAATCAACGTTACAACCTGACATTGATTTAACGTCGTCAAAAAACAATGTTGTTTCAACGTTGTATTTGTGTTGTACAGTGGTTGGGAAATGACCAAATTTCAAAGGTCAAATCAACGTCACAACCTGACATTGATTAAACGTTGTCAAAAAGCATGTTGTTTCAATGTTGTATTTGTGTTGTGGAATGACCAAATTTCAATAGTTTAATCCAGGTCAGAACTCGACATTGATTAAACGTCAAAAAGCATGTTGTTTCAACGTTGTATTTGTGTTGTATAGTGGTTGGGAAATGACCTAATTTCAATGGTCAAATAAATATCACAACCTGATATTGAATAAATGTCGTCAAAAAGCAATGTTGTTTCAATGTTGTATTATTGTTGTATAGTGTTTGGGAAAGGACCAAATTTCAAAGGTCAAATCAATGTCAGAACCTTCCATCCATCCATTTTATACCGCTTGTCCCTTTTTGGGGTCGCGGGGGGTGCTGGAGCCTATCTCAGCTGCATTCTGACATTGAATAAATGTTGTCAAAAAGCATGTTGTTTCAATGTTGTATTTGTGTTGTAGAATATTGGTTGGGAAATTACCAAATTTCAATAGTTGAATCAACGTCATAACCCGACATTGATTAAATGTCAAAAAGCATGTTGTTGCAATGTTGTACTTGTGTTGTATAGTGGTTGGGAAATGACCAAATTTCAATGGTCGAATCAATGTCACAACCTGACATTAAATCAACGTTGTCAAAAAGCATGTTGTTTCAACGTTGTATTTGTGTTGTAGAATATTGGTTGGGAAATGACCATATTTCAATGGTCAAATCAACGTCACAACCGGACATTGATTTAACGTTGTCAAAAAGCATGTTGTTTCAACGTTGTATTTGTGTTGTATAGTGGTTGGGAAATTACCAAATTTCAAAGGTCAAATCAATGTCACAACCTGACATTGATTTAACGTTGTTAAAAAGCATGTTGTTCAATGTTGTATTTGTGTTGTAGTATATTGGTTGGGAAATGACCAAATTTCAATAGTTGAATCATCGTCAGAACCTGACATTGATTTAACGTTGTCAAAAAGCATGTTGTTTCAATGTTGTATTTGTGTTGTAGAATATTGGTTGGGAAATGACCATATTTCAATGGTCAAATCAACGTCACAACCGGACATTGATTTAACGTTGTCAAAAAGCATGTTGTTTCAATGTTGTATTTGTGTTGTAGAATATTGGTTGGGAAATGACCAAATTTCAATAGTTGAATCATCGTCAGAACCTGACATTGATTTAACGTTGTCAAAAAGCATGTTGTTTCAACGTTGTATTTGTGTTGTAGAATATTGGTTGGGAAATGACCATATTTCAATGGTCAAATCAACGTCACAACCGGACATTGATTTAACGTTGTCAAAAAGCATGTTGTTTCAACGTTGTATTTGTGTTGTATAGTGGTTGGGAAATTACCAAATTTCAAAGGTCAAATCAATGTCACAACCTGACATTGATTT
The DNA here is from genome assembly GCF_033978685.3 of Nerophis lumbriciformis. Lineage (NCBI taxonomy): Eukaryota > Metazoa > Chordata > Actinopteri > Syngnathiformes > Syngnathidae > Nerophis > Nerophis lumbriciformis. Next base: position 23,577,741 of record NC_084576.2, read on the forward strand.
AACGTTGTTAAAAAGCATGTTGTTCAATGTTGTATTTGTGTTGTAGTATATTGGTTGGGAAATGACCAAATTTCAATAGTTGAATCATCGTCAGAACCTGACATTGATTTAACGTTGTCAAAAAGCATGTTGTTTCAATGTTGTATTTGTGTTGTAGAATATTGGTTGGGAAATGACCATATTTCAATGGTCAAATCAACGTCACAACCCGACATTGATTTAACGTTGTCAAAAAGCATGTTGTTTCAATGTTGTATTTGTGTTGTAGAATATTGGTCGGGAAACATCAACTTGCCTTGCTTTGGAGCATTCAAACAAATATTACAATTACTAGTTGAATAAAACCTCCGCCTTGTTTTTCATGCACACTTAGGCCTACTACGCTACTTAATGTTACTATTAGTCATTTTTTTTGCGAGGTGGTAGTTGGCGAAAAAGGTTTCATAACCACTGACTAATCAATCAATCCAAGTTTATTAATTAATCACAAGTGCCTCAAAGGGCTTCACAGACCAGATTAGGCAAGGAAAAACTCAACACAATGAGAAACCTTGGGATGCTCTTCTTTCACCACAGCACTATTGCCCTTTTTAGCCTCTCACACACTGCATGCTCCCTCCAAGCTGCGTCCTCGGTGCATAGCAAAACAAACCACGAGCTGACCTCCAAAATCAACACTTTTATCCTGCACCATTTTGCACTGCAAGTCTGTGAGCGACAGGCGACGACAACAAGATAGCATACTTTGCGACGGCTCGCCGTGCGCACAAATGTTCCTCCAGACATCGTTAAGGTAGACTGCATAGAGCGCTTCTATTAGTTCCTGCCGCAATAACACTCCTTCGCCCTTTAATGACCATTGGTTACTCGCTAACTCGAGCTGACGCGCTACATGATTGGGGAGAGTTTGTGTCCAATGTATGTTGTGTATGATATGTACGTAAAGAAGGAATTCTGGGTGGATCTCGTGTAAGGGGAAGAGGGGGGGAGGAGGCTAATCATTTTGGAATGCAGTCGGCTGAACATGATGGAAAGTGCCACTCTACATAGCAAGTGAGGCTGTGGTCAAAGTTGGAATTGCCATAAAATATATTATTAGATAGTCAAAATCGTGCACCCGTCATGTTTCATGTGTCAGGTAATCTGTGATGAATGGGGCCATTAAAATCCCCTTCCTACTGTGTACTGTAAGTTGTATATCATATGTGTTGTATGTCATAGTGGATCATATTTTTTGTATGGTGTGTGTGTGTGTGTGTGTGTGTGTGTGTGTGTGTGTGTGTGTGTGTGTGTGTGTGTGTGTGTGTGTGTGTGTGTGTGTTTGCTGTCCTTAAAAATGGCCAACTCTACTATGCGTGTGTGTGGTCAAATCTACCTAGCAACAGCGGTTGGTCCTCACAACTACAAAAGTGAAATATTTTTTTTACTTTGTGTGTTTTGCATTCTGAAGTGAAGTTGCAACTCGCTACTCCCATCTAGTGCTAGATATATTTTTTGCATCATTCTAGCTATAGTGGAAAGGGGGTCCACACAAAGTACGCAAGACATGTATGCGTTTGTGTGTGTGTGTGTGTGTTGTTGTATTTCTACCCTTCTTGAGACATCAACAAGGAAAAGTATCTTCCATATGAGGACCAGTGAAGTGTGTGAAGTATATTTACATAGCGCTTTTCTCTAGTGACTCAAAGTGCTTTTACATAGTGAAACCCAATATCTAAATTACATTTAAACCGGTGTGGGTGGCACTGGGAGCAGGTGGGTAAAGTGTCTTGCCCAAAGACACAACGGCAGCGACTAGGATGGCGGAAGCGGGGATCGAACCTGGAACCCTCAAGTTGCTGGCACAGCCGCTCTACCAACCGAGCTATACCGCTCCACAGTGAACAATTTAGGACCGAAATCATGATCCCAATACAGAAAATATTGCATCTAATAGAGAATGTCTCATTTGGTGAAATCTATCAAAATGAGGGTGGTCCCAAAAAGGAGGGATTTTTACAAATTGACTGTGTGTCGGTTTTAAAAGTGCTCCCCCTCTGGTCAACATATGAAATAACAAGTGTGAGTAAGAAATTGAAGTGCTCCCTCTCTGGCCAACATATGTAATAACAAGTGTGTGTAAGAAATTGAAATGCGCCCCCTTTGGCCAAAATTAATTAAAAAAAAAATATATATATATGTATATAGAGACATACCGTATTAACTTGAAGTAAATAATGAAGATTAAAAACCAATTACAAACAAAAAATTCCAAAACAAACATTTTTTAACTAAAAGCAGTCTTTTTCTCACAATGTGTCGACTTTTTTCTTATAAAATTGGGAACAATATCTCATATTCTTTCTGTTTCTGTAATATTGCAATATTTTCTCCTAAAATCATTACTTTTTAATGCAAAATGGTGACACATGTCATATAAAATTCAGACTTTTATCACAACATTGCCAATTTTGTTGTTGTTCTCGCAAAATAGTGAAATTTTTTGAGTAAAATGATGACTTTTGTCATAATTTTGCCGAGTAAAATTCCGATTATTATTGTAATATTGCCAACATTTTAAAGTTTTCTTATAAAATTGTGACTTTTGTCAGGTAACATTACAACTCTTTTCATAAAGTTGCCAACATTTTAAGCTTTTCTTGTGAAATTGCGACTGTTATTGAGTAAAATTCCAACTTTTATCATAATATCGCACAAATGTTTAGTTTTTCTTGTAACATTTTGACTTGTGTTGAGTAAAATCACGACTTTTATTAAAATACTGCCAAAATTCTATGTTTTTCTTGTGAAATTGTGACCTTTTTCTTGTGAAATTCCAACTCATTTCTCACAACAAGCTTTTTTATATTTGCATAGAATGTATATATTATTAATGTTGTAAATACACATCTTTATATATGTAGAAAGGGTGGTCCTAGAGAGGTAGGCATTTTTCGGAGGTCTCAAGAAGGTAAGAAATACAAGTGTGTGTGTGTGTGTGTGTGTGCGTGTGTGTTCTTGTATTCCTACCCGTCTTGAGACATCAACAAGGAAAAGTACCTTCCATATGAGGACCGCCTGAACAATTTTGGTCCGAAATCATGGTCCTAATACAGAAAACCATTGCACCTAATAGAGAATGTCTCATTTGGTGAAATCTATCAAAATGAGGGTGGTCCCAAAGAGGAGGGATTTTTCAAATTGACTTTGTGTCAGTTTTAAAAGTGATCCCCCTCTGGTCAACATATGAAATAACAAGTGTGTGTAAGAAATTGAAATGCGCCCCCTTTGGCCAAAATTAATTTAAAAAATAAAATAAATATGTATATAGAGACATACTGTAATAACTTGAAGTAAATAATGAAGATTAAAAACCGAAACACAAACAAAAAATTCTAAAACAATTTTTTTTTTTACTAAAAGCAGTCTTTATCTCACAGTGTGTCGACTTTTTTCTTATAAAATTGGGAACAATTTCTCATATTCTTTCTGTTTCTGTAATATTGCAATATTTTCTCGTAAAATTATTACTTTTTTTAAATGTAAAATTATTACTTTTTAACGCAAAATGGTGACACGTGTCATATAAAATTCCGACTTTTATCACAACATTGCCAATTTTTTTGTTGTTCTCGTAAAATAGTGACATTTTTGGAGTAAAATGATGACTTTTGTCATCATTTTGCCGAGTAAAAATGGTAAAATTGGCAACATTTTAAAGTTTTCTTATAAAATTGTGATTTTTGTCGGGTAACATTACAACTCTTTTCATAAAGTTGCCAGAATTTTAAGCTTTTCTTGTGAAATTGAGAATGTTATTGAGTAAAATTCCAACTTTTATCATAATATAGCACACATGTTCAGTTTTTCTTGTAACATTTTGACTTGTGTTGAGCAAAATGACGACTTTTATTATAATACTGCCAAAATTCTAAGTTTTTCTTGTGAAACTGAGACCTTTTTCTTGTGAAATTCCAACTCATTTCTCACAACAAGCTTTTTTATATTTGCATAGTATGTATATATTATTAATGTTGTAAATACACATCTTTATATATCTAGAAAGGCTGGTCCTACAGAGGTAGGCATTTTTCGGAGGTCTCAAGAAGGTAAGAAATACAAGAATGTGTGTGTGTGTGTGTGTGTGTGTGTGTGTGTGTGTGTGTGTGTGTGTGTGTGTGTGTGTGTGTGTGTGTGTGTGTGTGTGTGTGTGTGTGTGCGTGCGTGTTCTCACCTCCTCTTTGACTTCCTTCTTGACCTGCTTGAGGTTGGCTCTGAGTTCCATGTTGACGGTGTGTTTGGATCCAAGCAGCGCTTTCAACATGGCGTCTGCGGACATGCGCACCTTCTTCAGGGCTGGCTTCTTGACGCCCGCCAGGTCGATGACCTTGTACTTCAGGTCTTCAATCTGAGGAGTAAAAAAAAGTGTTGGACTTCGAAAGTGTGTTGAAATCAGTGTAAAAAAATAGGGCTGTCAAAGTTAAGGCGATAATAACGTGTGAACTATAAGTTCCTCTGACGGGGATAATTTTTTTTAACGTGCGATTAACGTGTATTGTATAGTCTATTAAAGTGTATTGTAACGAACAATATGATATTTTATTAATAAGTATGTAGAGATGGTGAAAACATTGTCTTGCAGAGATATGAATGCCATTAACTTGTACAACATGTAAAGTACAGAATATCAGAAACATTTATTAGGTAGAAAAAAATATCAACTTACATATTTGACAATGAAAGCATGATCGTAACAATCCACATGTTATGTTATTCATGCGTGGAACTGCTATTTAAACATGGAAGTGTAGCTCCTCTCCTCTAAATGCAAGTGCTCCTAAAGCAGGAATACAACTTATGTATTCCTACAAAATACAAACTCTAACAAGACACCAGGTCGGTTTTTTATTCTGTTTAAAAGTGTGTTTATATACTTTTTGTGTTGAGCTGTTTCAAAAAGCATGTTAAAAAAACATTTCATTAAAGAAAATTAACTGTCTGTTCATGGTATTAAACACTTAAAAATTGTCTGTCTGGGGTACATTTATTAATGAGGAAAAATTAGATATTTCTGAGAATACTGCGATTAATTTTGAGTTAACCAAGAACAATGTGATTAATCGTGATTGAATATTTTAATCGCTTGACAGCCCTAGTAAAAAAGTGTTTGTTGTTGAAAGAGTGTCGAAACCAGGTGTAAAAGTGTTTGTTTAAAGAGTGTTAAAATCAGGTGTAAAACATTTTTTGTTAGTGAAAGCGTGCTGAAATCAGGTGTAAAAAAGTGTTTTATGTTGAGTGTTAAAATCAGGTGTAAAAAAGTGTTTGATGTTGAAAGAGTGTTGAAATCAGGTGTAAAAAGTGTTTGTTTAAAGAGTGTTAAAATCAGGTGTAAAAAAGTGTTTGTTTAAAGAATGTTAAAATCAGGCGTAAAAAATTTTTTGTTGGTGAAAGCGTGTTGAAATCAGGTGTAAAAAAGTGTTTTATGTTGAAAGAATGTTGAAATCAGGTGTAAAAAAAGAGTAGAAAGAGTGTTAAAAGCAGGTGTAACAAAGTGTTTGTTGTTGAAAGAGTGTTAAAATCAGGTGTTAAAAAGTGTTTGATGTTGAAAGAGTGTTAAAATCAGGTGTAAAAAAAGTGTTTAAAGTTGAAAGAGTGTTAAAATCAGGTGTTAAAAAAGTGTTTGGTGTTGAAATAGTGTTAAAATCAGGTGTAAAAATGTTTTTAATGTTGAAAGAGTGTTAAAATCAGGTGTAAAAAAGTTTTTCATTTTGAAAGTGTTATAATCAGGTGTAAAAAAGTGTTTGTTTAAGAGTGTTAAAACCAGGTGTAAAAAAGTTTTTGTTAGTGAAAGAGTGTTAAAACCAGGTGTAAAAAAGTGTTTGTTTAAAGAGTGTTAAAATCAGGTGTAAAATGTGTTTAATGTTGAAAGAGTGTTAAAATCAGGTGTAAAACAGTGTTTGATGTTGAAAGAGTGTTAAAATCAGGTGTAAAAGTGGTTACTGTTGTAAGAGTGTAGAAATCAGGTGTAAAAAGTGTTTAATGTTGAAAGAGTGTTAAAATGATGGTGTAAAAAAGTGTTTAATGTTGAAAGAGTGTTCAAATCAGGTGTAAAAAGTGTTTAATGTTGAAAGAGTTTTAAAATCAGGTGTAAAAAAGTGTTTGATATTGAAAGAGTGTTAAAATCAGGTGTAAAAAGTATTTAATGTTGAAAGAGTGTTGAAATCAGGTGTAAAAAAGTTTTTAATGTTGAAAGAGTGTTGAAATCACGTGTAAAAAGTTTTTAATGTTGAAAGAGTGTTAAAATCAGGTGTAAAAAAAGTGTTTGACGTTGAAAGAGTGTTGAAATCACGTGTAAAAAGTTTTTAATGTTGAAAGAGTGTTAAAATCAGGTGTAAAAAAAGTGTTTCATATTGAAAGAGTGTTGAAATCAGGTGTAAAAAAGTGTTTAATGTTGAAAGAGTGTTAAAATCAGGTGTAAAAAAGTGTTTGATGTTGAAAGAGTGTTAAAATCAGATATAAAAAAGTGCTTAATGTTGAAAGAGTGTTGAAATCAGGCGTTAAAAAGTGTTTGATGTTGAAAGAGTGTTAAAATCAGGTGTAAAAAAGTGTTTAATGTTGAAAGAGTGTTAAAATCAGATATAAAAAAGTGCTTAATGTTGAAAGAGTGTTGAAATCAGGCGTTAAAAAGTGTTTGATGTTGAAAGAGTGTTAAAATCAGGTGTAAAAAGTGTTTAATGTTGAAAGAGTGTTAAAATCAGGTGTAAAAAAGTGTTTAATGTTGAAAGAGTGTTAAAATCAGTTGTAAAAAAGTGTTTAATGTTGATAGAGTGTTGAAATTAGGTGTAAAAAAGTGTTTAATGTTGAGAGAGTGTTAAAATCAGGTGTAAAAAAGTTTTTGTTAGTGAAAGAGTGTTAAAATCAGGTGTAAAAAAGTGTTTGATGTTGAAAGAGTGTTGAAATCATGTGTAAAAATGTTTTTAATGTTGAAAGATTGTTAAAATCAGGCGTTAAAAAGTGTTTGATGTTGAAAGAGTGTTAAAATTAGGTGTACAAAAGTATTTAATGTTGAAAGAGTGTTAAAATCAGGTGTAAAAAGTGTTTAATGCTGAAAGAGTGTTAAAATCAGGTGTAAAAAGTGTTTAATGCTGAAAGAGTGTTAAAATTAGGTGTACAAAAGTATTTAATGTTGAAAGAGTGTTAAAATCAGGTGTAAAAAGTGTTTAATGCTGAAAGAGTGTTAAAATCAGGCGTTAAAAAGTGTTTGATGTTGAAAGAGTGTTAAAATCAGGTGTAAAAAAGTGTTTAATGTTGAAAGAGTGTTAAAATCAGGAGTAAAAAAGTGTTGAGTGTTAAAAGCAGGTGTACAAAAGTATTTAATGTTGAAAGAGTGTTAAAATCAGGCGTTAAAAAGTGTTTGATGTTGAAAGAGTGTTAAAATCAGGTGTAAAAAAGTGTTTAATGTTGAAAGAGTGTTAAAATCAGGAGTAAAAAAGTGTTGAGTGTTAAAAGCAGGTGTACAAAAGTATTTAATGTTGAAAGAGTGTTGAAATCTGGTGTTAAAAAGTGTTTGATGTTGAAAGAGTGTTAAAATCAGGTGTAAAAAGTGTAACTCTTCACCTCTTTGTCTGTTTTATTCACTTTGGCCTCCAGGTCGTAGCGTTCCTCGTCCAACTTCTCGATGAGAGCGTTCAGCTTCTTGCACGTGTCCTGGTGTCATCAACATACTTTAGCGTCAGCAGAAGGGTGAATGAAGAAGAAGAAGAAGTGTGGAAGCATCTAGAAGGGAGGCTGACCATGAGTGTGGCCTGGTCCCCGCTCTGGCTGGGCCTGCTGCAGTGCTCGGACATGTGGTTCTGCTTGGTCACCGCCATGTCTGCCTTCTCCTGCTCCAGCCAGGTGAAGGCGATGTGCAGGATCACACTCTGCATGACAACACCATCACACTCAGTAGTGTCTTGGGACAATAACCGTACTCATGTGATTGATGCTGTATTACTGCCTTTTTATCTTAGAAGTATGCTAACTGATCTTATATTATCATGCTAATGTTTTATACTAGCAATTTAGCTAAATTTGTATGTTTATCCCTAAAAGCAATGACTTTTGATACTTGGCGACATCTTAGAAGTATGCTAACTTTTTCGATGTTAGCATGCTAACGTTATCATGGTAACATTTCATGCTAGCAATTTAGCTAATTCTGTATGTTTAACCATAAAATAATGACTTTTGATACTTGGCGCCATCTTAAAAGTATGCTAGCTTTTTCTATGTTAGCATTAACATGGTAACATTTCATGCTAGCATTTTAGCTAATTGTATATCCTTAAACCTAAAAATCATGGATTTGCATACTTAGTGCCATCTTAAAAGTATGCTAACTGATCTTAAATTATCATGCTAATGTTTTATACTAGCAATTTAGCTAAATTTTGTATGTTTATCCCTAAAAATTATGAATTTTGATACTTGCCGCCATCTTAGAAGTATGCTAACTTTTTCGATGTTAGAATGCTAACGTTATCATGGTAACATTTCATGCTAGCTTTTTAGCTAATTGTATATGTTTAAACCTAAAAACAATGAATTTGGATACTTGGCGCCATCTTAAAGGTTGCTAACTGTTTTTATATTATCATTAATGTTGTTTTGCTAATGTTCTATGCTAGCAATTTAGCTAATTCTGTATGTTTAACCCTAAAATAATGACTTTTGATACTTGGCGCCATCTTAGGAGTATGCTAGCTTTTTCTATGTTAGCATTAACATGGTAACATTTCATGCTAGCATTCTAGCTAATTGTAAATCTTTAAACCTAAAAATCATGGATTTGGATACTTGGTGCCATCTTAGAAGTATGCTAACTGTTCTTATATTATCATGCTAATGTTTTATACTAGCAATTTAGCCAAATTTGTATGTTTACCTCTAAAAACAATGAATTTGGATATTTGGCGACATCTTAGAAGTATGCTAACATTTTCGATGTTAGCATGCTAACGTTATCATGGTAACATTTCATGCTAGCTAAATGTATATGTTTGAACTTTAAAGAATTACGGATTTGGATACTTGTTGCCATCTTAGAAGTATGCTAACTGTTCTTATATTATCATGCTAATGTTTTATGCTAGCAATTTAGCTAATTTTGTATGTTTAACCCTAAAAATAATAAATTCATGAGACTTGTCGCCGCTTTAGAAGTATGCTAACTTTTTCGATGTTAGCATGCTAACGTTATCATGGTAACATTTCATGCTAGCATTTTAGCTAATTGTATATCTTTAAACCTAAAAATCATGGATTTGGATACTTGGTGCCATCTTAGAAGTATGCTAAGTGATCTTATATTATCATGCTAATGTTTTATACGAGCAATTTAGCTAAACTCGTATGTTTATCCCTAAAAACAATGAATTTGGATACTTGGCGCCATCCTAAAGGTTGCTAACTGTTCTTATATCATCATTAATGTTGTTATGCTAATGTTTTATGCTAGCAATTTAGCTAATTCTGTATGTTTAACCCTACAATAATTACTTTTGATACTTGGCGCCATCTTAGAAGTATGCTAGCTTTTTCTATGTTAGCATTAACATGGTTACATTTCATGCTAGCATTCTGGCTAATTGTATATATTTAAACCTAAAAATCACGGATATGGATACTTGGTGCCATCTTAGAAGTATGCTAACTGATCTTATATTATCATGCTAATGTTTTATGCCAACAATTTAGCTAAATTCGTATGTTTATCCCTAAAAACAATGAATTTTGATACTTGGCGCCATCTTAGAAGTATGCTAACATATCTTATATTATCATGCTAATGTTAGTATATGCTAATGCTTTCTGCTAGAAATTTAGCTAATTAGAAGTCAAAACTCAAAAGAAGTTTGACAAAACAGTAAAAATACGCTGATTAGCTGTCAGCGTACTGCTCGCTAAACGCTACTGAACGCTACCTTGAGGTGATGCCGGCGGCTGGCTGACATCTTCTTTCTGAAAATGGAAGCCAAAGTTTGATTAAAATAAAGTCAGTCGCCAATCACGGAAGCTCGAAGCAAAGTTGAGAGACGTACTCGGACATGATGGCGGCGTGTTCCTCAGCACCTGTCAGGAGGACGAGAAGACAGAAATGAGGCGGGATGAAGATGGAAGACGATCTATTTGCTAAGTTTGGACTTAATAGCAGCTGAGGGTCAGATGTCAGCCTCCTCTAATCTCCTCCACAGATGCCGGCAACTAATATCCTCATCCAAATATCTCCACGCGATCCCTCCAGGAACTAAATATCTCCTGGGAACCCAGGCTAACTCCTTTCAGGGACAGCAAGACTTCTCCTAAAAATACTAGCAGGAGGACTTCTTTTAATTTGGCGAGGAACATCAGAACTATTCGCCAAAACACTTAAGTGCTCCAGGTCTCCAAACCACACTGGAGACCCCGAACACTCCACAAGGTCCACCACGAGACTACCAGGGAACACTATGGTCATCATCTCACACCAGGGAACACCATGGTCATCATCTCACACCATGACGTAAAGTCGGTAAATAAACAAAAGAAGCCTCCATCAGTCGGAGGTCAGGGAGAGACCCGGATGGTCTTCACAGCCCCCCGGCATGCCGTGTGGAGCAAGAGGAGGAGGAGCGCGCTCACCTGAACTGACGAGGAGGAGAAGAAGGAGAAGACGACGGTTCGGGGGGCTGAGATGTGCGAGTATATATGCTGAAGAAAATATGATAGCTGCTGTTTATGGAGAGGCGCTGGTGGCGTATCAATTCAGCTCCTAAATCAACTTTGCAGAGGAGGAGCCACGATGCCCTTTGTGGGCAAGGCCACGCCCACCTGGCAGCACCATTAAAGGTACACAGCCTTCCTCAAAACCACGTTCTAATGTATTGTGTACAATTAAAAACATTTTTTTGAAGAGTCTTTTATTCGATGTGTTGTACAATCGGAGGTGGGGAAAAGGGGCGTGGTTTAGCTTTTTTTTAACGTGGTCCTTTAAAGGGAGTCGAATCTTGAGGAGCCGTTCGAAACACCAGCCCGTTGTAATCAGGGTTGCACAAAAAAATGTGATTTACATCCGAATCACGATTCTAATTCATTCCTAATTTTATCGAACAAAACAACTTAAAAAAAAAATAAATAAATAAAAAAAATTTTTTTTTTTTTAGCATGCTAACATTTTGTACTAGCGTTTTTGCTAATCATATACGTTTTGACGTAATAATCATGGATTTTGTTACCTGGCGCCATATTAGAAGTATGCTAGCTGTTCCTTTGTTACCCTGCTAATGTTAGCATGGTAACATTTCAAGTTAGCATTTTAGTTAATTAAAAAAAAAAATTTTTTTTTTTTTTTTTTAGCATGCTAACATTTTGTACTAGCGTTTTTGCTAATCATATATGTTTTAATATAATATTCATGGATTTTGTTACCTGGTGCCATCTTAGGAGTATGCTAGCTGTTCCTTTGTTGCCATGCTAATGTTAGCATGGTAACATTTCAAGCTAGCATTTTAGTTAATTAAAAAAAAATAAAAAATTTTTTTTAGCATGCTAACATTTTGTAGTAGCGTTTTTGCTAATCATATATGTTTTAACATAATATTCATGGATTTTGATACCTGGCGCCATCTTAGGAGTATGCTAGCTGTTCCTTTGTTGCCATGCTAATGTTAGCATGGTAACATTTCAAGCTAGCATTTTAACAAATTTTATATGTATAAAATTTAAACTGAAACCCCCCCCCCCCCCTTTTTTTCTTTTTTTTTGCTACAGCTGTTACATATATTGTAATATTGTACATGGTAATTGAGATTTGTTATGTATTATATAAAAATATATAATAATATAATATATCAGTATATATTATATACTGTATATATAATATGTAAATACGACATACATGTTATATTGTATATTGATACTATGGTACATTACCAACCTCGTCATGTCCGTTGTGTCCTGGAGCTGCTGGAGCCTATCTCAGTTGCATTCGGGTGGAAGGCGGTGTACACCCTGGACAAGTCGCCACCTCATCTCAGGCACATTGCACTAACCCCTGTTCCACCGTGCTGTAATATTAATTAATATTATATATTAATATATTAATATTAATATATTATTAATAATGTAATTAATAATCATTAATCATTAAAATTAGTAATTAATAATCATTAATAATAATAATCATTAATAATCATTAATAATCATTAATAATAATAATTAATAATTAATAATATCCATCCATCCATTTTCTACCGCTTATTCCCTTTGGGGTCGCGGGGGGCGCTGGAGCCTATCTCAGCTACAATCTGGCGGAAGGCGGGGTACACCCTGGACAAGTCGCCACCTCATCGCAGGGCCAACACAGATAGACAGACAACATTCACACTCACATTCACACACTAGGGCCAATTTAGTGTTGCCAATCAACTTATCCCCAGGTGCATGTCTTTGGAGGTGGGAGGAAGCCGGAGTACCCGGAGGGAACCCACGCAGTCACGGGGAGAACATGCAAACTCCACACAGAAAGATCCCGAGCCCGGGATTGAACCCATGACTACTCAGGACCTTCGTATTGTGAGGCAGATGCACTAACCCCTCTGCCACCGTGAAGCCCTAATTAATAATATAATAATGATAAATATTGATAATTAATATTAATATTAAAAAATAATAATAATAATTTAAAAAAATAAATTTTAGGTCATGTCTGTGCACCCAGATGGAGTGTTTCGAAACTGCAACCGGTTTTGAAAAAGTTTCATTATAATTATTACACCAAATGATACATTCTGAGAATCGTTTTGAATCAAGAATCGATGTATTAATATTAAAAAATAATAATAATAATTTAAAAAATAAATTTTAGGTCATGTCTGTGCACCCAGATGGAGTGTTTCGAAACTGCAACCGGTTTTGAAAAAGTTTCATTATAATTATTACACCAAATGATACATTCTGAGAATCGTTTTGAATCAAGAATCGATGCTGAATTGTATTGTCACCCCAGGAATCGGATTGAATCGTTAGGTACCCAAAGATTCCCACCCCTAATTATGATATACATATATATATTTTTTTTTAACTCTTTTTTAAATCAAGGCACCAATCACTAGCATCAGTTTTAAGCCAACATGTGGATCCCAATCATTTAATTGACACAAATATTACTTTATTCATTCTAAAATATCGACTATAATTTGATTGAAGTTGTTATCATCGTAAACCCTCCACAAGGTGGCGCCATATTTCAATGCTTTGGCTGTGACGTCACTATTTTGAATTTCAGCAATACAGAAAAAAACACACAAATAATGAGTGAGAATAAAATGCACGTACGTATGTGCAAAGTACAAAAAAAAGTAGAATTAAAAAAGACATAATAATAATAATAAACTATACAGTATTGTAGCCTAGCTGGTGTGCGCACGCTTGAACTTACTTTACATAACAAAACGTTTAACCAGAAAAGTGGATACAAATAAACAACTAAAAACAATTCAAAGTCAAAATAATTTTCAAAAAGACTCGACTCGTTCGTCCGTTCCCGCGGTAACGCGAGCGAGAACGACAAGGGGTGTTGCTTGTCCATGCACAATAATTATTACTTATTGCTCTTTTTTGATTTTTGGTTGTGTTTTACTTTTGTAGCTGTATGTGGAAATGGCGCCGCTGAAGCTCTGAGCTATTTAAATGTCTTTCGTGTCATTTCGGTTCTTTAATGTGTCTTTCTTGTTTGTTTGTTTTTTACTTTAGTTCCCCGCTGTGGTAGAAATAAAGTCTGTGCTAGCCTAAACTGGAATACAAATAGATTGTCACCAAGTACCACCTATTATAAACAACATTAAAACACGGTAGCGCAGTAGGCCCAAGTGTTCATTAAAAACAAGGCAGAGATCGTATTTAACAAGTATAATTCATATGTTTGGCCATTGTAACACAGTTTGAACGGTAACACTGTGTCTGAATATTTACTTAAGTGATTATTTGCCGTACCACTAGTAGTAGTAGATCTATTTAATGCAAAGTTAGATTTTCTTTCTTATGTTTTCTGACTTTTTTGTCCAATTAAGGTCCCACTCCTAAAGTGTTAAGAATAAGTCATATATTATTTTTTTATTTTTTTTACGTGAATCTCTACATCCACTTCAGATACATCCATCAATTAAAAGTGTTTTTTCTTGTTTTTTTTAAATGTTTTATGCCCTTTTTGTCAAATAAAACACTGCTGGCAAAAACACAAAATATGTAATATTTTTCCCCAAAAAAGTGTCAACATGTAATATTTGATGTGAAGTAATTGTAGCCTTAAATAGCTCAATAATTCATGACTACATTGATTCATTATTATTTTTTGAGCGATTACAGTTTTTTTTGTTTTTTTTTTAATTACACTTAAGATCTCTGGGACCCAAAAAGGGTCCCACTCATAAAGTGTTAGGAATAAATCATGTATTGTTTTTCTTTACTTGAGTCACTACATCCATTTCAGATACATCCATCAATTAAAAGTGTTTTTTTATGTTTTATGCCCTTTTTGTCAAATAAAACACAGTTTTAAGGCAAAAAACACAAAATATGCAATCTTTTCCCCCCAAAAAGTGTCAAAATGTAATATTTGATGTGAAGTAATTGTAGCCTTAAATATGTCAATAATTCATGACAACATTGATTTTGATTCATTATTATTTTTTGAGCGATGACAGTTTTTTTGTTGTTTTTCTAATTACACTTAAGATCTTGGGGACCCAAAAGGGTCCCACTCATAAAGTGTCAAGAATAAGTCATACATTATTTATTTATTTTTTTACTTGAATCTTTACATCCACTTCAGATACATCCCTCAATAAAAAAAAAATGCTTGTTTTTTTTTATGCCCTTTTTGTCAAATAAAACACAGTTTTATGGCAAAAACACAAAATATGCAATCTTTCCCCCCCAAAAAGTGTCAAAATGTAATAATTGATGTGAAGTAATTGTAGCCTTAAATATGTCAATAATTCATGACAACATTGATTTTAATTCAGTATTATTTTTTGAGCGATGACAGTTTTTGTTGTTGTTTTTTTAATCACACTTAAGATCTTGGGGACCCAAAAGGGTCCCACTCATAAAGTGTTAAGAATAAGTCATATATTATG
This sequence comes from Nerophis lumbriciformis, assembly GCF_033978685.3. Classification (NCBI taxonomy): domain Eukaryota; kingdom Metazoa; phylum Chordata; class Actinopteri; order Syngnathiformes; family Syngnathidae; genus Nerophis; species Nerophis lumbriciformis. The sequence goes on from NC_084576.2 coordinate 23,592,878, forward strand.
TTTTTCTTTACTTGAATCTCTACATCCACTTCAGATACATCCATCAATTAAAAGTCTTTTTTCTTGTTTTTTTTATTTATGTTTTATGCCCTTTTTGTCAAATAAAACACTGTTTTATGGCAAAAACACAAAATATGCAATCTTTTCCCCAAAAAGTGTCAAAATGTAATATTTGATGTGAAGTAATTGTAGCCTTAAATAGGTCAATAATTCATGACTACATTGACTTCATTATTATTTTTTGAGCGATGACAGTTTTTTTTTTTTTTTTTTTTAATTACACTTAAGATCTTGGGGACCCTTTTGGGTCCCACTCATAAAGTGTTAAGAATAGGTCATATATTATGTTTTTTGTCAGAATACTTGTATCTAAGTTATCACAAAACGTTGTGTTTCAATGAGTTCCCGGCGAGCAGACAAAAGCTGTCTTTGATCTTACCAAGCAAAAGGCTTGTAAAACTCCACTGTGTAGAATGGGAAGCGACATGGAAGGTGTCAGTTTCTTTGATGTATTGTAATCCACAGGAAGATTTTGTCTTGACCCGAGATCTACAAAGCGGAGAGGAAGCAGGACCTGATTCCCCTCCAGGCATCTTTTCTTTGAACTGTTTTGTGAACAAAGGCAGCGGCTGTTTACGACCCCCTTCCTTTAGAAACAGCTGTTGCCATGTAATCAGGGAAAGTCCAAATAAAATAGGAGGCGTACACTCTTTCGTCAGAGCGTGGTGGGAGACTGTGCAAGAGTACAGCCCAGACGTTTCTCCTCAATTGAGCTAAATTGAATTCTGTCTGTTTAATTCCTTGCTTCTTGTCTTGTTTAATAGATGTCATCAGGTGTTTGAACCTGACATTTTTCTTTACTTGAATCTCTACAGCCACTTCAGATACATCCATCAATTAAAAGTGTTTTCCCTTGGTTTTATTATGTTTATGTTAATATTTTCAGCGAGATTATCGCTCAAAATAGCATATTAGCATGTTAGCTTGAGCGGGCCACCATTTAAACACCTGACGCTAACACCGCTAGCGACGTTCGTTGCCAGATGGGAAATGACACATTGTCGTACTAGAAGCCAAAAACAATCGTATTTTGAGAGAGATTATCGTTCAAAATAGCATGTTAGCTTGAGCGGGCCATCTTTTTAGCACCTGACGCTAACACCGCTAGCGACATTCGTTGTCGGTGTTGCCAGATGGGAAATGACCCATTATCGTACCAGAAGCCTAAAACAATCGCATTTTGAGCGAGATTATCGGTCAAAATAGCATGTTAGCTTGAGCGGGCCACCTTTTTAACACCTGGCGCTAACACCGCTAACAACATTAGTTGTCGACGTTGCCAAATGGGAAATTACCCATTATCGAACCAAAAGCCTAAAACAATCGTATTTTGAGCGAGATTATCGCTCAAAATAGTATGTTAGCATGTTAGCTTGAGTGGGCCACATTTTTAACACCTGACGCTAACACCGCTAGCGACGTTCGTTGTCAACGTTGCCAGAAGGGAAATTACCAATTATTGTACCAGAATCTTAAAACATTCGTATTTTGAGCGAGATTATCGCTCAAAATTGTATGTTAGCATGTTAGCTTGAGCGGGCCATCTTTTAAATATCGGACGCTAACACCGCTAACGATGTTCATTGTCGACGTTGCCAGATGGGAAATGACCCATTATCGTACCAGAAGCCTAAAATAATCGTATTTTGAGCCAGATTATCGCTCAAAATAGCATGTTAGCATGTCAGCTTGAGCGAGCCATCTTTTAAACACCTGACGTTAACACCGCTAGCAACGTTCATTGTCGACGTTGCCAGATGGGAAATGATACATTATCGTACCAGAAGCTTAAAATAATCGTATTTTGAGCAAAATGATCGGTCAAAATAGCATGTTAGATTGAGCGGGCCACATTTTAACACCTGACGCTAACACCGCTAACCACATTAGTTGTCGGCGTTGCCAGTTGGGAAATGACACATTATCGTACCAAAAGCTTAAAACAATCGCATTTTGAGCGAGATTATTGCTCAAAATCACATGTTAGCTTGAGTAGGCCACCTTTTTAACACCTGACGCTAACACTACTAGCGACGTTAGTTGTCGGCTTTGCCAGATGGGAAATGACCCATTATCGTACCAGAAGCCTAAAACAATCGTATTTTGAGCAAGATTATCGCTCAAAATAGCATGTTAGCATGTTAGCTTGAGTGGGCCACCTTTTTAACACCGCTAGCGACGTTCATTGTCAGCGTTGCCAGATGGGAAATGACACATTATCGTACCAGAAGCCTAAAATAATCGTATTTTGAGCGAGATTATTGCTCAAAATAGCATGTTAGATTGAGCGGGCCACATTTTAACACCTAACGCTAACATCGCTAACCACATTAGTTGTCGGCGTTGCCAGATGTGAAATGACACATTATCGTACCAGAAGCCTAAAACAATCCTATTTTGAGCAAAATTAGTGCTCAAAATAGCATGTTAGCTTGAGCGGGCCACCTTTTTAACACCTGATGCTAACACTGCTAGCGACGTTAGTTGTCGGCGTTGCCAGATGGGAAATTACCCATTATCGTACCAAAAGCTTAAAACAATCGCATTTTGAGCGAGATTATTGCTCAAAATCACATGTTAGCTTGAGTAGGCCACCTTTTTAACACCTGACGCTAACACTACTAGCGACGTTAGTTGTCGGCTTTGCCAGATGGGAAATGACACATTATCGTACCAAAAGCCTAAAACAATCGTATTTTGAGCGAGATTATCGCTCAAAATAGCATGTTAGCATGTTAGCTTGAGTGGGCCACCTTTTTAACACCGCTTGCGACGTTCATTGTCAGCGTTGCCAGATGGGAAATGACACATTATCGTACCAGAAGCCTAAAATAATCGTATTTTCAGCGAGATTATCGCTCAAAATAGTATGTTAGCATGTTAGCTTAAGTGGGCCATATTTTCAACACCTGACGCTAACACCGCTAGCGACGTTAGTTGTCGACATTGCCAGATTGGAAATAACTCATTATCGTACCAGAATCTTAAAACAATCGTATTTTGAGCGAGATTATTGCTCAAAATAGCATGTTAGCTTGAGCGGGCCACCTTTTTAAAACCTGACGCTAACAGCGCTAACAACGTCCGTTGTGGGCGTTGCCAGATGGAAAATTACACATTGTCTATCAGAAGCCTAAAACAATCCTATTTTGAGCAAGATTATCGCTCAAAATAGCATGTTAGCATGCTAGCCTGAGCGGGCCACCTTTTTAACACCGCAAGCGGCGTTCATTGTCAGCGTTGCCAGATGGGAAATGACACATTATCGTACCAGACGCCTATAACAAATGTATTTTGAGCGAGATTATCACTGCTAGCAACAAAATAATAAACGTCGAAACAAAAACATTGGTTGCCAAATGTTTGCGTGATGAAGAATGACAATGTGTAAGCAATACAGTACGTCTGGCAACGTGGTGGGCTGTAAAGGAGCTTGACAACGTCTTGATATAAACACCTGGGACGGTCAGAGCGAGCTCACATTGCCGCCGTCTATAAATATCCGTCTGGGACGGTTGGCGTTCCGAGTTGAACACTTGAGCCATCAAACACGCGCCGTGGCTTCCAGGGGAGGAATGCATGACGTTTCTTAATTGCTTCTTCTTGCTGCTCTGGCACGGAACATTCCGGTAGGCGATATTTTGGTCCCACGGGGCCTCAGATTGGTTATTAGAAAGCTGACGGGAAGGCGGCTAACGGTTTGACACGCTCTCTGTTATTTTAACTAGGACGATGTCAAAAAGGAACGGAAGTCTGGAGCTAGCATGCTAGGTGCTAACGACGATGTTAGCACCTAGCATGCTAGGTGCTAACGGCGCTTTTAGCAGGTGAAACTTTTCGACATAGAGGAACCTCTAGTGGCCGTCTGAGGAAGTGCGGTTAGCTGTTGAAATCGTGTAAAAAAAAAAAAAACACCACATGTCAGAATGTGGGGCCTCCAAAATAAAAGCCCAAGTAATGTAAAAAGGGTGAGAAAACATAAAAAGACTCACCTGCTGATTGGTTCTTTTACGTCGCATGCTAACATCCCCTGCAAAGATGACATTCAATAAATACTTTTGTATACATTTGTTATAATATTGATCATTCACTTAGTCACTTACCTCCTCACCACCGTTGACGTGCCTTTTATAACAACTTTATTTTGCTAAATTAGCTGTTAGCATTTAGTACGAATTATAGTCTTTAAAAGATCGAACCCTTTCAAGACTTGACTGAAGCCTGCGATTGACTAGTCATGTGACTCTGAGGTTGACGGCAGAAAATGTGGCTAAAAAAGTTAGCATGCTAACATTTTAATGTTAGCATACAGTTAGCATATGTCAAGCACCAAGTTATATAAATCTGAGGTGACTAGAAGTAAATGTGGCTAAAAAAGTTAGCATGCTAACATTTTAGTGTTAGCATACTGTTAGCATATGTCAAGTACCAAGTTATATAAATCTGAGGTTTATGGCAGTAAATGTGGCTAAAAAAGTTAGTATACCGTTAGTATATGTCAAGTACCAAGTTATATAAATCTGAGCTGACCGGCAGTAAATGTGGCTAAAAAAGTTAGCATGATACATTTTAATGTTAGCATACAGTTAGCATATGTCAAGCACCAAGTTATATGAATCTGAGGTTTATGGCAGCAAATGTGGCTAAAAAAGTTAGCATGCTAAATTGTTAATGTTAGCATACAGTTAGCATATGTCAAGCACCAAGTTATATAAATCTGAGATGACTAGAAGTAAATGTGGCTAAAAAAGTTAGCAAGATACATTTTAATGTTAGCATACAGTTAGCATATGTCAAGCACCAAGTTATATAAATCTGAGGTTTACGGCAGCAAATGTGGCTAAAAAAGTTAGCATGCTAAATTGTTAATGTTAGCATACAGTTAGCATATGTCAAGTACCAAGTTATATAAATCTGAGCTGACCGGCAGTAAATGTGGCTAAAAAAGTTAGCATGATAAATTTTAATGTTAGCATACAGTTAGCATATGTCAAGCACCAAGTTATATAAATCTGAGGTTTACGGCAGCAAATGTGGCTAAAAAAGTTAGCATGCTAAATTGTTAATGTTAGCATACAGTTAGCATATGTCAAGCACCAAGTTATATAAATCTGAGATGACTAGAAGTAAATGTGGCTAAAAAAGTTAGCAAGATAAATTTTAATGTTAGCATACAGTTAGCATATGTCAAGCACCAAGTTATATAAATCTGAGGTTTATGGCAGCAAATGTGGCTAAAAAAGTTAGCATGCTAAATTGTTAATGTTAGCATACAGTTAGCATATGTCAAGCACCAAGTTATATAAATCTGAGATGACTAGAAGTAAATGTGTCTAAAAAAGTTAGCATGGTTAGCGTATGTCAAGCACCAAGTTAAATAAAAAATGAGGTGACCGGCAGTGAATGTGGCTAAAAAAGTTAGCATGCTAACATCTTAATGTTAGCATACAGTTAGCGTATGTCAAGCACCAAGTTATATACTGTAAATCTGAGTTGACCGGCAGTAAATGTGGCTAAAAAAGTTAGCATGCTAACATTTTAATGTTAGCATACTGTTAGCATGTGTCAAGCACCAAGTAATATAAATCTGAGGTGACTGGCAGTAAATGTGGCTAAAAAAGTTAGCATGCTAACATTTTAATGTTAGCATATGTCAAGCACCAAGTTATATTAATCTGAGGTTTACGGCAGTAAATGTGGCTAAAAAAGTTAGCATGCTAACATTTTAATGTTAGCATACAGTTAGCATATGTCAAGCACCAAGTTATATAAATCTGAGGTGACTAGAAGTAAATGTGGCTAAAAAAGTTAGCATGCTAACATTTTAGTGTTAGCATACTGTTAGCATATGTCAAGTACCAAGTTATATAAATCTGAGGTTTATGGCAGTAAATGTGGCTAAAAAAGTTAGCATACCGTTAGTATATGTCAAGTACCAAGTTATATAAATCTGAGCTGACCGGCAGTAAATGTGGCTAAAAAAAGTTAGCATGATAAATTTTAATGTTAGCATACAGTTAACATATGTCAAGCACCAAGTTATATAAATCTGAGGTTTACGGCAGCAAATGTGGCTAAAAAAGTTAGCATGCTAAATTGTTAATGTTAGCATACAGTTAGCATATGTCAAGCACCAAGTTATATAAATCTGAGATGACTAGAAGTAAATGTGGCTAAAAAAGTTAGCAAGATAAATTTTAATGTTAGCATACAGTTAGCGTATGTCAAAGACCAAGTTATATAAATCTGAGGTTTATGGCAGCAAATGTGGCTAAAAAAGTTAGCATGCTAAATTGTTAATGTTAGCATACAGTTAGCATATGTCAAGCACCAAGTTATATAAATCTGAGATGACTAGAAGTAAATGTGGCTAAAAAAGTTAGCATGATTAGCGTATGTCAAGCACCAAGTTAAATAAAAAATGAGGTGACAGGCAGTAAATGTGGCTAAAAAAGTTAACATGCTAACATTTTAATGTTAGCATACAGTTAGCATATGTCAAGCACCAAGTTACATACTGTAAATCTGAGTTGACCGGCAGTAAATGTGGCTAATAAATTAGCATGATAAAATTTTAATGTTAGCAAACAGTTAGCATATGTCAAGCACCAAGTTATATAAATCTGAGGTTTACGGCAACAAATGTGGCTAAAAAAGATAGCATGCTGAAATGTTAATGTTAGCAAACAGTTAGCATATGTCAAGCACCAAGTTATATAAATCTGAGGTGACCGGCAATAAATGTGGCTAAAAAAGTTAGCATGGTTAGCGTATGTCAAGCACCAAGTTATATAAATCTGAGGTAAGCGGCAGTAAATGTGGCTAAAAAGTTAGCATGCAAAATTTTAATGTTAGCATACAGTTATCATATGTCAAGCACCAAGTTATATTAATCTGAGGTGACCGGCAGTAAATGTGGCCAAAAAAAAGTTAGCATGCTAACATTTTAATGTTAGCATACCGTTAGCATATGTCAATAAATGATAAATGATAAATGGGTTGTACTTGTATAGCGCTTTTCTACCTTCAAGGTACTCAAAGCGCTTTGACACTACTTCCACATTTACCCATTCACACACACATTCACACACCGATGGAGGGAGCTGCCATGCAAGGCGCTAACCAGCACCCATCAGGAGCAAGGGTGAAGTGTCTTGCTCAGGACACAACGGACATGACGAGGTTGGTACTAGGTGGGGATTGAACCAGGGACCCTTGGGTCGCGCACGGCCACTCTTCCACTGCGCCACGCCGCCCCCAAGTACCAAATTATATAAATCTGACGTGACCGGCACTAAATGTGGCTAAAAAAAGTTAGCATGCTAACATTTTAATGTTAGCATACAGTTAGCGTGTGTCAAGCACCAAGTTATATAAATCTGAGGTTTACGGCAGCAAATGTGACTAAAAAAGTTAGCATGATAACTTTTAATGTTAGCAAACAGTTAGCATATGTCAAGCACCAAGTTATATAAATCTGAGATGACTAGAAGTAAATGTGGCTAAAAAAGTTAGCATGCTAACATTTTAATGTTAGCATACAGTTAGCGTATGTCAAGCACCAAGTTAAATAAAAAATGAGGTGACAGGCAGAAAATGTGGCTAAAAAATTAGCATGATAAAATTTTAATGTTAGCAAACAGTTAGCATATGTCAAGCACCAAGTTATATAAATCTGAGGTTTACGGCAGCAAATATGGCTAAAAAAGATAGCATGCTAAAATGTTAATGTTAGCATACAGTTAGCATATGTCAAGCACCAAGTTATATAAATCTGAGCTGACCGGCAGTAAATGTGGCTAAAAAAGTTAGCATGCTAACATTTTAATGTTAGCATACCGTTAGCATATGTCAAGTACCAAGTTATATAAATCTGAGGTGACCTGCAGTAAATGTGGCTAAAAAAGTCAAAATGCTAACATTTTAATGTTAGCATACAGTTAGCATATGTCAAGCACCAAGTTATATAAATCTGAGGTTTACGGCAGCAAATGTGGCTAAAAAAGTTAGCATGATAACTTTTATTGTTAGCAAACAGTTAGCATATGTCAAGCAACAAGTTATATAAATCTGAGGTTTAAGGCAGTAAATGTGGTTAAAAAAGTTAGCATGCTAACATTTTATGTTAGCATACTGTTAGCATGTGTCAAGCACCAAGTAATATAAATCTGAGGTGACCGGCAGTAAATGTGGCTAAAAAGGTTAGCATGCTAACATTTTAATGTTAGCATATGTCAAGCACCAAGCTATATTAATCTGAGGTTTACGGCAGCAAATGTGGCTAAAAAAGTTAGCATGCTAACATTTTAATGTTAGCATATGTCAAGCACCAAGTTATATAAATCTGAGGTTTACGGCAGCAAATGTGGCTAAAAAAGTTAGCAAGCTAAAATGTTTATGTTAGCATACAGTTAGCAAAAGTCAAGCACCAAGTTATATAAATCTGAGCTGACCGGCAGTAAATGTGGCTAAAAAATTAGCATGATAAAATTTTAATGTTAGCAAACAGTTAGCATATGTCAAGCACCAAATTATATAAATCTGAGGTTTATCGCAGCAAATGTGGCTAAAAAAGTTAGCATGCTAACATTTTAATGTTAGCATACCGTTAGCATATGTCAAGTACCAAGTTATATAAATCGGTGGTGACCGGCAGTAAATGTGGCTAAAAAAGTTAGCATGTAGCATACAGTAAGCGTATGTCAAGCACCAAGTTATATAACTCTGAGGTGACCGGCAGTAAATGTGGCTAAAAAAGTTAAAATGCTAACATTTTAATGTTAGCATACAGTTAGCATATGTCAAGCACCAAGTTATGTAAATCTGAGGTGACCGGCAGTAAATGTGGCTAAAAAAGTTAAAATGCTAACATTTTAATGTTAGCATACAGTAAGCGTATGTCAAGCACCAAGTTATATAAATCTGAGGTTTACGGCAGCAAATGTAGCTAGAAAAGTTAGCATGCTAAAATGTTAATGTTAGCATACAGTTAGCAAATGTCAAGCACCAAGTTATATAAATCGGTGGTGACCGGCAATAAAAGTGGCTAAAAAAGTTAGCATGGTTAGCGTATGTCAAGCACCAAGTTATATAAAAAATGAGGTGACCGGCAGTAAATGTGGCTAAAAAAGTTAGCATGCTAACATTTAAATGTTTGGCATACAAACAGTTAGAATATGTCAAGTAACAAGTTATATCAATCTAAGGAGTACGGCAACACATTTGGCTAAAAAAGTATGCATGCTATCATTTTATTGTTAGCATAAAAACAGTTAGCATGTGCCAAGTACCAAGAGTATAAACCTAAGGTGTAAAGCGGCAAAATGAGCTAAAAAAAAAAAAGTTAGCATGCTAATATTATCATGCTAATGTTAACCAGCTAATAGTTAGCCCTTGTCAAGTACCAAGGTACTTGATTCTAACGTGTCCAGCGGAAAATTTGGCTATAAAAGTTTGCATGCTAATGTTATCATGCTAATTTGCTAATGTAAGCATGTTAGCAGTTATGTCAAGTACCAAGTTATAGGAATCTCAGTTGTACGGTGGCAAACTTGGCTAAAAAAGTGAGCATGCTAATATTAGCATGCTAACAGTTTGCATATATCTAATACCAAAATATATGATTCTGTGGTGAGGTAGCTTAAAAAATAGCATGCTAATGTTATCATGCTAACACATTAATTTTAGCATGCTAACACATTAATTTTAGCATACTAACAGTTTGCATGTCAAGTATCATGTTTTATGACTCTGGGGTGTACGGCAGCAACATTGGCTAAAAAAAAAACATGTTAATGTTATCATGCTAACACGCTAATGTTAGCATATGTGAAGTAGCACGTTATATGACTAAGGTGCACAGCAGCAATAATGGCTAAAAAAAATTGCGTGCTAACATGCTAATGTTATCATACTAACCTGTTAATGTTAGCATGATACCAGTTAGCATATGTCAAGCACCAAGTTATGACTCTAAGGTATACCGTGGTCAAATTTGATAAAAACATTAGCATGCTAACAATACCGAGTTATATGAATCTGAGGTGTACGGCGGCAACATTGGCTAAAACGATTAGCATGTTAATGTCATCATGCTAACGTTAGCATATGTGAAGTACCAAGTTATATGACTGAGGTGTACGGTGGCAATAATGGATACAAAAAAATTGCATGCTAACATGCTAATGTTAGCATATGTGAAGTACCAAGTTATATGACTGAGGTGTACGGCGGCAATAATGGATAAAAAAAAATTGCATGCTAACATGCTAATGTTACCATGCCAACATGTTAATGTTAGCATGCTAACATGCTAATGTTAGCATATGTGAAGTACCAAGTTATATGAATCTGAGGTGTACGGCGGCAACATTGGCTAAACCGATTAGCATGTTAATGTCATCATGCTAACATGCTAATGTTAGCATATGTGAAGTACCAAGTTATATGACTGAGTTGTACGGCGGCAATAATGGATTAAAAAAAATTGCATGCTAACATGCTAATGTTAGCATATGTGAAGTACCAAGTTATATGACTGAGGTGTACGGCGACAATAATGGATAAAAACAAATTGCATGCTAACATGCTAATGTTAGCACATGTGAAGTACCAAGTTATATGACTGAGGTGTACGGCGGCAATAATGGATTAAAAAAAAAATTGCATGCTAACATGCTAATGTTACCATGCCAACATGTTAATGTTAGCATGCTAACATGCTAATGTTAGCATATGTGAAGTACCAAGTTATATGAATCTGAGGTGTACGGCGGCAACATTGGCTAAAACGATTAGCATGTTAATGTCATCATGCTAACATGCTAATGTTAGCATATGTGAAGTACCAAGTTAGATGACTGAGTTGTACGGCGGCAATAATGGATAAAAAAAAATTGCATGCTAACATGCTAATGTTAGCATATGTGAAGTACCAAGTTATATGACTGAGGTGTACGGCGGCAATAATGGATAAAAAAAAATTGCATGCTAACATGCTAATGTTAGCACATGTGAAGTACCAAGTTATATGACTGAGGTGTACGGCGGCAATAATGGATAAAAAAAAATTGCATGCTAACATGCTAATGTTAGCACATGTGAAGTACCAAGTTATATGACTGAGGTGTACGGCGGCAATAATGGATTAAAAAAAAAAAGCATGCTAACATGCTAATGTTACCATGCCAACATGTTAATGTTAGCATGCTAACATGCTAATATTAGCATATGTGAAGTACCAAGTTATATGAATCTGAGGTGTACGGCGGCAACATTGGCTAAAACGATTAGCATGTTAATGTCATCATGCTAACATGCTAATGTTAGCATATGTGAAGTACCAAGTTATATGACTGAGTTGTACGGCGGCAATAATGGATAAAAAAAAATTGCATGCTAACATGCTAATGTTAGCATATGTGAAGTACCAAGTTATATGACTGAGGTGTACGGCGGCAATAATGGATAAAAAAAAATTGCATGCTAACATGCTAATGTTAGCACATGTGAAGTACCAAGTTATATGATTGAGGTGTACGGCGGCAATAATGGATAAAAACAAAAATTGCATGCCAACATGTTAATGTTAGCATAATAACAGTTAGCATATGTCAAGCACCAAGTTATGACTTTAAGGTGTACCGCGGTCAAATGTGCTAAAAACATTAGCATGCTAACAATACCAATACAGAATCTGAGGTGTACGGCGGAAACGATTAGCATGTTAATGTCATCATGCTAACATGCTAATGTTAGCACATGTGAAGTACCAAGTTATATGACTGAGGTGTACGGCGGCAATAATGGATAGAAAAAAATAGCATGCTAACATGCTAATGTTAGCATAATAACAGTTAGCATATGTCAAGCACCAAGTTATGACTTTAAGGTGTACCGCGGTCAAATTTGCTAAAAACATTCGCATCGTAATAAGTTATATGACGCTGAGGTGTACGGCGGCAAAAAGTTAGCATGCTAACAGGCTAATGTTATCATGCTAACATGTTAATGTTAGCATAATACCAGTTAGCAAATGTCAAGCACCAAGTTATGACTCTAAGGTGTACCGCGGTCAAATTTGCTAAAAACATTAGCATGCTAATAATACCAATACAGAATCTGAGGTGTACGGCGGCAATATTGGCTAAAACAATTAGCATGTTAATGTCATCATGCTAACAAGCTAATGTTAGCACATGTGAAGTACCAAGTTATATGACTGAGGTGTACGGCGGCAATAATGGATAAAAAAACAATTGCATGCTAACATGCTAATTTTACCACGCCAACATGTTAATGTTAGCATAATAACAGTTATAAAAAATAAAAATAAAACAAAACAAATAAAATAAAAAATAAAAAAAACAACACTGTTAGCATAATAACAGTTATAAAAAATAAAATTAAAAATTAAAAAATTTAAAAAAAAAAAAAAAACACTCTTAGCATAATAACAGTTATAAAAAAAATTTTTTTTTAAATTAAATAAAATAAAAAATAAAAAAACAACAGGTTGCATACTAACCTGTTAGCATTCATTACAGAGCTAAATGTTCAAGCTAAATGATCATTGCTGTATTAATGGGCACAATGTATTTCTTTCTGTCAAAGCTTGTTAGCACAATGCTAACAGTAGAGTTAGTCCACATGGAGAAGTGAGCATGACAAATGAGAAACAAGAACAAAGAGCATGTCAGTTGCGTTTATTCGTCATGAATGCACAGGTTGGACACAAATGTACATTAGCGTGGAGACAAAAAGTACCGTGTCTCAAGCAGAAGAGTTTTAGCACTTTAGCATGGTCGCTAAGAAGCTAGAGACTATTCTTGGACTTACTGTGCTCCATCGGAACCTTCTAGAAGATTCCTTGGCTAGGTTGGTAGTGCTAAAACTCTTGTGCTTGGACACCTGAGGAGGTATTTAACTGTCGAACATCTTCTTCCTGTCCGACTTGTCCTCGATGTTCTTACGCCAGTCGCCCACGTCGCGCAGCTGCTTGTCCTGCAAACACAAAGACGCACGTCAGTAGTCCACCTGGTCCTGATCCGGTTCCTCGGTTCTCACCTCCTCTTTGACCTCCTTCTTGACCTGCTTGAGGTTGGCCCTCAGGTCCATGTTGACCGTGTGCTTGGAGCCCAGCAGAGCCTTCAACATGGCGTCCGCAGACATGCGCACCTTCTTCAGGCGAGGGCGCTTGAACTTGCCCCTCATGTCCACGATCTTGATGTTGAGGTCCCGCACCTCGCTCACCACCATGTTGAGCTTGAACTCTAGACTGTAGCGCTCCTCCTCGCTCATGTCGAGCTGCTCGTGGAGCTTCTGGCACAGCTCCTGAGGGGACGTCACGGTGAGGCCGGCGGAACTTTTTTAACCGTGGCGTGTTCTCACCCTCAGCTCGTCGCCACTGTAGGGCAGCTCCAGGGGAGGACACTTGTCCGCCAGGAACCTCTCCCGCTCGCCGACCTTTTCCGTGGCCTCGGCCTCCAGCAGGTTGTTGGCGACCACAAGCATGCAGCTCTGAGGGCAGAACGCCAACAGGTCAGTCACATATTGGAAAGTGTGCTAACTTTTCCTACGTGTGCATGTAAATAGACTGATAATAGACTGTATTTGTGTTATTCACATGTAAATAGACTGATAATAGACTGTATTTGTGTTATTCACATGTAAATAGACTGATAATAGACTGTATTTATATTATTCACATGTAAATAGACTGATAATAGACTGTATTTATATTATTCACATGTAAATAGACTGATAATAGACTGTATTTACATTATTCACATGTAAATAGACTGATAATAGACTGTATTTATGTTATTCACATGTAAATAGACTGATTAATAGACTGTATTTATATTATTCACATGTAAATAGACTGATAATAGACTGTATTTATATTATTCACATGTAAATAGACTGATAATAGACTGTATTTATATTATTCACATGTAAATAGACTGATAATAGACTGTATTTATATTATTCACATGTAAATAGACTGATAATAGACTGTATTTATATTATTCACATGTAAATAGACTGATAATAGACTGTATTTATATTATTCACATGTAAATAGACTGATAATAGACTGTATTTATATTATTCACATGTAAATAGACTGATAGACTGTATTTATATTATTCACATGTAAATAGACTGATAGTAGACTGTATGTATGTTATTCACATGTAAATAGACTGATAATAGACTGTATTTATATTATTCACATGTAAATAGACTGATAATAGACTGTATTTATATTATTCACATGTAAATAGACTGATAATAGACTGTATTTATATTATTCACATGTAAATAGACTGATAATAGACTGTATTTATATTATTCACATGTAAATAGACTGATAATAGACTGTATTTATGTTATTCACATGCAAATAGACTGATTAATAGACTGTATTTATATTATTCACATGTAAATAGACTGATTAATAGACTGTATTTATATTATTCACATGAAAATAGACTGATAATAGACTGTATTTATATTATTCACATGTAAATAGACTGATAATAGACTGTATTTATATTATTCACATGTAAATAGACTGATAATAGACTATTTACATTATTCACATGTAAATAGACTGATAATAGACTGTATTTATGTTATTCACATGTAAATAGACTGATTAATAGACTGTAATTATATTATTCACAAGTAAATAGACTGATTAATAGACTGTATTTATATTATTCACATGTAAATAGACTGATAATAGACTGTATTTATGTTATTCACATGTGAATAATGCTGTATAATAGACTGTATTTATGTTATTCACATGTGATAAATGCTGTATGATAGACTGTATTTATGTTATTCACATGTAAATAGACTGATAGTAGACTGTATTTGTGTTATTCACATGTGAATAATACTGTATAATAGACTGTATGTATGGTATTCTCATGTAAATAGACTGATAGTAGACTATTTATGTTATTCACATGTGAATAATGCTGATAATAGACTGTATTTGTGTTATTCACATGTAAATAGACTGATAATAGACTGTATTTATGTTATTCACATGTGAACAATGCTGTATAATAGACCGTATTTATGTTATTCACATGTAAATAGACTGATAATAGACTGTATTTATATTATTCACATGTAAATAGACTGATAGTAGACTGTATTTATGTTATTCACATGTGAATAATGCTGTATATAGACTGTATGTATGTTATTCACATGTAAATAGACTGATAATAGACTGTATTTATATTATTCACATGTAAATAGACTGATAGTGATGTGTTATTCACATGTGAATAATGCTGTATAATAGACTGTATTTATGTTATTCACATGTGAATAATGCTGTATAATAGACTGTATTTATGTTATTCACATGTGAATAATGCTGTATAATAGACTGTATTTATGTTATTTACATGTGAATAATGCTGTATAATAGACTGTATTTATGTTAATCACATGTGAATAATGCTGTATAATAGACTGTATTTATGTTATTCACATGTGAATAATGCTGTATAATAGACTGTGTTTATGTTATTCACATGTGAATAATGCTGTATAATAGACTGTATTTATGTTATTGACTGTATTTATGTTATTCACATGTGAATAATGCGGTATAATAGACTGTATTTATGTTATTCACATGTGAATAATGCTGCATAATAGACTATTTATGTTATTCACATAAATTATTTATTAAAATACTTAAAAAAATATTAATTTACATTTGACACGTTTATTGTATCACATTTTTGAATGAGTTAATGAAATAATTATTGAAAGATATATTTTTTTATTTAATTCTGTCCCTTTTGGTGGTCAGCTTGGTCACGCTTACCTTCAGAGTGTGCTTGCGTCTGGCCGACAGTCGCTTCCTAAACACAAGTATTTGTATTAAAAACCAAGCATTTGTAATAATTAAGTATTTGTAATAACAACAAAGTATTTATAATAATGACAAAATTATTAGTTATAAAGTGTTTGTATTAAAAACCAAGTATTTGTAATAATTCAATATTTGTATTAATAGAGTATTTGTAATAATAACAAAAGTATTTGTAATAATTAAGTATTGGTATTAATGACAAAGTATTTGTAATAAAGTATTAGTTATAATAACAAGTATTTGTATTAAAAACTAAGTATTTGTAATAATTAAGTGTTTGTATTAATAACAAAGTATTTGTAATAAAGTAAATGTAATAATAAAGTATTTGTAATCATAACAAAAGTATTTGTAATAAAGTATTTGTATTAAAAACCAAGTAATTGTAATAGTTAAGTATTTATATTAATAACACAATATTTTTAATAAAGTATTTGTTATAATAAAGTATTTGTATTAAAAACTAAGTGTTTCTAATAATTAAGTTTTTGTATCAATAACAAAATATTTGTAAGAATGTATTTGCAATAATAAAGTATTTGCAATAAAATATTTGGATTAAAAACTAAGTATTTGTAATAAATAAGTATTTGTAATAATAACAAAATATTTGTCATAACAAAGTATTTGTAATAAAGTATTTGTATTAAAAACTAAGTATTTGTAATAATTAAGTATTTGTTTTAATAAAAAAATATTTGTAATAACAAAGTATTTGCAATAATAAAGTATTTGTAATAAAGTATCTGATTTAAAAACTAAGTATTGGTAATAATTAAGTATTTTTATTAATAACTAAATATTTGTAATAACGAAGTATTTGCAATGAAGTATTTGTATAAAAAACTAAGTATTCATAACAATTAAGTATTTATTTTAATAACAAAGTATTAGTAATAATAAAGTATTTCTAATAATAAAGTATTTATAATAATAACAAAGTATTTGTATTAACCAAGTATTTGTAATAATAAAGTATTCGTATTAAAAACAAATTTTCTGTGTTAGCTTTATAAAACGGACATGGCTACATGGGGCAGCATAGCTCGGTTGGTAGCGCGGCCGTGCCAGCAACTTGAGAGTTGCAGGTTCGATCCCCGCTTCCGCCATCCTAGTCACTGCCGTTGTGTCCTTGGGCAAGACAATTTACCCACCTGCTCCCAGTGCCACCCACACTGGTTTAAATGTAACTTAGATATTGGGTTTCACAATGTAAAGCGCTTTGAGTCACTTGAGAAAAAGCGCTATATAAATGTAATTCACTTCACTTCACTTTAATTCACTTCACTTCAATAAAATACCTTAAAAAGACATTTAGTTTATAAAACAAAGTATTTGTAATAATAACAAAGTATTTGTATTAAAAACAAAGTACATGTAAATAAGAAAGTATTTGTAAAAAATAAAGTATTTGTAATATTACCAAATTATTTGTAATAAAGTATTTGTAATAATAAAGTATTTTTAAATAGAAAGTATTTGTAATAATAAAGTAATTGTATCAAAATCAAAGTATTTGCAATAATAAAAATTTTTTGTAACAATAACAAAGTATTTGTATTAAAAACTAATCATTTGTAATAATAACAAAGTATTAGCATTAAAAAAACTAAGTATTTGTCTTAATAACAAAGTATTTGCAATAATAACAAATATTTGTTATAATAAAGTATTTCTAAGTGAATAAGTCACATCTAAAGCCTCACAGCGACTTATTGCAGGGTGTTGGGTTATATCAGGACGCCAAGACCACTTTGTGAGCCGATAGATTTCATGGCCAGTATTTTTAGAAGATAGAAAAAGATCAAGACGACCTATCAGATGTTTCACTTTAAACTGCAAACTAACATCGCTAGCCTGTGTGCTAAATATTAGCAACTAGCAAGAAGCTTGTTTTCTACGCTTTTCTGTGTTAGCTTTATAAAATGAACACGGCTACTTTTCAAATAAAATAACTTAAAACTACATTTAGTGTATTAACACAAAGAGCTAATTGTAACCTTAAAACTACTAGCAAACATTACTAGCTTGTGTGCTTAATATTAGCAGCTAGCAAGAAGCTAATTCTCTACACTTTTTTGTGTTAGCTTTATGGCTACTTTTCAAACTAAATAGCTTAAAAGACATTTAGTTGACAAAACAAGCCATTATTTTGACAAAAAGAGCTATGTGTGACCTTAAAACTACTAGCTAACGTCGCTAGCCTGCATGCTTAATATTAACAGCTAGTGAGAAGCTCATGTTCTACACTTTTCTGTGTTAGCTTTAAAAAACGGACACGGCTACTTTCCTAATAAAATACCTTAAAAAGACCTTTAGTTTATAAAAACAAAGTATTTGTAAATAATAAAGTATTTGTAATATTAACAAATGATTTGTAATAATAAAGTATTTGTATTAAAAACTAATAATTTGTAATAATAAAAAAGTATTAGCATTAAAAAAACAAAGTATTGGTCTTAATAACAAAGTATCTGTTTTAAAAACAAAGTATTTGTCCTAATAAAGTATTTGTAATAATACAATATTTGTATTAATAACAAGGTATTTGTAATAAGAACAAATATTTGTTATAATAAAGTATTTATAAATAATAAACTATTTGTATTAATAGCAAAGTATTTGTAATAATAACAAATATTTGTTATAATAAAGTATATATAAATAATTAAGTATTTGTAAATAATACAATATTTTTGAATAATAAAGTATTTGTATTAAAGTATTGGTAAATAATAAAGTATTTTTAATAGTAACAAAGTATTTGTAAATAATAAAGTATTTGTAACAATTTAAAAAAATTGTATTATCAACAAAGTATTTGTTTATAATAAAGTATTTGTAATTGTAACAAAATATTTGTGCTAATAACAAAGTATTTTTAATAATGACAAATATTTGTTATAATAAAGTATTTGTAAATAATAAAGTATTTGTAAATAATACAATATTTGTAAATAATAACGTATTTGTATCAATAAAGTATTGGTAAATAATAAAGTATTTTTAATAATAACAAAGTATGTGTAAATAATAAAGTATTTGTAACAATTTCAATTTTTTTATTATTAACAAAGTATTTGTTTATAATAAAGTATTTGTAACAATTTAAATTTTTTTATTATTAACAAAGTATTTGTAGTAATAAAGTATTTAAAATAATAACAAAGTATTTGTATTAATAACAAAATATTTGTATTAATAACAAAGTATTTGTATTAATAACAAAATATTTGTATTAATAACAAAGTATTTGTATTAATGACAAAGTATTTGTAAATAATAACCAAGTATTTTTATTAATGACAGAGTATTTGTAAATAAGAACAAAGTATTTGTAATAATAACAACATATTTGTATTAATGACAAAGTATTGTATTAATGACAAAGTATTTGCAAATAATAAAGTATTTGTAATAACAAAATATTTCTAACAATAATTAAGTATTTGTAGTAAGAACAACTTATTTGTGATATTAACAAAGTATTTGTAACAACAAAATATTTGTAACAAAAAAAGTATTTGTAATAACAAAGTATTTGTAATAACAACAACATATTTCTAACAATAAAGTATTTGAAATAATAACAACATATTAGTAATAATAATAAAGTATTTGTAATAACAACAACATATTTCTAACAATAATAAAGTATTTGAAATAATAACAACATATTTGTAACAATAATAAAGTATTTGTAATAATAACAAAGTATTTGTTATGACAACAAAATGTTAGTAACAACATTAAATTATTTGTAATAACAAAATATTTGTAACAATAATAAAGTATTTGTAACAATAATAAAGTATTTGTAACAACAATGAAGTATTTGAAATCATAAATTTTTTTCTAATAATAATAAAGTATTTGAAAATAATAACATATTTGTAACAATAATAAAGTATTTGTAACAACAACTCACTCAGTGGCCATGATGGCTGCTTGATGTGGACGTTATCTGTGAAGAAACAGACAAGAAAAGAACATTTGTACATGAGTGCTAAAACACGCTTAAAGTTCATATCAGATGTCATGTTCTAACATGAAATGTTAGCGCTTAGCTCGTAGCATAGCGTAGCCATCGAAGACGTGTCTCCATTTGGAACGCTACTTTTAGCTCCTCAAATGAATAAGTCAAATCTAAAGCCTCACAGCGACTTATTGCAGGGTGTTGGGTTATATCAGGACGCCAAGACCACTTTGTGAGCCGATAGATTTCATGGCCAGTATTTTTAGAAGATAGAAAAAGATCAAGACGACCTATCAGATGTTTCACTTTAAACTGCAAACTAAAATTGCGAACCTGTGTGCTAAATATTAGCAACTAGCAAAAAGCTTGTTTTCGACGCTTTTCTGTGTTAGTTTTATAAAACGAACACGGCTACTTTTCAAATAAAATAACTTAAAACTACATTTAGTTCATAAACACAAAGAGCTCATTGTAACCTTAAAACTACTAGCAAACATTACTAGCTTGTGTGCTTAATATTAGAAGCTAGCAAGTAGCTAATTCTCTACACTTTTTTGTGTTAGCTTTATGGCTACTTTTCAAACTAAATAGCTAAAAAGACGTTTAATTAATGAAACAAGTCTTTATTTTGACAGGAAGAGCTATGAGTGATCTTAAAACTACTAGGTAACGTTGCTAGCCTGCATGCTTAATATTAGCAGCTAGCGAGAAGCTCATGTATAAAAACGGACACGGCTACTTTCCAAATAAAATACCTTAAAAAGGCATTTAGTTTTTAAAAACAAAACTATTTGTAATAATAACAAAGTACGTGTATTAAAAACAAAGTATGTGTAAATAATAATAAAGTATTTGTAATATTAACAAACAGCCTTAATTTTGACAAAAAGGAGCTAATTGTGACCTTAAAATTACTAGCCTGTGTGCTAAATATTAGCAACTACTTTTTTCTTGCGTTAACTTTATAAAATGGACACAGCTACTATTCAAATAAAATAATTTAAAAAAATAACATTTGGTTTATAAAAACAGCCTTCCTACGTGTGACCTTAAAACCGCTAGCTAACATCTCTAGCCCGTGTGCTTAATATTAGCAGCTAGCAAGAAGTTAATTGTTTACACTTTTTTGTGTCACCTTTATAAAAACATGGCAACTTTTCTAATGAAACAACTTAAAGGACATTAAAGCCTTCATTTTAACACAAAGAGATAATTGTAGGCTTTAAAACTGCGAGCTAACATCGCTAGCCTGTGTGCCTAATATTAGCAGCTGGCAAGGAGCTCGTGTTCTACACTTTTCCCGTCTTAGTTTTATCAAACGTACACAGCTACTTTTCAAACAAAACAATTAAAAGGCATCTAGTTTATAAAAAATAATAATAAAAAAAGTGATTTTGAAACAGCTAATTTTGACCTTAAACTACTAGCAAATATTGCTAGCCTGTGTGCTAAATATTAGCAGTTTAGCAGCTAATTTTTGACACAAATAAAATAACTTCAGACATTTTGAAGGTTATTTTTTGGGGTAACATTCGAAGTTATTGGCTGGATGGACGCCTGCGTCTATTTCGGGGGGGCGCAGCTGTCGCCAACACGACGGCGATGGAGGGGAAGAGGAGAGAAAAGACGCTGGCTGGGGAACAAACGGCTGTCATGGGTGAGTGAGAGGTGGGGGGGAGGGTCCGGGTGTATTTTAGGAACGTGAGGACATGATGCTGAGGGACATCTGTCGCGGGGATCGTCTCTGGCATCTGCCATTTAGAAGCCATCTTGGACGCAACTTTTCACCCTCAAAACTTCGCCGGCGCGCTAAAAAAACTTTTCACGTTTCCGACCGGGCTCCCTGGTCCTGCTGCTGCACGTCGCCATGACAACCGAACTAACATGACGATGTCATAGGAAGAAAAAAAATCCCAGCTGGTTAAAAGATGTCGCGATGAACAAATAGGAAGTGAGTATGATATCAAATATGATCAGTAGACATGATATCAAGTATGAGTAGTAGATAAAAAAAAGAAAAAAAGAGATGAAGTACTGACCTGTTGATGTGGTCCTGTCGGGCGAACGTGGCGATGTCGGTGAGCGCGTTCAAGCTTTAACAGCAAACAGGAACGCTGCAGCTCCTCTTTATGGAAGCGGATTAGCTTTGAAACCAATAGCGAGG
Source organism: Nerophis lumbriciformis (assembly GCF_033978685.3). NCBI lineage: Eukaryota > Metazoa > Chordata > Actinopteri > Syngnathiformes > Syngnathidae > Nerophis > Nerophis lumbriciformis. Next base: position 23,614,988 of record NC_084576.2, read on the forward strand.
AAGACACACACACACATTGACACCCCCAGTATAAATAACTAGCCCCCCCCCCTTTGAGATTGTCATCTTCATCATCTTATCAGCCGGATGATGATGAAGAAGATGAAGATTGTTTGGACGAGCACCACGGCGACAGCGTCCTAAACACTAACTGACTTTTGACCTTTAACCCCCTGACAGGGTGGCAGGGAAGTGACAAATAAAAACAAAGTATCCTCCATCCACATTCGGTCAACCGACAACATTTACCTCAACAAAATGGCCTGATTGTTAGAATAATTATGTATATATTATCACGCAGCTCTTATGATTAAGGGCCATTGCTATAGTTATTATCAATTGTGCTGAAATTGTATTTTTCTTTGTCTGTGCAAAGCTGGCAATCCAAAAGATTGCAAGCCAGTCTCGTATCAGTGGTTGTTTTGTTGCGTCGGACCAGTACTTCCTCCCAGGGAATCTAAGTTGCTGGTCAATCCCAAGTTCTTTCGATGACCTATATGCTGAGTAAGAAGGACCATCAAGACAGAATTGGAATATTTTTAAGTTTTACTAAAGCTTTAGGAGATCAGTTTAACCAATACATTCATATCGGCTACTCTAGTTAATCTGACATTCAAACGGAAAAGCCAACTCCTTTGCACACAAAGAAAACCCCCATCTCTCCCCCTCGCAACACTGATAAGGAAAGAATGGGTGTTATATTTCACATTCCAAGGGTGAAGACACTAACCAGGCATCTGAAATGTCTAAAGAAACTGGTAGAATATACAAAGGAAAAGTACTACATACTCTAAACATGGCTATGTAAAAAGAAAGAACTCCTAAACATACTGTATATGCATCCTCCACAGTTTCCAGAATCTGCCTCTGACTGCCAAGGCCGAACATCGAGTACCGTGACGCAGACATAGCAGAGACAAGGCGATATCACGACTGTCAGCACATTTGCATTTTTGTACAATCATATATTGTGTCTAACTGGAGCTGTCGAGACTCAGCGACAGCTTCAGTGATGTAACCAGGGACCTCCCAAATAAATAGAGGAAGCACGTGGGCTGGACTTTTAGAACGTAGTTGGGAACTGTAACTAGAGTACAGCCCAAAACACGTCTCTCCTCAATTGGGCAAAATGTAACTCTGTCTCTGCATGATTCTTTGCTTCTCGTCTGTTTAATAGATGTCATCAGTGTTTGAACTTGACACTGATTCTTAAATAAAATGTCACCTAAAGTAAGACTTCACATCAATAGACCCTTTCCCAAATAAAGTCCCCCCTGTGTTTCCACCAAAAACTACCCGGGTAGATTTAGTTCTTCAGGAACTTTTCGGAGTTTGACATCGGGGGGCGAACGCCGATTGGTTGGACACAGTTGGCGGGGTTCCTAAAATGTATTTTTCAAACACACATTGTAAATAACATCAAATATGAACTATTTACTTTAGTACATGTTGTAAAAGTAGTCAGTGACACTCCGTTTGTGCAGTTGTTAGCCTCAACCCCAGTCAACAGAATGCTAATGCTAACAAGCTAACGCTAATACCATGTGTGTGTTGTCGGCGTGAGATAAACACGAACATTTATTATTGACATATTGTTATTTACAGATAAACTATGACATTTATTATGTGTTTATTATTTACAGATAAACCCTGACATTTATTATGTATATATTTTTATTTACAGATAAACCCAGACATTTATTATTGATCTGTTATTTACAGATAAACACTGACATTTATTATTGATATATTGTTATTTAAAGATAAACACTGACATTTATTATGTTTATATTGTTATTTACAGATAAACACTGACATTTATTATTGATATATTGTTATTTACAGATAAACCCTGACATGTATTATTGATACATTGTTATTTACAGATAAACACTGACATTTATTATGTATACATTTTTATTTACAGATAAACACTGACATTTATTATGTATACATTTTTATTTACAGATAAACACTGACATTTATTATGTATATATTTTTATTTACAGATAAACACTGACATTTATTATGTATATATTGTTATTTGCATACAAACACTGACATTTATTATTGATATATTGTTATTTACAGATAAACACTGACATTTATTATGTATATATTTTTTTTTACATATAAACACTGACATTTATTATTAATATATTGTTATTTGCATACAAACACTGACATTTATTGATATATTATTTACAGATAAACACTGACTTGTATTATGTATATATTATTTACAGATAAACACTGACATTTTTTTATTTATATATTATTATTTACAGATAAACACTGACATTTATTATTAATATATTGCTATTTACAGATAAACACTGACATTTATTATTTATATATTGTTATTTACAGATAAACACTGACATTTATTATTTATATATTACTTACAGATAAACACTGACATGTATTATGTATATATTGTTATTTACAGATAAACACTGACATGTATTATTTATATATTATTTACAGATAAACACTGACATGTATTATGTATATATTGTTATTTACAGATAAACACTGACATGTATTATTTATATATTATTTACAGATAAACACTGACATGTATTATGTATATATTGTTATTTACAGATAAACACTGACATGTATTATTTATATATTATTTACAGATAAACACTGACATGTATTATGTATATATTGTTATTTACATATAAACACTGACAATTATTATTTATATATTATTTACAGATAAACACTGACATATATTATGTATATATTGTTATTTACAGATAAACACTGACATGTATTATTTATATATTATTTACAGATAAACACTGACATGTATTATGTATATATTGTTATTTACAGATAAACACTGACGTGTACTATTTATATATTATTTACAGATAAACACTGACATGTATTATGTATATATTGTTATTTACAGATAAACACTGACGTGTACTATTTATATATTATTTACAGATAAACACTGACATGTATTATGTATATATTGTTATTTACAGATAAACACTGACATGTATTATTGATATATTGTTATTTACAGATAAACACTGACATACGTCATCAGCCTGATTTGTATAAACTACCTGAGGTGTGAAATGTGCTAGGAACACAAACCACACACTTCTACAGGAACCAGAGGTTCCAGGCAGGGTTGAATGATCTCAATGTTGTTGCAAACCAGTATTGGCTGAGAGAGAAAGAGCCTCTGCAAGGGGGTGGGGGTAAGGGGCTGTCTGAGTGGAGAGATAGTCTTTTACTCCGCTGTCATCACAATTAAAAAGTTGCTGTTGCAGAAAGCTGGCTTCCTCAATCATTTCAATATGAGCAAACACAAAATGGCTGCCAACGTGACACAAAATGAAGGAATGAAGTGTTCGCACACAGGCATGGTTGACACAGATGGCATAGATGTGGAAATACAAAAGTTCCTAAATGGGGGTTTCACTGTTTATTACATTTGTGAGTTTATTCAAATCTACTTTTTCAACTTTCAAATTTCAAATTGCGGGTGAAAGACATTTTTTTAGGGGGCTCTGCCTGCGCATGGTGGTATCGTTAAAAGTCAATAGTGTTCTTGACCACACTTTGATGTATGCGCTATAAAAGTTTCATTAAACACTTCTTTTCACCACACCAGCGTGCTTCAATCAAAGAAAAAAGTTGGATCAAAACAAAAAATATTTCAAGCCTCGTTCTCAAACATTTTCTTCCTGCCGTCCATTCCCGACTTGTCCTCGATGTTTTTACGCCAGTCCCCAACATCCCGCAGCTCCTTGTCCTTCAACGACATCATCGTTAGCAACAACGTGTCTTTGTTAGCAACAACACGCCATCGTTAACATCATTGTTAGCATCCTTGTTAGCAGCAACAGAACATCATTGGCATCCTTGTTAGCAGCAACAGAACATCATTGGCATCATTGTTAGCGACAACACGCCATTGTTAGCATCATTGTTAGCAACCACTCATCATCACTAGCATCATTGTTAGCAGCAACATGCCACAATTAACATTATTGATAGCAACAACATGCCACAATTAACAGTATTGTTAGCAACAACATGCCACAATTAACATTATTGTTAGCAACAACACGCCACAATTAACATTATTGTTAGCAACAACACGCTATCATTAACATTATTGTTAGCAACAACATGCCACAATTAACATTATTGTTAGCAACAACACGCCATCATTAACATTATTGTTAGCAACAACACACCACAATTAACATTATTGTTAGCAACAACATGCCACAATTAACATTATTGCTAGCAACAACACGCCACAATTAACATTATTGTTAGCAACAACACGCCACAATTAACATTATTGTTAGCAACAACACGCCATCATTAACATTATTGTTAGCAACAACACGCCACAATTAACATTATTGTTAGCAACAACATGCCAAAATTAACATTATTGTTAGCAACAACATGCCACAATTAACATTATTGTTAGCAACAACACGCCACAATTAACATTATTGTTAGCAACAACATGCCACAATTAACATTGTTGTTAGCAAAAACACGTCATCATTAACATTATTGTTAGCAACAACATGCCACAATTAACATTGTTGTTAGCAACAACATGCCACAATTAACATTATTGTTAGCAACAACATGCCACAATTAACATTGTTAGCTACAACATGCCACAATTAACATTGTTGTTAGCAACAACACGCCATCATTAACATTATTGTTAGCAACAACATGCCACAATTAACATTATTGTTAGCAACAACATGCCACAATTAACATTATTGTTAGCAACAACACGCTATCATTAACATTATTGTTAGCAACAACACGCCACAATTAACATTATTGTTAGCAACAACACGCCACAATTAACATTATTGTTAGCAACAACACGCCATTGTTAGCATCATTGTTGGCAACAACCCGTCCTCGATAGCATCATTGATAGCAACACACCATCATTAACATTTTTGTTAGCGACAACACACAATTGTTATCGTTATGGTTAGCGACAACATGCTATTATTAACATTATTGTTAGCTACAACACACCATTTTTAGCATCATGGTTAGTAACAACACACCATCAGTAACATTATAGTTAGGAAAAACACACCATTGCTAGCATTATGGTTAGTAACAACATGCCATCATTAATATTATAGCTAGTAACAACATGCCATTGCTAGCATCATGGTTAGCAACAACACGCCATAGCTAACATCATTGTTAGCAACAACACACCATCATTAACATTATTGTTAGCGACAACATGCCATCGTTACCATCATTGTTAGCAACAGCACACCATTATTAGCAGTAATGTTAGCAACAACTCGCAATTGTGAGCATCACGGTTAGCAACAACTCACTATTGTTAGCATCTTTGCTAGCAACAACTGGCCATTGTTAGCATCAGAGGTGGGACCAAGTCATTGCTTTGCAAGTCACAAGTAAGTCTCAAGTCTTTACCCTCAAGTCTCGAGTCAAGTCCCGAGTCAAGACAGGGCAAGTCCGAGTCAAGTCCAAAGTCAAGACTGGAAAGTCTCAAGTCAAGTCCCAAGTCCTACATTTTGAGTTTCGAGTCCTTTCAAGTCATCTAACCACAGACTAATATATTTACACAGATTGTGTATGCTTTTAAAACGCTGTATTTATTTATTAAAACAAGTGCATTTGAAATTGCAGGGAAAAAGATAGTGCTGACATTGCACTTCAAAATAGCACTATTAACCAGTCATTTTAAACATGTAACTCATTCCTTTACAGAATAAACACATTTGAAAAAAAACAAGTGCAACTGTACTTATTTGCACAAAAGTGTTAACATTGTATTTCCATGGCATATTGCATTGTAACTAGTTCCACAGCAGTTTCTATCCTGTTCTTACCTTATCTCATTGATCTCATCTCATACTGTATGTGTGTTTATGTGTGCGTACACATGAAAAACATAACAAATATATGAACATAACAATGAACAGAGTTGTACTTTTTAGATGTCAGGACCCTATGCAATATGTACACATATTCTTAATATAGTATACATTTTAACTGACCTTTATTTGACTATGTTTGTCTTTTTGTATGTGGCTAAAATACGCGGTGCTGCTGACTGCCGTCTAACGTTACGTTACTGTGTGTGATACATTGACTAACGTAACGTTATGTACAGGTACCTCATGAAACCCTGCTTAAAAAAAAATCACTTGACAAAAAGTATGAATAAGGTAGCAAACTGCAGTGGACGAAACAGATTGCCGTGTTTGCAATGACGTTATAACCATAGACATCTTATAAGTAGACGCAGCATTGGTTGCTGTGACGTGAGCAATTTGGCCGCCATCTTGAAGTGCTGATGAGGAGCCGGCGAGCAGCCTAAACTGACAGTTGAAAGGTAGAAAACAAAGATGCCGGGCTGGTGTTCAGCGTTTTCCTGCTCAAATGAGCGGACTGTTGAAAATAGGAATCGGGGGATTACTTTTCACAAGTGAGATTTAACATTAACGTACTATTGGTTGTATTTTATGAAAATAATATTACCACAGAGTTGAGAAGGATCAAAGATCTTCAATATTTGTATGTGAAAATCACAAAGAAATATTCTGGGGGAGGATGACCCCCCTACAGGGGTTTGGTTTACAAACTTTCAGCCCCACCTAAAACAAAATTCACCAGCCACTACTGATTATGATGCATTCTCATTTTAGGCAAAGTATAAGACAATACTTTCTTAACAGTATAATTGTAACCAGGAATCAGTCTTCAAGTAACAATATTCAAATACTAACATTGTTGGGTTAAACAGAATTTTAGCAGTGAGTTTGCAGCCTCACTGATTTAACTACACAGCAAATAAAAGTCACGTTACTTAGCCAATAAACGTTATCTTACATTCAAAACTTACCCTTCTTTGTGCAACTTCAAATGTCGAACGAAGTTGGAAGTTGTTGCGTCTCCGTCTGTAATATTCGAACTGCGTGATTTGCATACGGCAATTTGTTTTTTGTTGACCAAGTCGTAGTTTTTATACCCAAACGAAACCAACTTTAACATAATTGTTTATCACTGGCACGTTGTTGGACAACTCTTGTTCATTGGTTGTCCTGCAATTTGATTGGATGAATGCTGTGTGATGAAAACAACGTAAATCTAATTTGATTGGCTGTTGTACTGACAGCACACCAGCTGACAGGAATAACACGCTGATAGACAGACGAAGAAAATGAAAAATACGGAGCGCTCCCAAATAACTTTTTAAGCTTTGGATTTTGGGGAAAGTGGCAAGTCATGTCAAGTCATGTCAAGTCAAAAGGCTCAAGTCCAAGTGAAGTCACAAGTCATTGATGTTAAAGTCTAAGTCGAGTTGCAAGTCTCTTTACATTTTGTCAAGTCGAGTCTAAAGTCATCAAATTCATGACTCGAGTCTGACTCGAGTCCAAGTCATGTGACTCGAGTCCACACCTCTGGTTAGCATCATGGTTAGCAACAACTGGCCATTGTAAACACCACTGTTAGCAACAACAGAACATTGCCTGCATCATTATTAGCAACAACACGCCATCGTTAGCATCACTGTTAGCAACAACACGCCATTGTTAGCATCATTGTAAGCAACAACACACCATCGTTACCATCATTGTTAGCAACAGCACACCATCGTTAGCAGTAATAATAGCAACAACTCGCAATTGTCAGCATCATGGTTAGCAACAACTCAATATTCTTAGCATTTTTGTTAGCAACAACTGTCCATTGTTAGCATCATGGTTAGCAACAACAGAACATTGTCTGCATCATTGTTAGCAACAACACGCCATCGTTAGCATCACTGTTAGCAACAACAGAACATTGTCTGCATTGTTAGCAACAACAGAACATCATCCGCATCATTGTTTGCAACAACACGCCATAGTTAACATCATTGTAAGCAACAACACGCCATTGTTAGCATCATTGTAAGCCACAACACGCCATCAATAGCATCATTGTTAGCAACAACATGCCATGGTTAGCAGTACTGCTAGCAACAACTCGCCATCGTCACCATCTGTCTTTGCTAATAACTGCCGATAATGGATGGATGGATGGATGTTAGCATCATGGTTAGTGACAACTGGCCATTGTAAGCATCATTGTTAGCAACTACTGGCCATTGTTAGCATCTTGGTTAGCAACAACAAAACATTGTCGGCATCATTGTTAGCAACAACCTGTCATTGTTAGCATCATGGTTAGCAACAATTCACAATTGTTAGCATCTTTGTTAGCAACAACTGGCCATCGTTACCACCACTGTTAGTAACAACAGAACATTGCCGACATCATTGTTAGCAACAACACGCCATTGTTAGCACCAATGTTAGCAACAAAAGAACATCGTTGAGATCATTTTTAGCAACAACACACCTTGTTAGCATCACCGTTAGCAACTACAAAACATCATCAGCATCATTGTTTGCAATAACACACCATCGTTAGTGTCATTGTAAGTAACAACATGCCGTCATTAGCAATATGGCTCCCATGAATTGATTAACATGGACCCCGACTTAAACAAGTTGAAAAACTTATTCGGGTGTTACCATTTAGTGGTCAATTGTACGGAATATGTACTGTACTGTGAAATCTACTAATACAAGTTTCAATCAATCAATCAAACAACTGGCCATTGTAAACATCATTGTTACCAACTACTGGTCATCGTTAGCATCATGGTTAGCAACAACTGGCCATTGTTAGCATCAAGGTTAGCAATAACTGGCCATTGTTAGCATCATGGTTAGCAATAACTGGCCATTGTTAGCATCAAGGTTAGCCACAACTCGTCATTGTTAGCAACAACTGGCTATCGTTAGCATCATTGTTAGCAACAACTGGTGTTTGTTGGCATTATGGTTAGCAACAACTCGTCATTGTTAGCAACAACTGGCCATCGTTAGCATCATGGTTAGCAACAACTGGTCATGGTTAGCAACAACTGGCCATTGCTAGCATCAGTGTTGGGTTAGTTACTGAAAACCAGTAACTAGTTACAGTTACTAGTTACTTTATTTCAAAAGTAGTTCAGTTACTAACTCAGTTACTTACACCAAAAAGTAATCAGTTACTGTGAAAAGTAAGTATTTAGTTACTTTACTTCTAATTACTTTTTTAAGGGTCCCATTAATACCCTTTTAGCCTTCATTTCAGTACTGTTATTGCACTGGAGAATAATACAATCTGTTGATCAACTTGACATGCATTTGCATCACTGAACTCTGCTAAGCAATGTGGTCTACATTTATTTTGGGCCCGAACAAATTGACAAAACTATTTTAAATAGCTGCAACATAACATACATAAGTAACAAACCGCATAATAACAACATGTCACAACATAGCTGTAAACTTGGCTTCACCCAAGGAAGGCACCCATGACATGGTTATATGTCATGTCACTATATACGGCACACATACTGCTATACACACGCCTAACCGGGCGTTTTTTTCTCTCATGGAATTGTGAAATAAAATCATGTCTTCAGGAGATCAACACTGTACTGAAGCCCAGAACACTCTACACATTTCCCCAGTTTTAGTTTAGCGATAAGGAAAGATTGGCCTGGCCCACTAGGATCCCTCTTTATGTTTGTGAACTTTATAGTCTATACATTTAGAGTGATGTGATAATCAAACAAAGTCTAGAATGAAAGAGTATATAAGAGAATTGACAGAGTGTGTGTACCTTCAGTGATGAATGATGAGCAGAGGCAGAGTTTGGAGTGTCTTCTTTAGCTCGCTTTCCATGTTTATGTACTCACTGTCCACTGTGTCCAGGTACGTGAAAATGTTTTTGTGCCATTTGCCGTTTGACGCCCGCTATCATGCTAATTAGCTGCCTGAAAGCGGGTGACTGCACTGTAGAAATAGCCTGCATGTCTTCTAGCACATACGCTGCAATGGCTCTATCAATGTTGTCCTGGCTCGCAGTGCCTCCGTTAAAATCCAGCCGCTGTGTAGTCTCTCTTTACTAGCTTCGTCGAAGAATGTTGCTTTTGTAACTGTTTCAGCAGATTTGAATTGCTGTTTTAGGCAGTAGATAGGATCTTTGATCCAAGACACAACTTACATTTAACTAAAATGTTATTTTCTTTGTGCTCGACAAAAGAAAAGTAGTGAGAATATCTCCATGTTAAGAAACTCGACTCCTGCTCCGCCCATGATGTCTTGTTAGTAAACACAGACACGTCCCCCCGCCCCACACACACACCCACACACAGCGCCACTTCTCTTCCTTGTGAGACAGGAAGAATCAGAAAGACGACACTGTAACTCTCGAATAAAACACACTCAGATCTTCTCAGTTTCTAGCCGATACTATATAAAAAAATAACGTAAAATAACGCATCATGTAGTAACGGCAACTGAGTTACTGAATATACAAAATAACACGTTAGACTACTTGTTACCACCGAAAATAATGGCGTTACAGTAATGCGCTACTACCAACACTTGTTAGCATCATGGTTAGCAACAAGTGGCCATTGTTTGCATCATGGTTAGCAACAAGTGGCCAATGTTAGTATCATTGTTAGCAACAAGTGGCCATTGTTAGTATTATTGTTAGCAACAAGTGGCCATTGTTAGCATCATGGTTAGCAACAAGTGGCCATTGTTAGTATCATTGTAAGCAACAAGTGGCCATTGTTACCATCATGGTTAGCAACAAGTGGCCATTGTTAGTATCAATGTTAGCAACAACTGGCCATTGTTAGCATCATGGTTAGCAACAAGTGGACATTGTTAGTATCATTGTTCGCAACAACTGGCCATTGTTAGCATTATGGTTAGCAACAAGTGGCCATTGTTAGTATCATTGTTAGCAACAACTGGCCATTGTTAGCATCATGGTTAGCAACAAGTGGCCATTGTTAGCATCATGTTAGCAACAAGTGGTCATTGTTAGCATCATAGTTAGCAACAAGTGGCCATTGTTAGCATCATGGTTAGCAACAAGTGGCCATTGTTAGCAACAAGTGGCCATTGTTAGTATCATTGTAAGCAACAACTGGCCATTGTTAGCATCATGGTTAGCAACAAGTGGCCATTGTTAGTATCATTGTTAGCAACAACTGGCCATTGTTAGCATCATGGTTAGCAACAACTGGCCATTGTTAGCATCATGGTTAGCAACAAGTGGCCATTGTTAGCATCATGGTTAGCAACAAGTGGCCATTGTTAGCATCATGGTTAGCAACAAGTGGCCATTGTTAGTATCATGGTTAGCAACAAGTGGCCATTGTTAGCATCATGGTTAGCAACAAGTGGCCATTGTTAGCATCATGGTTAGCAACAAGTGGCCATTGTTAGCATCATGGTTAGCAACAAGTGCCCATTGTTAGCATCAGGGCTAGCAACAAGTGGCCATTGTTAGCATCATGGCTAGCAACAAGTGGTCATTGTTAGCATCATGGTTAGCAACAAGTGGTCATTGCTAGCATCATGGTTAGCAACAAGTGGCCATTGTTAGCATCATGGTTAGCAACAAGTGGCCATTGTTAGCATCATGGTTAGCAACAAGTGGTCATTGTTAGCCTCATGGTTAGCAACAAGTGGCCATTGCTAGCATCATGGTTAGTAACAATTGGCCATTGTTAGCATCATGGTTAGCAACAACTGGCCATTGTTAGCATCATGGTTAGCAACAAGTGGCCATTGTTAGCATCATGGTTAGCAACAAGTGGCCATTGTTAGCATCATAGTTAGCAACAAGTGGCCATGGTAGTAGTGTGAAAGTATGCTACAGGTGTGAAAGGTTGCAGTGTGAGATGTTCTTGCTGACTCACCTCCTCTTTGACCTCCTTCTTGACCTGCTTGAGGTTGGCCCTCAGGTCCAAGTTGACGGTGTGCTTGGAGCCCAGCAGAGCTTTCAACATGGCGTCCGCAGACATGCGCACCTTCTTCAGGGTGGGCTTCTTGAACTTGCCCATCAAGTCTTGAACTTTAATTTTCAGATCTTCAATCTGGAAGACGTTCAGGTGTCTCAACTTCACTTTTTACATCACCACCTTCTACCTGCAGCTGCTACGCCACATGAAAACATCAATGTGCCGCTTATTAACATTTCTTTCAACCGACTAATCATGGATCCTGACACTTGCCGCCATCTTAGAAGTATGCTAACCTCTCTATGCTAGCATGCTAAAGTTTTTTGCTAGCATTTTGGCTAATTTCATTTGTTTAAACTCCCAAAAAAAATCACGCTTTTCAATACTTGCCGCCCTCTTAGAAGTATGCTAACGTTTCCTCTGTCATCATGCTAACGTTTGCATGCCAAAGTTTTATGTTAGCATTTTAGACAATTTGATGTTTAACTTAATAATCATAGATTCTGATACTTGGCGCCATCTTAGCGTCCTCTATGTTTGTATGCTAAAGTTTTGTGATAGCATTTTAGTTAATTCTATATGTTTAACCTTAAAAATCATATCTACTGATACTTGGTGCCATATTAAAAGTATGCTAACTTTTTCTATGTTAGCATGCTGCGCTAGTTATGCAAGCAATTTTGCTATTTTAAATGTGTTTAAACCTAAAAAATATGGTTTTAAATACATGGCACCATCTTAGAAGTACACCAACTTTTCCAATGTCATCATTCCAACGTCAGCATGCTAAAGTTTTATGCCAGAATTTTGTACGTTCAATCTGAAAATCTGAGATTTTGATACCTGCCGCCATCTTAGAAGTATGTTAACGTCTTCTATGTTAGCATGCTAATGTTTTATGCTAGCATTTTAGCTAATTTTGTATGTTCAACCTAAAAATCAAGTATTCTGATACTTGCCGCCATCTTGTAGGTATGCTAACTTATTTTATGTTTGCACGCTAACATTTCATGCTATTATTTTTGCTAATTGTACTTGTTTAAATAAAAAAAAAATCATGCCTTTCAATACTTGGCATCATCTTAGAAGAACGCTAACTTCTCCTATGTTGTCACGCTAATGTTACCATGATACATTTTTATGCTAGCATTTTAGCTAATTTTATATGTTTAACCTTAAAAATCATGGATATTGATATTTGGCGCCATCTTAAAAGTATGCTAACTTCTTCTATGATAGCATGCTATTGTTTTATGCAAGCATGTTTGCTATTTTTATTAGATTAAACCAAAAAAATCACGGCTTTCAATACTTGGCGCCATCCTAAAAGTACGCCAGCTTTTCCGATGCCATCATGTTAACGTTAGCATGCTAATGCTCTCTGCTAGCATTTTAGCTCATTTATATGTTTAGCCTAAAAATCATGGATTTTGATACTATCGTTCAAGTACTATAACTTCCCCTTTATTAACATGCTAATGTTTTGTGTCAGCATTTTTGCAAATTGTATTTGTTTAAAGCTGAAAAACATGGCTAGGCGCCATCTTAGAAGTACGCTAACTTTTCCTATGTCGTCACGCTAACATTATCTTGCTAATTTTCTTTTACGTTTACTTTGAAAATCATGGATTTTGATACTTGCCGCCATTTTAGAAGTATGCTAGCTTTCTTTTATGTTAGTATGCATACAAGATTGCTCGCTTTTATGCTAATTGTATTAGTTTAAACCTAAAAACCAAGGCTTTTTATGCTTGGGGCCACCTTAGAAGTACGAACCTAAAAATCTTCCTCAAAGATGTGTGTGTGTGTGAATGCTGGCGGATTGAAACCAAATCCATGAACTGACAACTGTTGCTGCATCACAGCATATCATAGCAACCCCCAGCTAGCGTGCCAATGCTAATCCAGTGATGACATCATGCAGCTTAAAATACCTCCTTGTTACTTTTGTTGGCCTTCACCTCCAGGTCGTAGCGCTCCTCATCGATGACGTCGATTTTGTGATGGAGCTCACGACAACACTCCTGGACAACACACACACACACACAAATGTCACTCAGTCACACACCACACGCACATGCACACGCACAAGCACACCTGTAGCTCTTGCATGTTGGTGGGTACATCCAGAGGGGGGCAGCACTGAGCCATGTACCTCCCCCTCTCTGCCTCGCGCTCCCTCGACTCCTCCTCCAAGATACCTTTAGCAACAGCCAGCATCACACTCTGAACAAACACACACACACACACACACACACACACACACACACACACACACACACACACACACACACAAAAGTGTGTGTTGTATAGCAGGTTTTGTCGTTAGCTTAGCAGCTTTAAATTTGTTTGACTTTTTTCAAGCTGCTCCTCAAGTCTCCTGGCGCCACCCAGTGGGTGCAGACTAGTATAGCAGTTCAAGACAATGTACGTGTAGTATAGTATATACCAGGGATGTCCAAAGTGCTGCCTGAAACAAATGTTTTAACAGCCCGCGGTACATTCTAAAAAATATTATATATATATATTTTTTTAAAACATAAAAAGTGGACTAAAAGTGCAAACAGGTGTAATGTAACAACACAAAGTTGCAATTTTGACTCTATTATCACAAACCTCTATGAAGAAAACAAGCAAGGAACCCAGATTTCCCTTGCCCGGACGCGGGTCACCGGGGCCCCCTTCTGGAGCCAGGCCCGGAGGTGGGGCACGATGGCGAGCGCCTGGTGGCCGGGCCTGTCCCCATGGGGCCCGGCCGGGCACAGCCCGAAAAGGCAACGTGGGTCCCCCCTCCAATGGGCTCACCACCCATAGTAGGGGTCATAGAGGTCGGGTGCGATGTGAGCTGGGTGGCAGCCGAGGGCAGGGCACTTGGCGGTCCGATCCTCGGCTACAGAAGCTAGCTCTTGGGACGTGGAACGTCACCTTGCTGGGGGGGAAGGAGCCTGAGCTAGTGCGCGAGGTGGAGAAGCTCCGGCTAGATATAGTCGGACTCACTTCGACGCACAGCAAGGGCTCTGGAACCACTTCTCTTGAGAGGGGCTGGACTCTCTTCCACTCTGGCGTTGCCGGCAGTGAGAGGCGACGGGCTGGGGTGGCAATTCTTGTTTACCCCCGGCTCAGAGCCTGTACGTTGGAGTTCAACCCGGTGGAAGAGAGGGTAGCTTCCCTCCACCTTCGGGTGGGGGAAAGGGTCCTGACTTTGGTTTGCGCTTACGCGCCAAACCGCAGCTCAGAGTACCGACCCTTTTTGGATTTACTCGAGGGAGTACTTGAGAGTGCTCCCCCGGGTGATTCCCTCGTTCTACTGGGGGACTTCAATGCTCATGTTGGCAGCGACAGTGAAACCTGGAGAGGCGTGATTGGGAAGAATGGCTGCCCGGATCTGAACCCGAGCGGTGTTATGTTATTGGACTTTTGTGCCCGTCACAGATTGTCCATAACGAACACCATGTTCAAACATAAGGGTGTCCATATGTGCACTTGGCACCAGGACACCCTAGGCCGCAGTTCCATGATCGACTTTGTAGTTGTGTCATCAGATTTGCGGCCTCATGATTTGGACACTCGGGTGAAGAGAGGGGCGGAGCTTTCTACCGATCACCACCTGGTGGTGAGTTGGCTGCGATGGTGGGGGAGGATGCCGGACACACCTGGCAGGCCCAAACGCATTGTGAGGGTTTGCTGGGTACGTCTGGCAGAGTCTCCTGTCAGAGAGAGTTTCAATTCCCACCTCCGGAAGAACTTTGAACATGTCACGAGGGAGGTGCTGGACATTGAGTCCGAATGGACCATGTTCCGCGCCTCTATTGTCGAGGCGGATGATTGGAGCTGTGGCCGCAAGGTAGTTGGTGCTTGTCGTGGCGGTAATCCTAGAACCCGTTGGTGGACACCGGCGGTGAGGGATGCCGTCAAGCTGAAGAAGGAGTCCTATCGGGTTCTTTTGGCTCATAGGACTCCTGAGGCAGCGGACAAGTACCGACAGGCCAAGCGGTGTGCGGCTTCAGCGGTCGCAGAGGCAAAAACTCGGACATGGGAGGAGTTCGGTGAGGCCATGGAAAACGACTTCCGGACGGCTTCGAAGCAATTCTGGACCACCATCCGCCGCCTCAGGAAGGGAAAGCAGTGCACTATCAACACCGTGTATGGCGAGGATGGTGTTCTGCTGACCTCGACTGCGGATGTTGTGGATCGGTGGAGGGAATACTTCGAAGACCTCCTCAATCCCACCAACACGTCTTCCTATGAGGAAGCAGTGCCTGGGGAGTCTGTGGTGGGCTCTCCTATTTCTGGGGCTGAGGTTGCTGAAGTAGTTAAAAAGCTCCTCGGTGGCAAGGCCCCGGGGGTAGATGAGATCCGCCCGGAGTTCCTTAAGGCTCTGGATGCTGTGGGGCTGTCTTGGTTGACAAGACTCTGCAGCATCGCGTGGACATCGGGGGCGGTACCACTGGATTGGCAGACCCGGGGTGGTGGTTCCTCTCTTTAAGAAGGGGAACCGGAGGGTGTGTTCTAACTATCGTGGGATCACACTCCTCAGCCTTCCCGGTAAGGTCTATTCAGGTGTACTGGAGAGGAGGCTACGCCGGATAGTCGAACCTCGGATTCAGGAGGAACAGTGTGGTTTTCGTCCTGGTCGTGGAACTGTGGACCAGCTCTATACTCTCGGCAGGGTCCTTGAGGGTGCATGGGAGTTTGCACAACCAGTCTACATGTGTTTTGTGGACTTGGAGAAGGCATTCGACCGTGTCCCTCGGGAAGTCCTGTGGGGAGTGCTCAGAGAGTACGCGGTATCGGACTGTCTGATTGTGGCAGTCCGCTCCCTGTATGATCAGTGCCAGAGCTTGGTCCGCATTGCCGGTAGTAAGTCGGACACGTTTCCAGAGAGGGTTGGACTCCGCCAAGGCTGCCCTTTGTCACCGATTCTGTTCATAACTTTTATGGACAGAATTCCTAGGCGCAGTCATGGCGTTGAGGGGATCTGGTTTGGTGGCTGCAGGATTAGGTCTCTGCTTTTTGCAGATGATGTGGTCCTGATGGCTTCATCTGGCCAGGATCTTCAGCTCTCACTGGATCGGTTCGCAGCTGAGTGTGAAGCGACTGGGATGAGAATCAGCACCTCCAAGTCCGAGTCCATGGTTCTCGCCCGGAAAAGGGTGGAGTGCCATCTCCGGGTTGGGGAGGAGATCTTGCCCCAAGTGGAGGAGTTCAAGTACCTCGGAGTCTTGTTCACGAGTGAGGGAAGAGTGGATCGTGAGATCGACAGGCGGATCGGTGCGGCGTCTTCAGTAATGCGGATGCTGTATCGATCCGTTGTGGTGAAGAAGGAGCTGAGCCGGAAGGCAAAGCTCTCAATTTACCGGTCGATCTACGTTCCCATCCTCACCTATGGTCATGAGCTTTGGGTTATGACCGAAAGGACACGATCACGGGTACAAGCGGCCGAAATGAGTTTCCTCCGCCGGGTGGCGGGGCTCTCCCTTAGAGATAGAGTGAGAAGCTCTGCCATCCGGGAGGAGCTCAAAGTAAAGCCGCTGCTCCTCCACATCGAGAGGAGCCAGATGAGGTGGTTCGGGCATCTGGTCAGTATGCCACCCGAACGCCTCCCTAGGGAGGTGTTTAGGGCACGTCCGACCGGTAGGAG
>NC_084576.2:23640000-23660000 GCF_033978685.3 Nerophis lumbriciformis
TATTCGGGCTGTTTTATTCTTTAAAATTGTAAAAAAAAAAAATAAATTAAAAAAATAAAAAAAGAATCAAAATCAATGTTATGAATTATTGATAGCACCAATTCATAACATTGATTTTTCTTTTTTTTTTTTGAGCAAAAAAAGAAAAAAAGTTTACCCAAAATTATTGGGGATACGCTCATAAGTGTTCAAAAAAAAAAAAAATATATATATATATATATATATATATATATTTTTTTTTTTTGTAATAGAAAACATCAAAATATGCAAAAAAATGGCATATTTTGATGTTTTCTATTACAAAAAAAAACGAATTTATAATAATCTGAAGTTGATCTAGATATTTAAGCGTTGAAAAGTAAAAAATATTTATTATATATATATATATATATATATATATATATTTTGGGATCCCCAATAATTTTGGTTGGACTTTTTTTTTTGCCAAAATTTTTTTTAAATATTTAAAATCAATGTTATGAATTATTGATCTATTTAAGTCTCCAATTATCAAATATTCCACATTGCCATTTTTTGAGGGGAAGTATTGCATATTTTGTGTTTTGCCACAAAAACTGGGTTTTCTTTAGTTTAAAAAAAGGGCATAAAAAAATCAAAACTTCGTATACACTGATTTGAAGTTGATCTAGAGATTTAAGCGTTGAAAAAAAACAAAAAAACGGGTCCCTGGTACCAAACTTGTGAGGAGCCCTAAACGTAAAAAAAAAAAAAAAATCAATATATTTTATTGGTTTTGAAAAAGAAAAATATCAAAATGGCCGCCGTGTGCATTAAGTTTTCAGTGTGCAGCCCTCAGTGGAAAACGTTTGGACACCCCGGAATTAGATGCAAGTCTGGTACTAAAAGAAATTTTACATTTCTATTTTTTTAGTGCAAAGTAAAATTTTTAGTATCATTAACATAAATCTTCTATCCTTCCTAACTCAACTCACAGCAGGATTTGAACGCCACGCCACAGGACGGAAGTGGGGTGCCGTTTTATTCTGATCACTGATGGACCAGGAAGGGGCTGGGAAGACATTCGTTCACAGACACTATGTGCGCTTCTTTACACACCATGGGGCCCCAAGCGGATGGCATTGTGTAAGAAGAGCAGACAAAGCTAATTAGTGTCAAACAGAAATAAAATGCACGCCTTTTGGACACTGGTGGTTTCCAAGAAGTGGATCATCTCCTTGGTCCTTCCTTCTTAGGCAGGTAGGTAAACAACAACAACCATCAAATGTTTGTGTGACTCAGTCTTCAACACGGGTGTCAACTCCTTTTATCTTGAGGGCCACACTGCATTTATGGCAGCCCTCAGAGGGCCAAATTAATTGATGTGGCAGACGACAAATTGACGTGGCGGGCCACCTTAAATGACATAAGTCACATTAATTGATGTGGCGTGACACGTTATAATACGTTAAAGACCACATAAAATGATGTGACGGGCCACATTGAATGACGTGAAGACCATGTCAAATAATGTGGCGGACCACATTATGTACACTATGGCAGGCCACGTAAAATGACGTGAGCAGCCAAGTAAAATGATGTGACAGGCCAAATAAAATGAAGTAGTGTGCCAAATAAATGACGGGCCACATAAAAAGACGCGACGGGTCAAGTAAAATGACGTGACGGGCCAAGTAAAATGAGGAGAATGATGTGGCAGACCATGTTAAATAACGTGGTGGACCACAATATATACGTGACGGGCCAAATAAAATACGTAAAATGATGTGACGGGCCAAATAAAATGATGTGACGGACCACATTTTATACAAGGCAGGCCACATAAATGACGTGACAGGCCAAATAAAATGAAATACCGGTAGTGTGCCAAATAAATGACGGGCCACATAAAAAGACGCGACGGGTCAAGTACAATGACGTGACGGGCCAAGTAAAATGAGGAGAATGATGTGGCAGACCATGTTAAATAACGTGGTGGACCACAATATATACGTGACGGGCCAAATAAAATACGTAAAATGATGTGACGGGCCAAATAAAATGATGTGACGGACCACATTTTATACAAGGCAGGCCACATAAATGACGTGACGGGCCACATAAAATGACGTGACGGGCCAAATAAAATGTGATGGGCCACATAAAATGACGTGACAGACCATGTTAAATAATGTGGCAGACCACATTATAAACAAGGCAGGTCACTTAAAATGACGTGACGGGCCAAGTAAAATGACGTGACAGGCCAAATAAAATGACGCGACGGGCCAAGTAAAATGACGTGACGGGCCACATAAAATGATGGGCCAAATAAAATAATATGGCAGACCATGTTAAATAATGTGGTGGACCACAATATATATACGTGACGGGCCAAGTAAAATGACGTGACGGGCCAAATAAAATACGTAAAATGATGTGACGGGCCACATAAAATGACGTGACAGACCATGTTAAATAACGTGGCAGACCACATTATAAACAAGGCAGGTCACTTAAAATGATGTGACGGGCCAAATAAAATGAGGTGGCAGACCATTTTAATTAATGTGGTGGACCACAATATATACGTGACGGGCCAAATAAAATTATGTGATGGACCATATTAAATAATGTGATGGACCATATTAAATAATGTGGCAGACCACATTATATAAAAGGCAGGCCACTTAAAATGACGTGACAGGCCAAATAAAATGTGACGGGCCAAATAAAATTACGTGACAGACCATGTTAAATAATGTGGCAGACCACATTATATACAAGGCAGGTCACTTAAAATGACATGACAGGCCACATTGAATGATGTGATGGACCACGTTATATACAAGGCGGGCCAGATTAAATGACGTGATGGACCACTTTAAATAATGTTGCGGACCTCATTATTTACAAGGCAGGCCACGGAAAATGACGTGACGAGCCAAATTAAATCACGTGGCGGACCACAAAAAATGACTTGACCAGCCAGGTAAAATGATATGGCGGGTCAAGTAAAATGACGTGGCGGGCCACGTAAAATGACGGGCCTAATAAAATGAGGTGACGGGCCACATTGAATAATTTGGTAGACCACAATATATACGTGACGGGCCAAATAAAATGACGTGACGGGCCAAATAAAATGACGTGACGGACCATATTAAATAATGTGGCAGACCACATTATATACAAGGCAGGCCTCTTAAAATGACGTGACACATTAAATGACGTAGCGTGCCATGTAAAATGACGTGACGGGCCAAATAAAATGTGACGGGCCAAAAAAAATGATGTGACGGACCATATTAAATCATGTGGCGGACCGCAAAAAATTACGTGACCAGCCAAGTAAAATTATATGACGGGCCAATTAAAATGACGTGAGCAGCCAAGAAAAATGATGTGACAGGTCAAATAAAATTATGTAGCGGGCCAATTAAATGACGGGCCAAATAAAATGAGGTGACGGGCCACATTGAATGATGTGGCAGACCAAGTTAAATAATGTGGTGGACGACAATATATTCGTGACGGCCCATGTATAATGACGTGACAGGCCAAATAAAGTGACGGGCCACATAAAATGATGTGACGGGCCAAATAAAATGACGTGACGGACCTTGTTAAATAATGTGGCAGACCACTTTGTATACAAGGCAGGTCACTTAAAATGACGTGACGGGCCAAATAAAATGATGTGACAGGCCATTTTAAATAATGTGGCGAACCACATTATATACAGTACAAGGCGGGCCAATTTAAATGACGTCATGGGCAACTTTAAATAATGTTGCGGACATCATTATTTACAAGGGAGGCCAAATGAAATCACGTGGTGGACCAAAACAAATGATGTAGCGGGCCAAAAAAAATGAGGTGACGGGCCAACTTAAATGAATTGACAGACCATGTTAAATAATGTGGCGGACCACATTAATACAAGGGGGACCATCTAAAATGACGTGACAGGCCACTTTAAATCATGTGATGGACCATTTTAAATAACGTGTAAGACCACATAAAACAAAGTGTCGGGCCACATAAAATAAAGTGCCGGGCCACTTAAAATAAAGTGGCGGGCCAAATCTGGCACCCGGGCCTTGAGTTTGACAGCGGTTGTAACTGCAGTGTGAGGCATGGACCACATCCTGGACTCTGCTGATGAGAAGCCAGCAGGTGTTCCTCACAGAGGACAGCGCAGGCGCAGCAGGTCCACGTTGTGGGTTGGATCAGAACATCTACACAAACAAAACTAGAGGCAACACACCAGCACCAATCTGACAGGTTCTGATGGCGCCGACCCGAAGACCAGTTGTCGTTTCCAGGGGGTCTCTCCAGGACTGGGATCAAAGAGTCAGGTCCAGGCCACCTTCCTGGAGATGGCCTGTTTGAAGCTCTGCGGGTCCACGTCTCCGGGCCGCAGCGTCCTCTCCAGGCTGACCAGAAGGTTCTGGTGGCCCTCGCGGATGTTGAGCGGGTACTTGGCGCGGAGCAGCTCGTAGGCGGCGATGAGCCTCATGTCGCGCTTGACCATCAGGTACTGGATGACGCAGGTGGGCGCCAGCGAGAAGCCGTCGCGGCAGTGCACCAGCACGCGCTTCCTCTTTTGAGCCGAGGCGTCGATGCAGTCGTTGATGTCCTCGAAGCAGCGCTGCTTCACGTCGCCGATGTCCACCTTCAGCCGGGACCAGCTGTGGCGCACGCCGCCGCGGGAGCAGGTGCACGGGATGAGGCTGAGGCTGGGCCCCGCCTCGCCCGGCGCTCCGCTCATGTCGATGATGCTGTCGATGCTGTTGCGACACAGCGCCCGCCCGTTGTACGCCGCGTTGAGGTTGCCCACGAAGATGTAGTCCGTCACCTTGGAGATGAGCGGCTCGAAGTACTGGACCTGCTGCGGGCCGCCGCCGTTGGGCTCCGCCCCGGCCGGGCCCGTGGCCGCCCTCCGGCTGTAGTTCCGCAGCTTCTTGGAGCCGCTACGCGACGGAGGGTTGGAGTCCGACTCCGAGCTGCTGTTCCACGGCGGCGAGAAGCGGGAGAAGCGGCCCGAAGACTTGTTCTTGTTCAGGAGCTCGGCCGGACCGCCCGAGGCGTAGAACAAGGAGGCGCGCTCCAGGGAGCCCGTGCTGCTGGCGGCGCCCGCGCTGTGCACCTGTTCCATCTGCACGTGACATCACATGACCTCATTAACATAAACACTCCCCTTTCTTGACCTCTGCTTCAACAATCATCGGCCATGTGTGATGTCTGTGGGAGAGTTTTCATGCCCACTTGCACGTGCTAGCGTAATACAAGCAAGCTAGCGTTGTTAGCATGAGCTAATATGCTAACACGTTTACGAGTGTCTGTGTTAATAATGTTGAAGGGGAACATTATCACCAGACCTATGTAAGCGTCAATATATACCTTGATGTTGCAGAAAAACATACTTGCCAACCTTGAGACCTCCGATTTCGGGAGGTGGGGGGGCGTGGTTGGGGGCGTGGCTAAGAGGGGAGGAGTATATTTACAGCTAGAATTCACCAAGTCAAGTATTTCATATATATATACAGTATATATATATATATATATATATATATATATATACACACACACACACACACAGTATATATATATATATATATATATATATATATATATATATATATATATTTTATTTTTTATTTTTTTTATCATGTATATATATATATATATATATATATATATATATAATATATATATATATATATATATATATATATAATTTATTTATTTATTTTACTATATATATATATATATATATATATATATATATACAGTGGGGCAAAAAAGTATTTAGTCAGCCACGATTGTGCAAGTTCTCCCACTTAAAATGATGACAGAGATCTGTAATTTTCATCATAGGTACACTTCAACTGTGAGAGACAGAATGTGGAAAAAAATCCAGGAATTCACATTGTAGGAATTTTAAAGAATTTATTTGTAAATTATGGTGGAAAATAAGTATTTGGTCACTTCAAACAAGGAAGATGTCTGGCTCTCACAGACCTGTAACTTCTTCTTTAAGAAGCTCTTCTGTCCTCCACTTGTTACCTGTATTAATGGCACCTGTTTGAACTGGTTATCTGTATAAAAGACACCTGTCCACAGCCTCAAACAGTCAGACTCCAAACTCCACTATGGCCAAGACCAAAGAGCTGTCGAAGGACACCAGGAAAAGAATTGTAGACCTGCACCAGACTGTGAAGAGTGAATCTACAATAGGCAAGCAGCTTGGTGTGAAAAAATCAACTGTGGGAGCAATTATCAGAAAATGGAAGACATACAAGACCACTGATAATCTCCCTCGATCTGGGGCTCCACGCAAGATCTCATCCCGTGGGGTCAAAATGATCATGAGAACGGTGAGCAAAAATCCCAGAACCACACGGGGGGACCTGGTCAATGACCTACAGAGAGCTGGGACCAAAGTAACAAAGGTTACCATCAGTAACACACTATGCCGACAGGGAATCAAATCCTGCAGTGCCAGACGTGTCCCCCTGCTTAAGCCAGTGCATGTCCAGGCCCATCTGAAGTTTGCCAGAGAGCACATGGATGATACAGCAGAGGATTGGGAGAATGTCATGTGGTCAGATGAAACCAAAATAGAACTTTTTGGTATAAACTCAACTCGTTGTGTTTGGAGGAAGAAGAATACTGAGTTGCATCCCAAGAACACCATACCTACTGTGAAGCATGGGGGTGGAAACACCATGTTTTGGGGCTGTTTTTCTGCTAAGGGGACAGGCCGACTGATCCGTGTTAAGGAAAGAATGAATGGAGCCATGTATCATGAGATTTTGAGCCAAAACCTCCTTCCATCAGTGAGAGCTTTGAAGATGAAACGTGGCTGGGTCTTCCAGCATGACAATGATCCCAAACACACCGCCCGGGCAACGAAGGAGTGGCTTCGTAAGAAGCATTTGAAAGTCCTGGAGTGGCCTAGCCAGTCTCCAGACTTCAACCCCATAGAAAATCTGTGGAGGGAGTTGAAAGTCCGTGTTGCCCGGGGAGAGCCCCAAAACATCACTGCTCTCGAGAAGATCTGCATGGAGGAATGGGCCAAAATACCAGCTACTGTGTGTGCAAACCTGGTAAAGACCTATAGTAATCGTTTGACCTCAGTTATTGCCAACAAAGGTTATATTACAAGGTATTGAGTTGAATTTTTGTTATTGACCAAATACTTATTTTCCACCATAATTTACAAATAAATTCTTTAAAAATCCTACAATAAGAATTCCTGGATTTTTTTTCCACATTCTGTCTCTCACAGTTGAAGTGTACCTATGATGAAAATTACAGACCTCTGTCATCATTTTAAGTGGGAGAACTTGCACAATCGTGGCTGACTAAATACTTTTTTGCCCCACTGTATATATATAGTAAAATAAATATATATATATATATATATATACATACACACATGATAAAATAAATATATATATTTATTACCCCGGAAGTAAATGGGGGGGGGGGGGGGGGGGAAGGTTTTTGTAGGGGGAAGAAATTTGGCGTGACAGAGCCTTAAAAAAGAAAAAGAAGTAACTAGTTACTTTTCACAGTAACACATTAGTAACTGAGTTACTTTTGAAATAAATAACTAGTAACTGTAACTAGTTACTGTTTTTCAGTAACTAACTCAACACTGAGTGCGACTTATATGTTTTTTTCCTTCTTTATTATGCATTTTCGGCCGGTGCGACTTATACTCCGGAGCGACTTAGACTCCGACAAATACAGGCAGGGGCGCCGCTAGGGATTTTGGGCCCCATGAAAATAATCTTTACAGGGCCCCCAACACAGCGGCAACATTTTTTGATGCTATTTTACATACAATTATGCATTTTAATGGTATTTTTGACTATCATTACCATATTTTTGAAAGAAGAACAGCATCACAGTTGACATGTACAGTAGGGGAAGAACTGAGCACTCTGAATACAATGGAATTCATTTTGAGTCATTTATTTGCTGCACCACTGATTCTTAAATTGGAAATAAACTCTTCCATGAAAAAATAGCAATTATAATCAGTGGAGAGAAAAACATCTCAGCAAAAACAAAAACGCCATCAGAATACCAAATGGCCATATATGATTTCTCATAATTTAAGTAGAACTTAATATATGAAAGAATGGTAAATATATATATAATATAACATTGCAGACTGAGTCAAGCTTCCTTTTGCAACCTTTCAATCACTGGTATTGTTACCAGGACATGGAAAATAAAACATGTGTGATTATATGTTAGTTAAAAACTTAGTGTCATTATTTTTTCTGTATTATAATTTCATCATAATTAGGGGCCCCCTCCATCATGGGCCCCTAGTATCCGTCTCCTTTACCCCCCATTTTCGGCGCCCCTGAATACAGGTCCATGGATGCATATTTTTTGGGGGTCAAAAATATAGTGGGTGCGCCCTATAGTCCGGGTAGTGTTTAAATGACGTCGGGGGGCCCACCTGAGCTTTGAGGTTGTTCTTCCACTCCTGCGTCTGCAGAGCTTTGAAGCGCCCGCTGCTGTCGGACGACACAGACACGCACAGGGGCCGGTGGAGCCTGGGGCCCAGCTGGGGCGTGAGGGCCACGGGGGCAGGCCGCTGCATGTCCGCCAAGTCCCGCCTGCTCATCGTCAGGTCCGGACAGGAACCTGGCACACACACACACACACACACACACACACACACACACACACACACACGGAGCCAGTTAGCCGACGACAGGGGCTCGGTCTCCGGCTCCGGCGTCCCCGAGTTCGGCCACTCACCGGCGCATTCGAGGCGGCTGACGGCGTGGACGTGCAGCGTGTTGACGTTCCCGAAGAGCTTGTGGAGAGAAGTCAGCAGTCCTGCAAGGAGCGGGCCGCCATGACTGTCCCTAATGTTGTGACCTCGCGTCGCACACTCACCTCGTCCTTCATGTTGCACTTTTCTCTCCAGCAGCTGGTGCGCACTCAGCTCCCCCCGGGCCTCCATCCTGCTCGGCCTCCTGCGCACACATCGGCGACATGCTGAAGATGTATTTAATACCAATAATAATAATAATAATAATACAAACGAAGACGAGCGCTAGCCGGCTGGCAAGCTGCTGCGCCAGCCGAGCAGCGGAAGCTAACCCCGGAAGCGCTGTCTTCCTACCCACGCTGTTTGCGCATGCGCAAATATAAGCACTTCCGCCTGCCGAGTTTTTGTTAAATTTAATTTAATTTAATTGTTTATTTTTTTGAGGGTAAATTATTTTTTTATACATGAAAAAAGATGCATGGAAATTGGCCTTTTGAATCCAGTTAACATTGCACTTGCCAGAGAATCCTGGGAGCATGACATCTTATAAGGGTACGCAGCATCGAGCGTTACTGCCCACTGGCGCTGACGAGACGCGGGGTCGCCATCTTGGAGTGGTGATCCGCTCCACTCAGTGCAATTCATTTGGCAGCTAGCAATGAACTGTCAGCGCATTTAATTAATTTTACCTCACTGAATACCACTGATTTTCACGCGCTTTTTTGTCATACGTGTAGCTATGATAAAGGACACATGTTTTGGCGTGTTTTATTATATTCATAGTTTGCTTAACAGTAATATAATATTCTTATATGCTATAAAACCAGACGTCCGAGATCAAAACTAGGAATATAATCCCAGAGAAGGGAGAAAAAACGGTCAGCTATTTTTAAATCCAAGAAACAATATGATTAGGTAGGCTGACCATATTCTTCAATCCCAAAAAGAGGACACATATATGCGTGCCAAGGCGGGCAGCACGCCAAGGCCGGGGCTATAGGTGAAAATTTGCCAATGATACTCGAACTTGCTTTATAAATAATATATTTATTTAAATAAAGCATTTTTTCTCCTCTGTTGACAGCAGTGATGGCGCTAGGAATTTTCAAAATGGGGTCCCAGGGACCCCATCAAGTCATAAAAATGGGGTCCCACAGTACATTATTGGGGTCCCACTTTTTTGTAAGCGTTTTGAAAACAAATGATAAATGTATGCATGATCCTGTTATATCTCACATTCTATATTGTGTTTTGGAAAAAGGTTGTCATAAACGTTACTTAATTCATTAAAAAAAAGAAAAGAAAAAAGAAAACAAATGTGTATGCATATGTAAATGTATTCAGTTATAAACATTCATTCACTTTCTTCTTTCCTTCATGGATCTAAACTTTACCGCTGCTGGTAGTTTTTTCTATGTTTTTATTTAATAAGTTGTAGGTGTATTTATTTCAGTATAAAAGTGTAAAAAGTGTTTTGCTTGGGTCATGAAATGATGATAATGGTGTGCCAGGGCATACATACATTTTATATTTAACACTTAAATCTCTGGAGTCTACATCAACTTCACATCCATCCCTCATTTCAAAATGTTTTATAGCTTTTTTGTTTGTTTGTTTTCCGCCCTTTTTTGTCAAACAAAACTATGTTTTTAATGGCCGACACACAAAATAAGCAAAATCTTCCACCAAAAATATTTTTCAAAGTGGAATATTTGATGTGAAGTAATGGGAACCTTGGATAGGTCAATAATTCATAATAACATTGATTTTGAATGACAGTTTGAAAAAAAAAAACAGCTTTGTTTTATTAGTCAACATTGCAACTTTTCTAAATTACATTTCACCTTTAAGCTTTTTTATTTCACTTTTGTTATGTTTTTGTTTATTTTAATAGTATTTTTAGAATGTGCCGAGGGCCTTTAAAACATTAGCTGTGGGCCTCAAATGGCCTCCGGGGCACACTTTTGACACCCCTGCTATAGATAATAAAAAATTAAATCTGATAAATCTATGGATAAAAAGCAGAGCCTGGCAACGCATGCGCGTTTATCATAACTCTCTCTCTGTCTCTGTCTCTGCCCCTCCCTCACAAATACTGCTGCGCACCTTCACAATTTGTTTTGTTTTCAACCCCTTCTTAACCCTGGACGTACATTGAAAATGCACGCAACCCCGACTCAAAATGCCGGACATTTGAGGCATTTAAGAAACCCCGCCCGGAGAGCCCCGCAAAAGAGGACATTGTCCGGGGAAAAGAGGACGTATGGCCAGTCTAGCATAAAACAAGTTAATGTACTTCTAAGATGGCGTCAAATATCAAAAAGCACTATTTTTAGGTGTAAACATGAACAAAATTAGCTAAAAAGCTAGCATAAAATGTTAGCGTGATAATATAAGAGACGCTAACTTTAGCGTCTCTCTTTACCAAAAGCTATAGATGTTAGCATGATTGCATAAAACAAGTTAATGTCCTTCTAAGATGGCGTCAAATATCAAAAAGCACTATTTTTAGGTGCAAACATAAAATGTTAGCGTGACAATATTAGAGACGTTAACATATGTCCAAGATAGTGCCAGGCATCAAAAAACATGATTTTTAGGTTAAAACACATACAATTAGCTAAAAAGCTAGCATAAAATGTTGACATGCTAACATTAGCATGATTGCATAAGACAAGTTAACGTACTTCTACGATGGCTTCAAATATTAAAAAGCACTATTTTTAGGTGTAAACATAAACAAATTTAGCTAAAAAGCTAGCATATAATGTTAGCGTGATAATACAAGAGACGTTAACATTAGCTAAAAAGCTAGCATAAAACGTTAGCATGATTGCATAAAACAAGCTAACGTACTTCCAAGATGGGGTCAAATATTAAAAAGCACTATTTTTAGGTGTAAATATAAACAAATTTAGCTAAAAAGCTAGCATACAATGTTAGCGTGATAATATAAGAGAGGTTAACATACGTCCAAAATAGTGCCAGGCATCAAAAAACATGATTTGTAGGTTAAAACATACAAAATTAGCTATAAAGCTAGCACAAGGATACAAGGGAAGGGTTAGGATTCGCGGTTAGAATATTAATTATATTTTACTCCTTGATGAAGAATATTAATTATATTTTACTCCTTGATGAAGAATATTAATTATATTTTATTACTTGATTGAAGAATGTTAATTATATTTTACTACTTGATGAAAAATATTAATTATATTTTACTACTTGATGAAGAACATTATTTATTTGACTACTTTATGAAGAATATTCATTTTA
The DNA here is from genome assembly GCF_033978685.3 of Nerophis lumbriciformis. Lineage (NCBI taxonomy): Eukaryota > Metazoa > Chordata > Actinopteri > Syngnathiformes > Syngnathidae > Nerophis > Nerophis lumbriciformis. The sequence continues at coordinate 23,652,047 of NC_084576.2, forward strand.
TTTGACAAATTGATGAAGAATATCAATTATATTTGACAACTTGATAAAGAATAATAATTATATTTGACAAATTGATGAAGAATATTAATTATATTTGACTACTTGATGAAGAATATTAATTATATTTGACAAATTGATTAAAAATATTAATAATATTTTACTACTTGATGAAGAATATTAATTATATTTGACAACTTGATAAAGAATAATAATTATATTTGACAAATTGATAAAAAAATATTAATTTTATTTTACTCCTTGATGAAGAATATTAATTATATTTGACACATTGATGAAGAATATCAATTATATTTGATTACTTGATGAAGAATATTAATTATATTTGACTACTTGAAGAATATTAATTATATTTGACTACTTGATGAAAAATATGAATTATATTTTACTACTTGATGAAGAATATTAATTATATTTGACTACTTGATGAATAATATTAATTATTTTTATTACTTGATGAAGAATATTAATTATATTTGACTACTTGATTAATAATAATTATATTTTACTACTTGATGAAGAATATTAATTATATTTGACTACTTGATGAAGAATATTAATCATATTTTATTACTTGAAGAATATTAATTATATTTTACTACTTGATGAAGAATATTAATTATATTTCACAACTTGATAAAGAATAATAATTATTTTTGACAAATTGATGAAAAATATTAATTATAGTTTACTCCTTGATGAAGAATATGAATTATATTTGACACATTGATGAAGAATATGAATTATATTTGATTACTTGATGAAGAATATTAATATTAATTATATTTGATGACTTGATGAAAAATATTAATTATATTTTACTCCTTGAAGAAGAATATTATTATATTTGACACATTGATGAAAAATATAAATTATATTTGATTACTGGATGAAGAATATTAATTATATTTGACAACTTGATGAAAAATATTAATTATATTTGACTACTTGATGAAGAATATTAATTATATTTGACTACTTGACTAATAATATGAATTATATTTATTACTTGATGAAGAATATTAATTATATTTGACTACTTGATGAATAATAATTATATTTTATTACTTGATGAAGAATATTAATTATATTTGACAACTTGATGAATAATATTAATTACATTTGACTACTTGATGAAGAATATTAATCATATTTTATTACTTGAAGAATGTTAATTATATTTTACTACTTGATGATGTATATTAATTATATTTGACAAATTGATGAAGAATATTAATTATATTTGACCTTTTGATGAAGAATATTAACTATATTTGACTACTTCATGAAGAATATTAATTATATTTTACTACTCGATGAAGGATATTAATCATATTTTATTACTTGAAGAATATTATATTTTACTACTTGATGAAGAACATTATTTATATTTGACTAACTGATGAAGAATATTAATATTTTACTACTTGATGAAGAATATTAATTATATTTGACAAATTGATGAAGAATATTAATTATATTTGACTACTTTAAGAATATTTATTTTATTTGACCACTTGATGAAGAATATTAATTATATTTGACTACTTGATGAAGAATATTTATTTTATTTAACCACTTGATGAATATTAATTATATTTGACTACTTGATGAAGAATATTAATTATATATGACTAGAATAGTATTTTGGTGAAATGAAAGGACTCACTGTGTGTGCAGAAGATCGTCAGAGCATCCTCACGTCGACTCAAGCATCTTTGTCTCTAAGTGGCCTTTTTCCCCTCCTGCCTGCATGTGATTGGACGAGGGGTAACCTGGCAACCGTATGTCCCCGCCCCCTCCTCATCATCATGGAGTGTCTTTGTCAGGGAGGAGGAGCACCTCTGGCCTCCTGGATGAATATCAACTCCACGTAACACAAACACGTTTATTGATTCATGCACTGCCTCCATAAAGACTTCAATGACAATATTTGCATCTGTTGATGTTTTGAATCTTTAGGGGCCCCCTCAAGTTTGGTCTCAGGGACCCAAAATGGTCTGCGTCATAAAAATGTAAAAAAAAGTCATGCTTTATTTTATTTTATTTAAAACTTACATCTCTAGATCAACTTTATGTCTGTCGATTTTTTTTAAATAAATAAATAAATGTTTTTATAATTTTTTTTTTGTTTTATGCCCTTTTTGTAAAAAAAAAAAAAAGTAAATAAAAAAAAAAGTTTTTTATACAGCAAACACACAAAATATCACCCAAAAATATTTCAAATATTTGATGTGATGTAATTGGAGCCTTTAATATGTGAATAATTCATAACATTATTATTATTTATTTTTTTGAGCAATGACAGTTTAAAAAAACAACAAAAAAAACATCCCACTAAAATTATTGGGGACCCAAAAGGGTACAAAAGTGCAAAAGTGAAAAGACAAACAAAAGTGTTAAAATAAGTCATATGTTTAAAAAAAAAAAAAAAAAAAAGTTTAATGCTTAAGTCTTTAATTCAACTTCAGATCCATCAGTCGATTAGAAGTTTTTATTTTTATTTATTTTTGTTTGTTTTATGCCCTTTTTTGTCAAAGAAAACTTGTTTTGCATGGCAAACACAAAAATATGCAATATTTTCCCCAAAAAATATTTTAAAGTAGAATATTTGAAGTGAAGTAGTTTTAAATAAGTCAGTAATTCATAACATTGATTTTGATTCATTATTATTTTATGAGCATTGAGTTTTAAAGAAAAATACCACTCACATTATTGAGGACCCAAAGGGTCCCACTCATAAAAGTGTTAAACTTAAGTCATACATTTTTTTTTTTTTTTAACTTTCAACACTTAAATCTCTACATCATTTTCAGATCCATCAGTCGATTATAAGATTTAATTTTTATTTTATTTTGTTTGTTTTATGCCCTTTTTGTCAAATAAAACTTGTTTTTATATGGCAAACACAAAAATATGCAATATTTTCTCCCAAAAATATGTCAAAGTACAATATTTGATGTAAGATAATTGGACCCTTAAATAGGTCAATAATTCCTAAAAACATTTATTGTAATGTATTATTATTATTATTTTAACAATGACAATTTAAAAAACAACCAAAAAACATTCCACTAAAACTCTTGGGGACCCAAAAGGGTCCCACTCATAAAAGTGTTAAAAATAAGTCATACCATTTTTTTTTACTTTTAACGCTTAAGTCTCTAAATCAACCTCAGATCTGTCAGTTGATTGTACATTTTTATTTTTATTTATTTTAGTTTTTTATATGGCAAACACAAAGATATGCAATATTTTCTCCCAAAAAATATTTCAAAGTGGAATATTTGCTGTGAAGTAATTGGAGTCTTTAATTCAATAGTTCATAAAAAAACAATAATTCATAAAAACGTTGATTTTAATTAATTATTATTATTATTTTTGAGCAATGACAGTTTAAAAACAACAAGAAAACATCCCACTAAAATGATTGGGGACCCAAAAGGGCCCCACTCATAAAAGTGTTAAAAATAAGTCATACAATTTTTGGAACTTTTAACGCTTAAGTCTCTAAATCAACTTCAGATCTATCAGTCGATTATAAGTTTTTAAAATGTATTCATTTTCGTTTGTTTGTTTTATGCACTTTTAGTTGTTTTTTAAAAGAAAACTTGTTTTATATGGCAAACACAAAATTATGCAATATCCCCCCCCCCCCCCCCCCCCCCAAAATATCTCCAAGTGGAATATTTGATGTGAAGTAATTAAAGTTTTAAATATGTCAATAATGCATAACAATGTTGATTTTGATTCATTAATATTTTTTGAGCAATGACAGTTTTAAAGAAAAGTACCACTAAAATTCTTAGGGATCCAAAAGAATCCCACTCATAAAAGTGTTAAAATAAGTCATACAATTTTTTTTTTTTTTGTAACTTTCAGCACTGAAATCTCTAGATCATTGTCAGATCTATCAGTCGATTATAAGATTGTATTATTTTTTTTATGGGTTTTTGTTTATAGTTATTGACTTTTATCCAACCCTTCTATTCTCTTGATGACAATTATTTTGGTTAAAAATATATATATACACACACCCACCACACATTTTTGCATAATATGACATATAAAAACTGTGTGTCTCCCCCTGCAGGCCACTGGCATCATTGTGTGCGGTTGAAAGGTGTGATCAGGCTCCTCTCAGGAGGCCTGAAGCGGCATGAAAAGACACGCCAGCTCAGCTTGATTGTTTCCACCTCACCTGGGAGGCAACGACGCCCTGTGGGAGAAACAAACAAAACAACCTTCATCCTCTTCCTTTTTTCTTGACTTTTGATTGACTCCTCAGTGGACTCATCAGTACAGGAAGTTGACAAGGTTTCATACCAAACTGTGAACTCAACATGCACTTGTGCAAACACTGAAGAGGAAGACCTTTCAAAAGGAGCGGTCTCAGAAGGGCATCTTCTTCACCAGAGGGATCTTCTTCTTCAGGGTCAGGCTGGCGTTGACCTGCTGGGGCGACAGCAGCGTGTGCCACTGTGCCACCGGGCGCCGCGGGTTGGATAGCATGTCGGCCCAGTGCCTCAGCTGGTTGCCCGCCGAGTCGTTGCCCAGGAAGATCTTCCCCGTCGGGTCGTTGGGCGTCACGGGGTCGTGGTCCCACACAGAAATGACCAAGTTGACACGCTGAGGGCCACAAACCAATCAGACTTCATATTTTGATGGCATTTTTTCTTGCTTCAAATTGTTTATATATATATACATATATATATATATATACACACATATATATACACATACATATACTTATACATATATATATACATATATATATATATATATACACACATATATATACACATACATATACTTATACATATATATATATATACATATATATATACATATACATATATATATATACATACATATACATATACATATATATATATATATATATACACACAGTATATACACATATTCATATATACATACACATATATATATACACATATACATATATATATATATATATATATATATATATATATATATATATATATATATATATATACACATACAGTATATATATATATATATATATACACACACATATATATACATACATACCAGTGACGTGCAGTCACTAGAGGCAGGTGAGGCGGGGCCTCACCTGCCATCATGGAAAGAAAAAAAAATGTGTAAAAAGAAAAAAAAAAATTAAATTGTTATACTGTATGTATCCAGTGATTATACTATAAAGTTATTTTCCATTTAACTTCACCAGTTTTAGATTATTTTTATTCAAAATCGCTGAATTTTCACATTTGCCGTTCAAATACTGAGAAGACACGGTGCGGTGAACAGCAGCCAGTTGAGAGGCACGTCACTCAGTGCCGCAACATGGATTGCGCAATGACTCGGCTAACTGCTGGCCTGCTGTGCAGTGAGACTGTATTGCTATATGAACTATATTATACATTTCCATAGTTTAGTTAGCTGAGGTATATAATGTACAGTGTATTTTGTCAACAACTGTATGTGTGTAAAGTATTTCTTGTGCTTAACAATCATAAAACGGCTGCAAAAGACGCACTGGCTGAGGCTCCAGTAGCCCCGCCTCCTGCACCCCCGCCGTAGAATTGTTATACCAACTAAAGCCCACACTTAAACTTTCCAAGTGCAAGATTGAATCTATTTAAAAACGTTATTTCATAAGAAGCCAAAAAGTGCAAAAACAATAATGTTGGTGTTGGAGGAGTTGTGAATGACTGCAGGGCCACAACATTAGGTACACCTGCAGACTGCAGGTGTATCTAATTCACAACTCCCCCAACACGAACATTATTGTTTTTGCACTTTTTGGCTTCTTATTAAATAACTTTTGTAACCTATTTTCATGGGCTTTCCTCTTTGTGATGTTAAGTTCCTGTTATGCGCTGTTATACAGTATATGCCTTGAGCTCTTATTTTGAAGGCGCTAAGAGCGGAAGTGATGTCACGGAGTGGAGCGGAGGTTTTTGAAAGAAGGTAAATAAAGTGGTCCTCGTGTAAACTGGAGCCTCCGTGTTTGTTATTTTGTAGTTTCATACAGTATAGGCGACATTTATAAACCCTCGGTTACACTTTTTTAAATAGATTCAATCTTGCACGTGGAAAGTTTAAGTGAGGGCTTTAGTTGCGGTAAAGGTAAGACCATAATAACGTTTTTTTTATTAAATGTGCTTTTTTGTGTGCTACAGTTTGTATGTGTAAAGTTAAAGTTAAGTTAAAGTAGCAATGATTGTCACACACACACTAGGTGTAATGACATTTGTCCTCTGCATTTGACCCATCCCCTTGTTCACCCCCTGGGAGGTGAGGGGAGCAGCGCCCGGGAATCATTTTTGGTGCCAAGCAGGGAAGAATGCTGGTATGAGCTTTTAAACATAACCCGTTAACTGCTGCCAATCAAATGGTGAATAAGATACTCTTTAGGGTTCACATGTTTGTAAATCTGACTGTGATGAAGTCAGTGCCTCACCAGCCATCAACCTCACCGCACGTTACTGATACATACATATATATGTATACACATACATACATACATATACATATTATACATATATATATATATATATATATATATACAGTGTGTGTATGTGTGTATATATATATATATATTATACATATATACATACACATGTGTGTGCATATATATATATATATATATATATATATATATATATATATATATATATTTATATATATATATATATATATATATATATATACACAGTGTGTGTATGTGTGTGTATATATACATACATATATATATATATATATATATATATATATATATATATATATATATATCGTATTTTTCGGAGTATAAGTCGCACCGGAGTATAAGTCGCACCTGCCGAAAATGCATAATAAAGAAATATAAAGAAATAAAAAACATATATAAATCGCACTGGAGCCCGGCCAAACTATGAAAAAAACTGACATATAGTCCGAAAAATACGGTATATATATATATATATATATATATATATATATATATATATATATATATATATATATATATATATATATATATATACACACATATATATGTATATATATGTATGTATGTGTATATGCATATATGTATGTGTATATGCATATATGTATGTGTGTGTATATATATATATATATATATATATATATATATATATATGTGTGTGTATATATATATATATATATATATGTATATATATATATATATATGTATATATATATATATATATATATATATATATATACACACATATATATATATATGTATATATATATATATATATGTGTGTGTATATATATATATATATGTGTGTGTGTATATATATATATATATATATATATATATATATATATATATATATATATATATATATATATATATATATATGCATATATATATATATGCATATATATATATATATATATATATATGCATATATATATATATATATATATATATATATATATATATATATATATATATATATATATATATATATATATATGCATACACACGCACAAGAGACATCACACAAAAGTAAACACGTCGCAGGACTAACTACTGATCAGAATTAAAGAGTACGATTACGATTATTACGTTAATGATTGAGTGGGACCCGGGTCCCTGTGTAGTGGAAAAGGGTTAAGAACCCCTGATCTGAGCCATGACTTTTGTAATAATTTTATTATTTTTATTTATTTATTAATTCTAATTTTATTACTATTTTATTGATTTTAAAATCCTTTATTTCTACAAATTTTCCGATATTTTTCAATGCAAAATCAAGTCGGAGCAAGCTGCTCTGTGGCGCCACCTACCCGTATTTGCTCCAGGCTGACTTTGAAGGTGAAGGCTTCGTTGTAGTACGGGTTCAAGGTGTTGTTCTTCACCGTCGTCTTCTTCTTCTTCCACTTCCTCTTGTCCAGGGCCAGCTGCACCTTCACGTAGGGA
>NC_084576.2:23665000-23797500 GCF_033978685.3 Nerophis lumbriciformis
GCGTCTTTAAACCCCGCCCACTCTGATTGAACACTTCCTGTAGTTAAGGTCGTTGAAGCTTTCAAAGAATTATCCATAGACGGCATTAAGGCGTCTTCATTACGTGTAGTGAGAGGGGAGGAGCTTACCAGCGTGGCGGAGGTTTGCCCGCTCAGCGATGCCAGTTTGACGTGTTCGTCCAGCTTCTTCTTGCGTCTCTTCTTCCAGCGGCCTCTGCAGCAGCAGACGCACACGCAGACCACCAGCCCCAGCACCACAACCACGGACAGACCCGCCACCAGTTTGACGGCCCATGAAGACACTGCCACAACACCAGAGACAAGCTTTCAAGACCCACCCGGACTATGGTGGGCTGGGTCCAGTCCGCTACAGGTGGTTTTTGCGGCAAAATATATATTTAGTCATCATTTGTCTAACAACACATTAAGTCTCAGTCCTCATGTGATTTATGCTGTATTGCTTATTTCACTGCATTGGCCTGTTTCTTGTCCAGACATCTTTATATACCTCTGCTCATTCCTGACTGTGGTGATGCCAAACATCACTCATTTGTATTGTATTTGTCTTTTAATTCAGAGTTACTCGCCAAATGGGTTTCTTTTGTGATTGATGCTGTATTACTGCCTTTCCAACATTAAACCAAAACAAAAAATCACAGACACATATTGCATGTGTCTTTTGGTCAAAGGTTACTCTCCAAATTAGTTTATTTTGTGGGTGATTCTGTATTACTGCCTTTCCAAGATAAAACCAAAACAAAATTCACTAATTAATATTGTCTTCGAGTTTTGGTCAAAAGTTACTCGCCAAATGGGTTTCTTTTGTGATTGATGCTGTATTACTGCCTTTCCAAGATTTAACCAAAACAAAATCCACAAATATATCTTGTATTTGAGTTTGGGTCAAAGGTTACTCGCCAAATGGGTTTATTTTGTGATTGATGCTGTATTACTGCCTTTCTAAGAATACATCAGAACGAAGATCAGAAAGTATATATTGTATTTGTGTTTTGATCAAAGGCAACTCTCCAAATGGGTTTCTTTTGTGATTGATGCTGTATTACTGCCTTTCCAACATTAAACCAAAACAAAGATCACAAATATATATTTTGTGTCTTTTTGTAAAATATTACTCTCCAAATGGGTTTCTTTTGTGATTGATGCTGTATTACTGTCTTTCCAACATTAAACCAAAACAAAGATCACAAATACATATTGTATTTGTCTTTTGGTCAAAGCTTACTCTCCAAATTAGTTTATTTTGTGGGTGATTCTGTATTACTGCCTTTCCAAGATTAAACCAAAACAAAATTCACTAATTAATATTGTATTCGAGTTTTCGTCAAAGGTTACTCGCCAAATGGGTTTCTTTTGTGATTGATGCTATATTACTGCCTTTCCAAGATTTAACCAAAACAAAATCTACAAATATATCTTGTATTTGAGTTTTGGTCAAAGGTTAGTCGCCAAATGGGGTTCTTTAGTGATTGGTGCTGTATTACTGCCTTTCCAAGAATAAATCAGAACGAAGATCACAAAGTATATATTGTATTTGGGTTTTGATCAAAGGCAACACTCCAAATGGGGTTCTTTTGTGATTGATGCTGTATTACTGCCTTTTCCAAGATTTAACCAAAACAAAGATCACAAATATATATTGTATGTGTCTTTTTGTAAACGATTACTCTCCAAATGGGTTTATTTTGTGATTGATGCTGTATTACAGCCTTAACCAAGATTAAACCAAATCAAAGATCACAAATATATAATGTATTTGTCTTATTATTTAATGTTACTCTCCAAATGGGTTTCTTTTGAGATTGATGCTGCATTACTTCCTTACCCAAGATTTAACCAAAGCATTCCTGTTTTTGCTAATATCACAATCAGTGTTTTCCTCATCTTGCACCCCCCAAAGAGCAGGCCACCTTTCCTCAACCCCTCCTCTCTCTTCTCACATTCCCAAAGCGAATATTCAAATCTGGAAGATTTCTGTGTCTCTCTCTCGCTTCTTTCTTCTGTAGACTTACTTCTCTGTAAACTAATGTGGTTTGAGAAGTCAAAGGAATAAAATGCAGAAGCTTCGCTTTCTCTGGTCATGTATTTACTGAAAAGGAGAAGTGAGGTGTGTACTCACAGGGAATTCTGTCCACTAGTCCGTGGACGAGGTCGCCTGCGGTGCCGTTGTCGAAGATGATAGAGTTCAAGGAGGGTAGCGAAGCCTGGGCTTCCTTTAACAATGGTGGGAGGCTTGGTAGCAGGATCATGATGATGAGGATTCTGGAGGGGAGACACGTATCCATCTAATTATTGATAGTATCCATACCAAGGTGGGTATTGGTATCGGATTGATACTAGCGTGATGGAATCGATATTTTTGTTATTTCAGTTTTTTTATGTTTATATTTTCATGACATTGTTCTTGTTGTTTTAACTGTGAGTAGTAGGACAGAATAAGGAAATATTAGTTTTCTTTGTATATTAATACATTGTTTTACATCAGGGGTGTCCAAACTTTTTGACCTGAGGGATAAGAAAAATTTGTCCGGGGGCCGAAAGCATGAATAGTGGCCACATATACAGTCGTGGTCAAAAGTTTACATACACTTGTAAAGAACATAATGTCATGGCTGTCTTGAGTTGCCAATAATTTCTACAACTCTTATTTTTTTGTGATAGAGTGATTGGAGCACATACTTGTTGGTTATGTTTAAAAGCTCATACCAGCATTCTTCCCTGTTTGGCACTCAGCATCAAGGGTTGGAATTAGGGGTTAAATCACCAAAAATGATTCCCGGGCGCGGCGCCGCTGCTGCCCACTGCTCCCCTCACCTCCCAGGGGGTGAACAAGGGGATGGGTCAAATGCAGAGGACACATTTCATTACACCTAGTGTGTGTGTGACTATCATTGCTACTTTAACTTAACTTTAACTTTACACATACAAACTGTAGCACACGAAAAAGCACATTTAATAAAAAAAACGTTATTATGGTCTTACCTTTACTTGTAAGTGCGGGAACAGTGGTGTTCGTGTTGGAGGAGTTGTGAATGAATTAATTATGAAATCCGTGCTGCAGTCTGCAGGTGTACCTAATGTTGTGTCCCTGCAGTCGTTCACGGCTCCTCCGGCGCGAGCAATGTTGTTTTTGCACTTTTAGGCTTCTTGTTAAGTGACTTTTTTGGGGTGGATTCGGTCTTGCACGTGGAGGGTTTGGGTGTGGGCTTTGGTTGATGTGGCGCTCCCGTCGGGGGGTGCACTCTGCGGCGGAGGTGGAATAACCGGCACCAGGAGACGGGATTACTGCGAGCCTCACACAGTGCGTCTTCGCAGCAGTTTTATGATTGCTCAGCACAAGAAATACGTTACACACATACAGTTGTTGACAAAATACACTGTACATTATATACCTCAGCTAACTAAACTATGGAAATGTATAATATAATTCATATAGCAATACGGTCTCACTGCACAGCAGGCCAGCAGTTAGCCGAGTCATTGCGCAATCCATGTTGAGGCACAACTGAGTGACGTGCCTCAACTGGCTGCTGATCACCGCACCGTCTCTTCTCAGTATTTGAACGGCAAATGTGAAAATTCAGCGATTTTGAATAAAAATAATCTAAAACTGGTGAAGTTAAACGGAAAATAACTTTATAGTATAATCACTGGATACATATAACAATTTAATTTTTTTTCTTTCTTTTTACATGATGGCAGGTGAGGCCCCGCACGTCACTGATATAATATATATATATATATATATATATATATATACTGTATATATATACAGTACATACATGTTTTACCGCTGTGGCCTCAAGTCAAAAAGTTTGGTCAGCTATGCCGTGATGAATCTTCCAGTTAAAACCAAGTCTTTGTTGACATTGACACACCCCAATGACATCTTCTCCTTCATCCACTCAAGTATGAAGAGAAAAGTTTCACAGCTAACGGCCTCCGCCATCAACAAACACCAGTAAACGCGCACACGCAAACTAGCAGTTGTTCAGGTCATGACAGAAGGTTTTTATCCATTCTTTCAAGAGTTGCGTAAAAAAGAATGTACTCACTGGCGGTCAGAAGAAGACCAACATCACCTGGACGATCCTTGAAGGACTTGACTTTCAGGAAGGAAGTGGCGTCCAGCAAGGAAGTGGGCGGGGCTAGACGTGTATCCCAAAGCCGCTGGACAGAAGAGGAAACGTCTCCTCCCTGCCGTGATAAGGCAGGAAGCTCATTAGTCCTGCTCGCCACTTCCTGTTCTGCACCCTCAGACCGTGTGTGTGTGTGTGTGTGTGTGTGTGGCACGCTGAAAACTCTGTGAAGTTGACAAAAACTAGGACAGGATCTTCTTCTGCTGAGAAACCAGTTAGTGCACCACGGGCTGTTTACTCTCACCTGTGTGAGTGCACACCTGTGCAACGCCTCGCAGGAAGTCAGAGAGCAAGCAAGATGGGAGGAGCAACATGGCCCTGTTATGTCAGGGTGGTCCACACTTCTTGCACTGAGGGCCACACACTGAATATTCAAAGGATGCAGGGGCCATTAGCAGTTTTTTTCATCTTAAAACCAAAACAATTGTTGTTTAACCTTTAGGCTTCTCATCAAGTGTGGGGACTGTAAAGGTCAACATGGTCTCAGTCAGAAAAGTTGTCAAAGAAAGTCATATAACAATATATTTATATTTTTTTTTCAATACTTAAATCTCCAGACCAACTTCAGATCTGTCAGTTGATATAGTTTTTGTGTTTTATGCCCTTTTTGTCAGAAAAAATGCTGTTTTTATGGCAAAAACACAAAATATGTAATATTTCCCCCCAAAATGTGAAAGTGGAGTATTTCTATAGTATATTTAGGTCAAAACTTCATAACTACATTGATTGGGATTCATTGTTATTTTTGAGCAATGACAGGTTAAAAAAAAAAAAAAAAAACACTTAAAAGGTTTAGGGGACCCAAAAAGGGTTTACTCATAAAAGTGTTAAAAATCAATCATATATTTTTTTAAATTTCAATACTAGAATCTCTAGTTTAACTTTCAGGTTATAAGTTTTTATTATTTTTGGACAAATGTGCGTTGAATTGTTGAAAAATTGGACAAATTTGCATTTTGTTGAAAAGCTGGACAAATTTGCGTTAAATTATTGAAAAATTGGACAAAGTTGCAACTAGTTGAAAAATTCAACAAATTTGCTGTAACTTGTTGACAAATTGGACAAATGTACATTAAATTGTTGAAAAATTAGACAAATTTGCATTTAGGTGAAACTTTGGACAAATTTGCATTAAATTGTTGAAAAGTTAGACAAAGTTGCATTTTGGTGAAAACTTGGGACACATTTGCGTTAAATTGTTAAAAAATTTGACAAATTAATGTTAAATTGTTGAAAAATTTGACAAATTTGCATTTAGGTGAAACATTGGACAAATGTGCGTTAAATTGTTGAAAAGTTAGACAAAGTTGCATTTTGGTGAAAACTTGGGACACATTTGCGTTAAATTGTTAAAAAATTTGACAAATTAATGTTAAATTGTTGAAAAATTTGACAAATTTGCATTTAGGTGAAACTTTGGACAAATTTGCGTTAAATTGTTGAAAAGTTAGACAAAGTTGCATTTTGGTGAAAAAACTGGACACATTTGTGTTAGTTGAAAAACTGGACAAATTTGTGTTAAATTGTAGATAACTTGGACACATTTGCATTTTGGTGAAAAACGGGACAACTTTGTGTTAGTTGAAAAACTGGACAAATTTGCAATTTGTTGAGAAGTTGGACAAAGTTGCATTTTGGAGAAAAATTGGACACATTTGTGTTGGTTGAAAAACCCGGAAAATTTAAATTTTGTTGAAAGATTGGACAAATTTGCATTTTGGTGAATAATTGGACACATTTGCATTTTGGTGAGAAAGTGGACAACTTTGTGTTAGTTGAAAAATTGGACAAATGTGTTTTAAATTGTAGAAATATTGGAAACATTTGCATTTTGTTGAAACTTTGGGACAAATTTGTGTAACATTTTCGAAAAATTGGACACATTTGCATTTTGGTGAAAAATTGGACAAATTTGTGTTAGTTGAAAAATTGGACAAATTTGCATTTAGGTGAAACTTTGGACAAATTTGCGTTAAATTGTTAGAAAGTTAGACAAAGTTGCATTTTGGTGAAAACTTGGGACACATTTGCGTTAAATTGTTAAAAAATTTGACAATTTAATGTTAAATTGTTGAAAAATTTGACAAATTTGCATTTAGGTGAAACATTGGACAAATGTGCGTTAAATTGTTGAAAAGTTAGACAAAGTTGCATTTTGGTGAAAACTTGGGACACATTTGCGTTAAATTGTTAAAAAATTTGACAAATTAATGTTAAATTGTTGAAAAATTTGACAAATTTGCATTTAGGTGAAACTTTGGACAAATTTGCGTTAAATTGTTGAAAAGTTAGACAAAGTTGCATTTTGGTGAAAAAACTGGACACATTTGTGTTAGTTGAAAAACTGGACAAATTTGTGTTAAATTGTAGATAACTTGGACACATTTGCATTTTGGTGAAAAACGGGACAACTTTGTGTTAGTTGAAAAACTGGACAAATTTGCAATTTGTTGAGAAGTTGGACAAAGTTGCATTTTGGAGAAAAATTGGACACATTTGTGTTGGTTGAAAAACCCGGAAAATTTAAATTTTGTTGAAAGATTGGACAAATTTGCATTTTGGTGAATAATTGGACACATTTGCATTTTGGTGAGAAAGTGGACAACTTTGTGTTAGTTGAAAAATTGGACAAATGTGTTTTAAATTGTAGAAATATTGGAAACATTTGCATTTTGTTGAAACTTTGGGAAAAATTTGTGTAACATTTTCGAAAAATTGGACACATTTGCATTTTGGTGAAAAATTGGACAAATTTGTGTTAGTTGAAAAATTGGACAAATTTGCATTTAGGTGAAACTTTGGACAAATTTGCGTTAAATTGTTAGAAAGTTAGACAAAGTTGCATTTTGGTGAAAACTTGGGACACATTTGCGTTAAATTGTTAAAAAAATTGACAAATTAATGTTAAATTGTTGAAAATTTTGACAAATTTGCATTTAGGTGAAACATTGGACAAATTTGCGTTAAATTGTTGAAAAGTTAGACAAAGTTGCATTTTGGTGAAAAACTGGACACATTTGTGTTAGTTGAAAAACTGGACAAATATGGGTTAAATTGTAGAAAAATTGGACACATTTGCATTTTGGAGAAAAATTGGACACATTTGTGTTGGTTGAAAAACCCGGCAAATTTAAATTTTGTTAAAAGATTGGACAAATTTGCGTAAATTGTTGAAAAATTGTACACACTTGCATTTTGGGGAATAATTGGACACATTTGCATTTTGGTGAATAACGGGAAAACTTTGTGTTAGTTGAAAAACTGGACAAATTTGCAATTTGTTTAAAAGTTGGACAAAGTTGCATTTTGGAGAAAAATTGGACACATTTGTGTTGGTTGAAAAACCCGGCAAATTTAAATTTTGTTAAAAGATTGGACACATTTGCGTAAAATTGTTGAAAAATTGTAGACATTTGCATTTTGGGGAATAATTGTAGACATTTGCATTTTGGTGAAAAAGTGGACAACTTTGTGTTGGTTGAAAAATTGGACAAATGTGTCTTAAATTGTAGAAAAATTGGACACATTTGCATTTTGTTGAAACATTGGACAAATTTGTGTTAGTTGAAAAATTGGACAAATTTGCATTTTGGTGAAAAAATGGGCAAATTTACGTTAAATTGTAGAAAATTTGGACAAATTAGCATTTTGTTGTAATAATTGGACAAATTTGCATTTTGTTGAAAAATTGGAACACATTTCTGTTAAATTGTTGAAAAATTGGACACATTTGCATTTTTGTGAAAAATTGGACAAATTTGCATTTTGTTGAAAAATTGGAACACATTTCTGTTAAATTGTTGAAAAATTGGACACATTTGCATTTTGTTGAAAAATTGGAACAAATTTCTGTTAGTTAAAAAATTTGACAAATTTGCATTTTGGCGAAAAACTTGACAAATTTACATTAAATTGTAGAAAAATTTGATAAATTAGCATTTGTTGAAAAATTTGAACAAATTTGTGTTAAATTGTTGAAAAATTTGACAAATTTGTGTTAAATTGTTGAAAAATTTGACAAATTTGTGTTAAATTGTAGAAAAATTTGACAAATTTGTGTTAAGTTAAAACATTTGACAAATTTGTGTTAAGTTAAAAAATTTGACAAATTTGCATTTTGGTGAAAAATTTGACAAATTAACGTTAAATTGTAGAAAAATTTGACAAATTAGCATTTTGCTGTAAAAATTTGACAAATTTGTGTTCAATTGTAGAAAAATAGGACACATTTGTGTTAAATTGTAGAACAATTGGACAAATCAGCATTTTGTTTAAATATTGGGACAAATTTGCGTTAAATTGGACACATTTGTGTTAAATGATAAACTAAGCAAAAACATTTACTCTAACGCTATTTTTTGTTGTGGTCGCGTCTGCTCGGGGCTGAAGGTCCGTCTTGTGGGGTCCGCAGCAGCAGCACACCTGCTGAGCACACACCAAGCGAGTCTTCTTGAGGGAACAACAAGCGGAGAACGGTTAAAGGTTAAATAAAACCCGACAGCAGTGTGTTGACGTATTTATTTCCTTGATAGTGGAACGGCCAATCACAGTCTTGAACAGGAAGTAGGAATAAATAAAAGCAGCATCACCAGATGGGAATTGTGCAAGCTTCCTGTTGGATGCTGCTTTGTGACTAGATGGAAATTGTAAATAAAAAAAAAAAGAGGAAAATATTTCCGTTAGAATTCTAAGTAATATTTCAATGAGCAGGAAATAAGAGAAGAAGCATCTGGACTGTGAAGAAGACTTAAGATCTTGGAACTTCTTCTTCTGTCTTCATGTGAGGCGATGATTAAAAGTTGATGGCTTTTCCAAAGGAGGCGGCCAGGTTGGCTTCTCTGAAGGCCTCCGACACCGTCTGCAAGAAGACCAGGCTCGTTAGCGCTTAATTGACTGATGATGTCATAGTGCCGGGCGATAAATAGATATCAATATAACGGCATAGACGTGTCATCGATACCAATTAAAAATGCGTTCCATAAAACGTTAAATGATAATTTTTTTCTTCATAGTAAGAAAGCGGAAGTATGGAAGCAAGGTTGGTTGCATGAACAAAGGCACTCGCTGTCTGGTAACCGAGCAACGCAGGAAGCGATCACTGATCAGTGGGAGTGACACGCTAACAGCCAATCGGGTAACAGTATCAACTATCAAGTTTGGTTGATTTTTGCATGGAGTGAGAAGAGAAAGTCAAAATGAAGAAATTGTGGATAAAAGAGGAAAAGTCACCTGGACAGTTTAAATTTTTGTGGTCTGTAAATGCAAGACAGCTAACACCACACCACCTTAGCCGTGCTCACCCTTTAGAGCACAGCTGTAACTTCCTGCCACTAAACCTGCAGAAAATAGTTCTTCTCAGCTTTCTGTTTGTATACACATTTTCATTGATTCATCCTTTGCTTAAAAGACGTAACCTCGATTCTGACTTCCTGCTAAACTACAGCCGGTGTCGCACCTCCCCTTTATCTCTAAAATCCTAAAAAAAAAAAAAATGCTAAAGCAGCTAAATGAATACATTGCGTCTAACAATCTTTGTTAACCCTTTCAGTCGGGATTCATTTTCACACTTTGCACTATTTTCTTACACTTTATGAAGCATTTCTTACATATTCCTTATTTTTAAGAGCTTATTGTTAAGCGTTCAATGTGATTTTTCTATTTTAATTACATTGAGTGAGTGTTTTCCATGCTTGTGTTGACAGTTCCTTTCTTTTCTGCCTTAATAGCTGAGGGATTATAATCAAAGGAAGTTACATTTCAAATAAAATCTCCTGCTCCTTACTTTCCATAGGTCATAAAAACATCATTATCGATATCGGCCGATATAAAACTGATATCCCGATACCGATTTTAGCCGTATCGCCCAGCCCTATGGTGTCATAAAGTGTGTGTGTTGTAGATCGTACTGGGTGGGCGTGGCAAACTCTGGCGATGTCCTCGCAGGACGCCCCGTACTCCATGGCCAAGGCGGCCTCGTTGATCATCTCTCCTGCCCCCTGCAGGCCAAAAGCACACCGCCACTTTCATTACTGCGGTTTCTTAAAGGCGCGTGGGTCTAAAAAGGTCTTACGGTTCCCAGGATGTGCGCTCCCAGCATCCTGTCCGTCTCCTTGTGGCTGAGGATCTTCACCAGGCCGTCCGTGTCGGCGTTGGTTTTAGCGCGACTGTTGGCGGCGAAGGGGAACTTGCCCACCTTGTAGGGCGTGCCCTGAGGAGCAAAAGGAGCGTCAGCTTGGCGCTGGTCTCGGTTCAGTGACGGTCTTGTTTACATCTGAACAGATACAGTACCTGGGAATACACACCAGCACCATTTTAAGAGTATGTTAATAAATACTATCTGTTTTTAATAATAACATCCCATTTTTGTATTGCAACTTTTAAAAATTAGTCAATTGCTGTTAAGTTGTTTTAATTTCATATTATCATTTGCAAGTATGACAAGTTACAATTAAATCTGTGATGAACGGGCCCTCGCCCCCCTTGCACGGCGGGGTATACGCAAGACGTCCTTACCGATGCCCTGACCCACCCCCAAAAATATAAGGAAAATCAGATCATGTGCAAAAAAAGTTATTACTGATATAGTTTTTCACCACAAGGGGGCAATAAAGCGTCGTAGTATTTATGCAGTTGCCCTGACCCACCCCCAAAAATATAAGGAAAATCAGATCATGTGCAAAAAAAGTTATTACTGATATAGTTTTTCACCACAAGGGGGCAATAAAGCGTCGTAGTATTTATGCAGTTGCGTCCTACCCCACACCCACGACCCACCATCAAAACATTCGGGAAGATCGGATCATGTGAAAGGAAGTTAGTAGTAGTCATGCAGTTGCGTCCCACCCGACACCCCCGATCCACCACCAAATTATTCGAGAAGTTTGGATCATGTGGAAAGAAGTTATTAGTAGAGGTAGTCATGCAGTTGCGTCCCACCATCAAACCATTCGGGTAGATCGGATCATGTGAAAGGAAGTTATTAGTAGTAGTAGTAGTAGTCATGCAGTTGCATTCCACCCAAAACCCTGACCCAGCATCAAAACAGTCGGGAAGATCGGATCATGTTGAAAGGAAGTTATTAGTAGTAGTAGTCATGCAGTTGCGTCCCACCCGACACTCCAACAAAACATTTGGTAAGATCGGATCATGTGGAAGGAAGTTAGTAGTAGTAGTAGTCATGCAGTTGCGTCCCACCCGACACACCATCAAATTATTCGAGAAGTTTGGATCATGTGGAAAGAAGTTATTAGTAGTGGTAGTCATGCAGTTGCGTCCCACCCGACACACCATCAAATTATTCGAGAAGTTTGGATCATGTGGAAAGAAGTTATTAGTAGTGGTAGTCATGCAGTTGCGTCCCACCCGACACACCATCAAATTATTCGAGAAGTTTGGATCATGTGGAAAGAAGTTATTAGTAGTGGTAGTCATGCAGTTGCGTCCCACTCGACACACCATCAAACCATTCGTGTATATCGGATCATGTGGAAGGAAGTTATTAGTAGTAGTCATGCAGTTGCGAACCACCCGACCCACCATCAAAACATTCGGGTAGATCGGATCATGTGGAAGTAAGTTATTAGTAGTAGTAGTAGTCATGCAGTTGCGTCCCACCCGACACACCATCAAATTATTCGAGAAGTTTGGATCATGTGGAAAGAAGTTATTAGTAGTGGTAGTCATGCAGTTGCGTCCCACCCAACAACCCGACCCACCATCAAAAAACTTTTGGTAAGATCGGATCATGTGAAAGGAAGTTATTAGTAGTAGTAGTAATAGTCATGCAGTTGCGACCCACCCGACCCACCGTCAAAACATTCGGGTAGATCGGATCATGTGCAAGTAAGTTATTAGTAGTAGTAGTCATGCAGTTGCGTCCCACCCGACACACCATCAAATTATTTGGGAAGATCGGATCATGTGGAAGGAAGTTATTAGTAGTTGTAGTCATGCAGTTGCGTCCCACCCGACACCCTTGACCCACCATCAAATTATTCGAGAAGTTTGGATCATGTGGAAAGAAGTTATTAGTAGTGGTAGTCACGCAGTTGCGTCCCACCTGACACTCCATCAAAACATTTGGTAAGATCGGATCATGTGGAAGGAAGTTATTAGTAGTAGTAGTCATGCAGTTGCGTCCCACCCGACACACCATCAAACCATTCGTGTATATCGGATCATGTGGAAGGAAGTTATTGGTAGTAGTAGTAGTAGTCATGCAGTTGCGTCCCACCCAACACCCCGACCCACCATCAAAACATTTGGGTAGATCGGATCATGTGGAAGTAAGTTATTAGTAGTTGTAGTCATGCAGTTGCGTCCCACCCGACACACCATCAAACCATTCGTGTATATCGGATCATGTGGAAGGAAGTTATTAGTAGTGGTAGTCATGCAGTTGCGTCCCACTCGACACACCATCAAACCATTCGTGTATATCGGATCATGTGGAAGGAAGTTATTGGTAGTAGTAGTAGTAGTAGTCATGCAGTTGCGTCCCACCCAACACCCCGACCCACCATCAAAACATTCGGGTAGATCGGATCATGTGGAAGTAAGTTATTAGTAGTTGTAGTCATGCAGTTCCGTCCCACCCGACACACCATCAAACCATTCGTGTATATCGGATCATGTGGAAGGAAGTTATTAGTAGTGGTAGTCATGCAGTTGCGTCCCACTCGACACACCATCAAACCATTCGTGTATATTGGATCATGTGGAAGGAAGTTATTGGTAGTAGTAGTAGTAGTCATGCAGTTGCGTCCCACCCAACACCCCGACCCACCATCAAAACATTCGGGTAGATCGGATCATGTGGAAGTAAGTTATTAGTAGTTGTAGTCATGCAGTTGCGTCCCACCCGACACACCATCAAACCATTCGTGTATATCGGATCATGTGGAAGGAAGTTATTAGTAGTGGTAGTCATGCAGTTGCGTCCCACCCGACACACCATCAAACCATTCGTGTATATCGGATCATGTGGAAGGAAGTTATTAGTAGTGGTAGTCATGCAGTTGCGTCCCACTCGACACACCATCAAACCATTCGTGTATATCGGATCATGTGGAAGGAAGTTATTGGTAGTAGTAGTAGTAGTCATGCAGTTGCGTCCCACCCAACACCCCGACCCACCATTAAAACATTTGGGTAGATCGGATCATGTGGAAGGAAGTTATTAGTAGTGGTAGTCATGCAGTTGCGTCCCACTCGACACACCATCAAACCATTCGTGTATATCGGATCATGTGGAAGGAAGTTATTGGTAGTAGTAGTAGTAATCATGCAGTTGCGTCCCACCCAACACCCCGACCCACCATTAAAACATTTGGGTAGATCGGATCATGTGGAAGGAAGTTATTAGTAGTGGTAGTCATGCAGTTGCGTCCCACTCGACACACCATCAAACCATTCGTGTATATTGGATCATGTGGAAGGAAGTTATTGGTAGTAGTAGTAGTAGTCATGCAGTTGCGTCCCACCCGACACACCATCAAATTATTCGAGAAGTTTGGATCATGTGGAAAGAAGTTATTAGTAGTGGTAGTCATGCAGTTGCGTCCCACCCAACACCCCGACCCACCATCAAAACATTTGGTAAGATCGGATCATGTGAAAGGAAGTTATTAGTAGTAGTAGTAGTAGTCATGCGGTTGCGACCCACCCGACCCACCGTCAAAACATTCGGGTAGATCGGATCATGTGGAAGTAAGTTATTAGTAGTAGTAGTCATGCAGTTGCGTCCCACCCGACACACCATCAAATTATTTGGGAAGATCGGATCATGTGGAAGGAAGTTATTAGTAGTAGTCATACAGTTGCGTCCCACCCGACACCCTTGTTCCACCATCAAATTATTCGAGAAGTTTGGATCATGTGGAAAGAAGTTATTAGTAGTGGTAGTCACGCAGTTGCGTCCCACCTGACACTCCATCAAAACATTTGGTAAGATCGGATCATGTGGAAGGAAGTTAGTAGTTGTAGTAGTCATGCAGTTGCGTCCCACCCGACACACCATCAAATTATTCGAGAAGTTTGGATCATGTTGAAAGAAGTTTAGTAGAGGTAGTCATGCAGTTGCGTCCCACCCGACCCACCATCAAACCATTGGGGTAGATCGGATCATGTGGAAGGAAGCTATTAGTAGTAGTAGTAGTCATGCAGTTGCGTCCCACCCAACACCCCGACATACCATCAAAACATTCGGGAAGATCGGATCATGTGAAAGGAAGTTATTAGTAGTAGTAGTCATGCAGTTGCACTCCACCCAAAACCCTGACCCACCATCAAAACAGTCCGGAAGATCGGATCATGTTGAAAGAAGTTATTAGTAGTAGTAGTCACGCAGTTGCGTCCCACCCGACACTCCATCAAAACATTTGGTAAGATCGGATCATGTGGAAGGAAGTTATTATTAGTAGTAGTAGTAGTCATGCAGTTGCGTCCCACCAGACACCCCGACCCACCATCAAAACATTTGGTAAGATCGGATCATGTGAAAGGAAGTTATTAGTAGTAGTAGTAGTCATGCAGTTGCGACCCACCCGACCCACCGTCAAAACATTCGGGTAGATCGAATCATGTGGAAGTAAGTTATTAGTAGTAGTAGTAGTCATGCAGTTGCGTCCCACCCGACACACCATCAAATTATTTGGGAAGATCGGATCATGTGGAAAGAAGTTATTAGTAGTGGTAGTCACGCAGTTGCGTCCCACCTGACACTCCATCAAAACATTTGGTAAGATCGGATCATGTGGAAGGAAGTTAGTAGTAGTAGTAGTCATGCAGTTGCGTCCCACCCGACACACCATCAAATTATTCGAGAAGTTTGGATCATGTTGAAAGAAGTTTAGTAGAGGTAGTCATGCAGTTGCGTCCCACCATCAAACCATTCGGGTAGATCGGATCATGTGGAAGGAAGTTATTAGTAGTAGTAGTAGTAGTAGTAGTAGTCATGCAGTTGCGTCCCACCCAACACCCCGACGTACCATCAAAACATTCGGGAAGATCGGATCATGTGAAAGGAAGTTATTAATAGTAGTAGTCATGCAGTTGCACTCCACCCAAAACCCCGACCCACCATCAAAACAGTCGGGAAGATCGGATCATGTTAAAAGAAGTTATTAGTAGTAGTAGTCACGCAGTTGCGTCCCACCCGACACTCCATCAAAACATTTGGTAAGATCGGATCATGTGGAATGAAGTTATTATTAGTTGTAGTCAAGCAGTTGCGTCCCACCAGACACCCCGACCCACCATCAAAACATTCGGGAAGATCGAATCAAGTGAAAATATATTAAAGACCAAGACATATGGATTGCAGCACAATATTTGGTTAGATAAAATCCTGTTATGAATTTAAAAATATTTTTTTTAGTGCAGTTAGACTTTGGGAGTTTGTAACGCAATTGGAGTGCAACAGAGTGGACCGACACCAGCTGGACTGCTGCTGAGTGGTCCAAAGTCATGTTTTCTGACGAAAGCAAATTTTGCATTTCCTTTGGAAATCGAGGTCCCAGAGTCTGGAGGAAGACAGGAGAGGCACAGGATCCACGTTGCCTGAAGTCTAGTGTAAAGTTTCCACCATCAGTGATGGTTTGGGGTGCCATGTCATCTGCTGGTGTCGGTCCACTCTGTTTCCTGAGATCCAGGGTCAACGCAGCCGTCTACCAGCAAGTTTTAGAGCACTTCATGCTTCCTGCTGCTGACCTGCTCTATGGAGATGGAGATTTCAAGTTCCAACAGGACTTGGCGCCTGCACACAGCGCAAAATCTACCCGTGCCTGGTTTACGGACCATGGTATTTCTGTTCTAAATTGGCCCGCCAACTCCCCTGACCTTAGCCCCATAGAAAATCTGTGGGGTATTGTGAAAAGGAAGATGCAGAATGCCAGACCCAAAAACGCAGAAGAGTTGAAGGCCACTATCAGAGCAACCTGGGCTCTCATAACACCTGAGCAGTGCCAGAAACTCATCGACTCCATGCCACGCCGCATTAACGCAGTAATTGAGGCAAAAGGAGCTCCAACCAAGTATTGAGTATTGTACATGCTCATATTTTTCATTTTCATACTTTTCAGTTGGCCAACATTTCTAAAAATCCCTTTTTTGTATTAGCCTTAAGTAATATTCTAATTTTGTGACACACGGAATTTTGGATTTTCATTTGTTGCCACTTCAAATCATCAAAATTAAATGAAATAAACATTTGAATGCATCAGTCTGTGTGCAATGAATAAATATAATGTACAAGTTACACCTTTTGAATGCAATTACTGAAATAAATCAAGTTTTTCAAAATATTCTAATTTACTGGCTTTTACCTGTATATATACACACATACATATATACACATATATGCACATATGTATATACACACACACACACACACACATACATTCAGTCGACTTTCGGCCCTCAATCATATTTATTTTTAGCCCAATGCGGCCCCCGGGGCAAAAACTTTGGACACCCCTGACTTCGAGGGAGTTTGGCCGAGTCCGCCCTGAGTGCTAGTTGACTGATTGTTTACATTAGCAGCTGTTTCGTCTAAAATCGGACGTGGCGTCACGTGCAACAAAGTTATCTGTGCGTTAAGTGCACTTGCTTCCTGTGCACTTAAGATGTAACTTTAAGGTTTTACTACTTACGTATAAAATACTACATGGTCTAGCTCCAGCCTATCTTGCCGATTGTATTGTACCATATGTCCCGGCAAGAAATCTGCCTTCAAAGAACTCCGGCTTATTAATGATTCCCAGAGCCCAAAAAAAGTCTGCGGGCTATAGAGCGTTTTCTATTCGGGCTCCACTACTCTGGAATGTTCTCCCGGTAACAGTTAGAGATGCTACCTCAGTAGAAGCATTTAAGTCCCATCTTAAAACTCATTTGTATACTCTAGCCTTTAAATAGACCCCCTTTTTAGACCAGTTGAGCTGCCGTTTCTTTTCTTTTCTCCTCTGCCCCCCTCTCCCTTGTGGAGGGGGGGGGACACAGGTCCGGTGGCCATGGATGAAGTGCTGGCTGTCCAGAGTCGGGACCCGGGGTGGACCGCTCGCCTGTGCATCGGTTGGGGACGTCTCTGCGCTGCTGACCCGTCCCTGCTCGAGATGGTCTCCTGCTGGCCCCACTATGGACTGGACTCTCACTATTATGTTGGATCTACTATGGACTGGACTTTCACAATATTATGTCAGACCCACTCGACGTCCATTGCATCCGGTCTCCCCTAGAGGGGGGGAGGGGTCACCCACATATGCGGTCCTCTTCAAGGTTTCTCATAGTCATTCACATCGACGTCCCATTGGGGTTGTGAGTTTTTCCTTGCTCTTATGTGGGCTCTGTACCGCGGATGTCGTTGTGGCTTGTACAGCCCTTTGAGACACTTGTGATTTAGGGCTATATGAATAAACATTGATTGATTTATTGATTATCGTAATATGGCACTGTTGGATTTCAGGTGAATCGATACCCGTTAGAACCGGCGATTGGTGCCAGTATTTAAAGTAGAGAATTCGGTAGCCATCCTTACCTCCTCTTTGAGCTGCTCCTCGGTCTTGCCCACCCAGGCCACCTCAGGGTGCGTGTATATGACCGAGGGGACACAGTTGTAGTCGATGTGCACGGCGCCGCCCGCTATTCCCTCCACACAGATGATGCCCTCGTCTTCCGCTTTGTGGGCCAACATGGGCCCCGCGATCACGTCGCCGATGGCGTAAATACTAAAAAGGGAGGAAGACGCTGAGGCAGGTGCTAAACCGCACTAAAGATGGCATCAACTGACGCGTGCGCACCTTGGCACTTTGGTCTGGAAGCGGTTGTTGACGGGGATGCGCCCCCTGTTGTCCAGCTCGATGCCCAGCCCCTCCAGGCCCAGGCTCTGGGTGAAGGGTCGCCGGCCGATGCACACCAGCAGCACGTCGCACGTCAGCGTCTCGTTCTTGCCGCCGGCCGCCGCCTCCACGCTGAAACAGGCAGACCGCCGCTTAAGGTGCTGATGTGACGACCGGAGCTGAGGGCGGGGGGTTGGTACTCACGCCACGTCCATCTTGCCGTCGGGCCTCCTGCTGGCGCCCAGCACTTTGGTGCCCAGCTTGAACTTGAGGCCCTGCTTCTGCAGAATGCGCTGGAAGTTCTTGGAGATCTCCATGTCGATGCCCATGCCGCCCACGTGGGCCAGGAACTCCACCGCCGTCACCTTGGAGCCCAGACGCTGCCACACGGACCCCTGCGGGACAGAAGAACCGGGGGTCAGCGCTGCTGTTGGGACCGGGGCGTCATGTGACTCTAGAGACGCAGACCAGCTCCACTCCGATGACGCCGCCTCCGATCACGATCAGCTCCTCCGGAACTTTCTTGAGGGACAGCGCCCCCGTGGACGACACGACGGTCTCCTCGTCGATCTGCAACGTGAAACATGGCCATCACTGCCAGCAACAGTAACAACAATTTTAGTCCAAGTAACAGTTCTCGTGTGATTGATGTTGTATTGCTTCTCGTTACTGCATTGGCCTGTTCTGGTCTTGTTCCTCGGACCCTGCAGAGATAGCTTTGCTGGTTTCTTTTTACACCCGACCCCTACATTCCATGAGCATGAGACAAGGACTGTTGTGATGCCAGAGATCACCAATTTATATTTTAAGGTTACTCTTATGTGATTGATGCTGTATTACTGCCTTTTCAAGATTGAACCAAAACAAAGATCACAAATATATCGTAAATTCTGGACTACTTTTCTTCCCACACTTTGAACATTGCGACTAATTTATGGATTTTTCTTCGCCGACGGCCATGAAGCAAATAGTTTCATAAAAAGAAGAGACAGTTGGATGGTGCGTTAGTGTTTGTGCTATGGCGCCATCCTTTTTGGATGAGTTCGCTCACTGCAGGCGCAGCTGGGTAAATGCCTGCAAGTTTTTTCCTGCTGTTTAAAGTTTTGAACCGGAAGTAAAAGTGTCGTTTTGTCTTCGAGTCGTCCATAGCGTTTCTACTCGTATGGATTATTCGTTCATCACTCCAAGCAACATTTGTAAGTTTTACAATATAACTAAAACAATTCTTACTTACTAAAGTAATACAGTCCGGTGCTGCTAACATGTGGGCAGGAAAATTGGGTGGATGCGGCTTATATATTGGTGGGCTCTATTGTCCAGAAATTGCGGTTTATTGTATTTGTCTTTTGGTCAAAGGTTACTCTCCAAATGGGTTTCTTTCATGATTGATGCTGTATTACTGCCTTTCCAAGATGTAACCAAAACATTCCTGTTTTTTGCCTATATCACAATCAGACAAAATACAGTTTATTGTATTTGTCTTTTGGTCAAAGGTTACTCTCCCAATGGGTTTCTTTTGTGATTGATGCTGTATTACTGCCTTTCCAAGATGTAACCAAAGCATTCCTGTTTTTTGCCTATATCACAATCAGACAAAATAGGGTTTATTGTATTCGTCTTTTGGTCAAAGTTTATTTTCCAAATGGGTTTATCTTGTGATTGATGCTGTATTACTGCCTTTTCAAGATGTAACCAAAACATTCCTGTTTTTGCCTATATCACAATCAGACTAAATAGTTTATTGTATCTGTCTTTTGGTCAAATTTTACTCTCCAAATGTTTATTTTGTGATTGATGCTGTATAACTGCCTTTCCAAGATGTAATCAAAGCATTCCTGTTTTTTGCCTATACCACAATCAGACAAAATATAGTTTATTGTATTTATCATTTGGTCACAGGTTACTCTCAAAATGGGTTTATTTTGTGATTGATGCTGTATTACTGCCTTTCCAAGATATAGGCAAAACAACAGGAATGCTTTGGTTGGAAAGGCAGTAATACAGCATAAATCACAAAATAAATACATTTTGAGAGTAACCTTTGACCAAAAGGCAGATACAGTAAACTGTATTTAATGTGATTGTGATATAGACAAAAAAACAGGAATGATTTGGTTAATCTTGTAAAGGCAGTAATACAGCATCAATCACAAAAGAAACCAATTTGGAGAGTAACTTTGACCAAAAGACAAATACAATAAACTGTATTTAGTCTGATAGTGATATAGGCAAAACAACAGGAATGCTTTGGTTACATCACAATCAGACTAAATACAGTTTATTGTATCTGTCTTTTGGTCAAAAGGTTACTCTCCAAATGGGTTTATTTTGTGATTGATGCTGTACTACTGCCTTCCCAAGATGTAACCAAAGCATTCCTGTTTTTGCCTATATCACAATCAAACTAAATACAGTTATTGTATGTCTTTCGGTCAAAGGTTACTCTCCAAATGGGTTTATTTTGTGATTGATGCTGTACTACTGCCCTTCCAAGATGTAACCAAAGCATTCCTGTTTTTGCCTATATCACAATCAAACTAAATACAGTTATTGTATCTGTCTTTTGGTCAAAGGTTACTCTCCAAATGGGTTTCTTTTGTGATTGATGCTGTATTACTGCCTTTCCAATATGTAACCAAGGCATTCCTGTTTTTTTTGCCTATATCACAATCACATTAAAAAAAGTTTACTGTATCTGCCTTTTGGTCAAAGGTTACTCTCCAAATGGGTTTATTTTGTGATTGATGCTGTATTACTGCCTTCCCAAGATGTAACCAAAGCATTCCTGTTTTTGCCTATATCACAATTAAACTAAATACAGTTTAGTGTATCTGTCTTTTGGTCAAAGGTTACTCTCCAAATTGGTTTTTGTGATTGATGCTGTATTACTGCCTTTCCCAGATTTAACCAAAAAGTTCCTGTTTTCTGAATCTGAAAGATTTATTTGTCCCTCTCTTCCTTCTTCTGTTAGCAGCGTAGACTTGCTTCTCTGCAAACTCATGTTATTTGATAACTCAAATAAATACTTAAAAGACCTTAGCTTTCCCCTTGAAATACTTTTATTTAATAAGAATAATTTCCCAAACAGAAGCCGCAGACGCACCTGTATTCCAGGGAAGGGCGTGACTTCGGAACCGGTGGCGATGAGGATGTTCTTGGTGTTGATGACTTGCTCGCTGCCATCGTCCGCTGTGGCCGTCACCTGGTTCTTGCCCGTCACTCTGCCGAAACCGTTGACGTGGGTCACCTGACACAAAAAAACGCGTCATGGCATCCGTGAACATGGGAGGACGCAGACAGCCACAAAAAAAAATGACAAGAGGTCTCACTTTGTTCTGTTTGAAGAGATGTGCGATGCCGCCGGTGAGCGCTTTGACCGCCCCGCTTTTCTGGCCCATCATCTTCTCCAGGTTGAGCGAGATCCCCGAGACTGAACGAAACATGGCGTCACTCGGGAGCCAGAGCCTGCACAAAATACCCAGCATGCCCTCTGCCCTGACGCAAGTGACCTACTTTCAATGCCTCTGCTCTCAAAGTCTTTGCCGTGGGCCTGGTGGTACAGGTAGGAGTTGTTCAGCAGAGCCTGCACACGTTGAGCATACGTCACGAGTCATGTCATATTATTAGCAAAAATAATACAAGCAGTAATAGAAAATGCTTACTTTGGAGGGGATGCAGCCGACATTCAAGCAGGTTCCGCCCAGTGTGGGGTTCTTCTCCACACAAACTGTCTGTGAAGACACAAAATTAGACAAAAGAGGCAGGCTTTGCTACACATCGTAAAAAAAAGTTTTGCCAACAACCCGTCAATCTGTTACATTTCGTCTTTCTTCTGTGAACATGCTTACCTCGCATGGCGCTAAAATGTAATTTTAACATGTAGCTCACATTGCTAATGCTTGTGTCTTCCTGTCCCACTCCCTTATGTTACGTTAATGTATGGCCAGCCTAATCAAAAATGGCCACAACCGGCCCGCCAAAGCTTTTCATTTGGCCCAACGAGGCTTGATGAAACCATCAAAACTAAGGTGAGTCATGTATGCAGTACTCCGGCCACCCTGCAGGGGGCAACAGCAAGTCACATGTGTCACAATGAAGCAGCAGTGGGGTGAGTCGAAGAAGACTACTCATTCAACCTGGGAAAAAAATCCTAATTAATTGCTTAAATCGGGACATTTAACGACTGGACAACAAAGTACTAATTTTTACTTTGGCGATCAAAGCTCATTTAATACATGTAGCGCTAAATTTGACCAGTAGAGGGCAATAATGCTACACTTTAGGTTTAATTGTGATGAGCCACATTCATTGTGTGCAATGTTTGACGTAGATAATGTTTCATTTCTATATATGTAAACATTTGTAGTTTACTGTGTGAATGTATTAACACGAAACCTATTTTATTTATGTAAAATACACAACAATTTTGACATTTTTACTTTATGTTTATATTTGCAGTCTTTCTTTCTTTCTTTCTTTTAGTTTATTTCGAACATGAACACACTTACATCATAATACATCACACAATTTCATATCATTTCATTTTACATCATGCCCGAAAAGGAGTAGGAAGAAGCAAAGCTTATTTAATCCTACCCCTTTCCCACTTCAAAGCGTTTACAAATATATAGAATCATTTACTGACCTTTTTATATAATAAAATAACATCTATGAATTAGTATACAACAGTTTTGTAATATGTAATTAATTAATTAATTCAGTCATTATTAACATACTGAGATGAAGAATATCTTATTTTCAATAAGGTTGAAAGTATTTCTCATAATTCTTCTTCTTTGTACTTACAAACCTAACTTGAGGAAGAAGTGTAAAGAAATAAAACTACGGAAGAGAAAGAATTCAAAAGAAGGAACATCAATCCTCAAATAAACTTCTGGAGCTTCTGTTTCTTCATGCTGCTAACTATCTGTCTAGCGGCACACGCTGGAAACAAGTACCGAGCAGAAAATGTATTGACAGTGCATTGTGAGAGCCGATGTGTTTACTTGGTAATTAAGTAAATTAGAGATGTCCGATAATGTCTTTTTTGCCGATATCCGATATTGTCCAACTCTTAATTCCCGATTCCGATATCAACCAACACCGATATATACAGTCGTGGAATTAACACATTATTATGCCTAATTTTGTTGTGATGCACCGCTGGATGCATTAAACAATGTAACAAGGTTTTCCAAAATAAATCAACTCAAGGAATGGAAAAAAAATGCCAACATGGCACTGCCATATTTATTATTGAAGTCACAAAGTGCATTATTTTTTTTAACATGCCTCAAAACAGCAGCTTGGAATTTGAGACATGCTCTCCCCGAGAAAACATGAGGAGGTTGAGGTGGGCGAGGTAGCGGGGGGGTGTATATTGTAGCGTCCCGGAAGAGTTAGCGCTGCAAGGGGTTCTGGGTATTTGTTCTGTTGTGTTACGGTGCGGATGTTCTCCCGAAATGTGTTTGTCCTTCTTGTTTGGTGTGGGTTCACAGTGTGGCGCATATTTGTAACAGTGTTAAAGTTGTTTATACGGCCACCCTCAGTGGTACCTGTATGGCTGTTGACCAAGTATGCAAATTAATCCAGATCCACAGCCCCTTTAATATTTGCCATCATATACCGCTTTTCACACATTGTAAATATGACTGTCACGACCAATTGTGATGCATCTTACATTGAAGCCGAGCTGTGCTGCCTTGATGGCGGCGACGTAGCCGCCGGGACCGGAACCAACCACTGTGACATCTGCTTCGACTGCAGACGCAAAGACACGTGTCAGGGGTGTAACGACAGGTCGTATTTGTTACACTTCGGACAGCAGAGCACAAGTGATTGTGTTATCTTACTTGCTGCTTTGTCGGCGTATGTGCGGACGGTGAGCCCTGCAGCTCCGTGCAGCTTGCAGGGGAGGTGATTACTCCGCTGTGACACAAAAACAACAATATCATTATCATCATAAAAGGTAATATACACACGTATCAGTTACATACACAATTGATGTGTCTTGAAAGGTCTGGTCCAAATACAAAATTCAATTTATTATTTTCTTATTTTTGATAACGTTGACTGAACATGAAGACTTTTCATTTCCAGAAATTACAAAAGCTTTTCTTTTTTTTTTTTTTTTTTTTTAACTGCACTGAATTTTTATGATTTAATTTTGTGCAGAATTTCATTCTGACGAAGAAACATATATATATTAGGGCTGCGCGATATGGACGAAAAAGTATTATCTCGATATATTTGGACTTAAACTCAATATTCGATATATTTTTCGGTGAAAGTACACATATAAAGATTATCATTTTTGAGCAATATTCAGTGAAATTGAAGTGAATGACAACTGTACTGCAAACAGTCAGTGGGACATTTATTAACCCAGTTAGTCAAGATGGGTATTAAAATAAACAGTTAAAGTAGTACAGAATCACATAACAAATAGAATAGAAAAATATTATTTCTGCATAAAATAAATAACATTGCTGTGCAAATAATACAAAATGTATCAAACTCAGATTAAAAAAAAAATACATTTGCAGGCAGGCACTTTGTGATTTCCCTTCCTGGTTCGATGACCCGCCCTATCTTGCCTCTGATTGGCCTATCCCTAACCAATCGTGACTCATCATAGTAAACAACCGAGCAATCATGCATGTTCTTATACGTGCAAGCACGTCTTGGAAGGAGGAAGGGGAGGGTTTTCAAGGAACACAACAAATAAGCGGCGTTTGGTAATTTTAACGTAAAATAAATTATATCGATATTACGATATTTTCTTGATTCATATCCTTGTTTAAAAATATATCGATACATCTTACAAACTCGATATATCGCCCAGCCCTAATATATATATATATATATATATATATATATATATATATATATATATATATATTTTTTTTTTTTTTTTTTTTTTTTTTTTTTTTATTTATTTATTTTTTTTACATCAAATTATGCTTACATTTTCATTGAATAACAGTCTAGTGTTTTAAAAATAATTGTGTAAAAATTCAGTGTTAAAAAATTAATTGTATAAAATATTTTGTGCAGAAATATTCCATGACTCACTTCCGGTAACTTAATCCTGTCTAGGAACCAGCCAATGAGATGCTTTGGTCTTAAATTACCGGAAGTGGGTCTTGAGTTTTGAGGCAATGCATATTTATGCACAGACTTTTTGGACACTGTGTTTTTATTCAATAAAACTGTCAGCATAAGTTGATGTACCGTATTTTTCGGACTATAAGTCGCAGTTTTTTTTAATAGTTTGGCCGGGCTCCAGTGCGATTTATATCTTTTTTTCCTTTTTTATTATGCATTTTCGGCAGGTGCGACTTATACTCCGAAAAATACGGTAATTAAAAAAAAAAAATCACTGACAAATTCAGCGTCCAAAAAAATATTTCATAGTAAAGACACAAATTAACCTGCGACATTATTTGGTAACACCAACTTAGGTGACCTTTGCTTAAAATTATTAATGGAATATAACCTTGAAATATTTTTTTGAAACTTCAATTTAACATGGATGTTGATGGCTGTTATATCTGTGGAGCTGTAGAGGATGTCAATCATCTGTTTGAGGAATGTGAGAGTGTACACGTGTTTTTGGAGGAGATCAGAGATTGGCTGAGGGACAAAGGTGTGGAGATGTCCACATTCTCTATAGAAGAGATCAAATTTGGTATTTTTATAAACGACTGCAACATAGAAATGTTTGTCAACATTATTATGCTCCAGGCAAAAAGTTTTCTACATAAATGTCTATTTATGAAAGTCAGGCCTACATCTTCTAATTGGCTTATAGGTTTACAATAATCAGTCAAATCTTGGATGATGATTGAGAGTACAAAAGCCCTTAAATTGATATCTTTGTTAAAAACATTTAAAGTGATTTAGTTAGCCTTTTTTGTCTTTTTTTCCATTGTATTATTTATTAATATTTAATACTCTCAGTATTTGCTTTTGTTTTCTTTCCTTTATGTTGAAAGTGCCTTGACTTTTGTGTGAATTATAAATGTATGTTTGTTGTAGGGCTGGGCGATATATCGATATACACGATATATCGCGGGTTTGTCTCTGTGCGATATAGAAAATGACTATATCGTGATATTCGGGTATACGTTCTCACACAGCTTTTAGCTGCGGTGCATTAAACTGCATGCGTTTCTCACTCTTTCCTGTCTCTCCTTCTCACAGAGACTTAAAACAAGCACACCTTCTTACATACGTCACATAGTGTCACGCGAGCAACGTCACACGCTCCCGCGGAGCAGACAGGTAGCGACATGGTAACGTTAGCTGTGATGCTAATGGTGTGGTTTGAGTGGTAATACGAGAGAAAGAAGGTGCGAATCTGGTAACAAATGGAGGAATGATTAATTCCCAAGAAAAACAGCACGGGGTCCATCGTCTGACGGTGGTTTGGCTTCAAGCGGGAATATGTCTTTACATGTCAACATCTCCGTTCGGTGCCACACCAACTAAATGCCGAAACAACTATTTCCACATCAACACCGTAGCACATATACTATTTCAGTGGTTCTCAAATGGGGGTACGCGTACCCCTGGGGGTACTTGAAGGTATGCCAAGGGGTAAGTGAGATTTTTTTTAAATATTCTAAAAATAGCAACATTTCAAAAATCCTTTATAAATATATTTATTGAATAATACTTCAACAAAATATGAATGTAAGTTCATAAACTCAGTGAAGCACAAGCTCAGGTTTCTCACTAAAATGTCTGTCAAAAAGAACTGTGAAAAGAAATGCAACAAGGCAATATTCAGTGTTGACAGCTAGATTTTTTGTGGACATGTTCCATAAATATTGATGTTAAAGATTTCTATTTTTGTGAAGAAATGTTTAGAATTAAGTTCATGAATCCAGATGGATCTCTATTACAATCCCCAAAGAGGGCACTTTAAGTTGATTACTTCAATGTGTAGAAATCTTTATTTATAATCGAATCACTTGTTTATTTGTCAACAAGTTTTTACGGTAGTTATTTTTATATCTTTTTTTCCAAATAGTTCAAGAAAGACCACTACAAATGAGCAATATTTTGCACTGTTATACAATTGAATAAGTCAAAAACTGATGACACAGTGCTGTATTTTACTTCTTTATCTCTTTTTTTCAACCAAAAATGCTTTGCTCTGATTAAGGGGTACGGTACTTGAATTAAAAAAATGTTCACAGGGGGTACATCACTGAAAAAAGGTTGAGAACCACTGTACTATTTGATATGCAGCTCATTTTTATGTGATACATATTGAAATATCTTGTGTAACATCATGCACAAAAGTGCGCTTTATTTGTTTTAAACTATTGTAGTGGCGTTCTGTACAAAAAGTGCACTTTAATTTAGGGTTGTTTTGAAATGTCATCTTAATGACATCATTCACAAAAGTGCACTTATAGCTTGTTTTAAAATGTCTCTGACAATCTTGCACTTTCTGTTTTGGAAATGACATGAATGTTTAATAACTCTTTAATAAATACACTTTTGCTAAATTGACTTAGTTGTGATTTCCCTCTCTGCATGAAAGTTTAAAATGAGCATATATTAATGCAGTGTGAAGAAGAATGTTTTAATGTAGACACATAGAATCATCATACTGCTGTGATTATATGCATCAAGTGTTCATTCAAGGCTAGGCAAAATATCGAGATATATATTGTGTATCGCGATATGGCCTAAAAATATCGAGATATTAGAAAAAGGCCATATCGCCCAGCCCTAGTTTGTTGTTCAACAAAAAAAATAAAAAAAAAATACAAATACAAATAAAATAAAATACTCACTTCCGGTAAATTAATCCTGTCTAGTAGAGATGCGCGGTTTGCGGGCACAACCGCGGAGTCCGCGGATTATCCGCGGATCGGGCGGATGAAATTTAAAAAAATTAGATTTTATCCGCGGGTCGGGTTGGGTCGGGTCGGGTCGGGCGGTTGAAATAAAAAAAAATTAGATTTTAAATAGATTCAGGCGGGTGGCAGTTAAACCAATTCGGAAATATATATACATAGTTAAATGTTGTTACCCACATACGAAAAACGAGCAGGCACCTGCAGCATATGCCACAACAGAAGAAGAAAAAAAAAAGAGATGGACACTTTTACGGAGTGGAGAAGGGACGCCTCGCCGGGGTCCGGGACCGAGGCCCCTTCCCCCGAGAGGGCCCCACCGGGAGCCGTAGCTGAGGCGATCCGCGAGAAGGGCCCGACGCACGTCCAGGGTCACCACCGCGCCCACCGCGCCCATCGCACCGACACCCCGCCTCGTCCGCCTTCGCCGCGGCCGGCGTCACGCGCAGCAGGTAAGCAGCTTACCTGCCCGCCACCCCCGTGGCCGGGGGCTCGTAACAGGGGTCACTCCGCGCGCTCCGCCCGCGCAGCTTACCTGCCCGCCACCCCTGTTGCCGGGGGCGCGTAACAGGGGTCACTCCGCGCGCAGTGCGCTCACGAAAGGGGTGGGGCTCACCCTGGTTGATATAGACAGCCGGACGGTGGCCATGGAAGTCGGAACCCGCTAAGGAGTGTGTAACAACCCACCTGCCGAATCAACTAGCCCTGAAAATGGATGGCGCTGGAGCGTCGGGCACATACCCGGCCGTCGCCGGCAGCGAGACGCGCTTGGAGGTGCGCTCAGCGCGGCTCCCATATGATTGCGCACTGGTGTGCGTCTGGGTCGTGACAGCGTGGCACGCAAATGTCTGTGCTGCATTGGATCAGTCTCCTTTCTTTAACAGGCAAAAGCTTTATAACCTCACTAATGCCTTGCATCGTCTATATTAGATATATAACAACGGGCGGGTGCGGGCGGGTGCGGTTCTGATCAAATGTTACATCGGGTGGATGGCGGATGGTTGACGACTTTCTGATGCGGTTACGGATGAAATAATTGCCTATCCGCGCATCTCTACTGTCTAGGAACCAGCCAATGAGATGCTTTGGTCTCAAACTACCGGAAGTGGGTCTAGAGTTTTGAGGCAACCAATATTTAAGCACAGATTATTTTGTCAGCATAAATTGATGTAATAAAAATAAAAATAAATCACTGACATAAATTCAGCGTCCAAAAAAATATTTCTTTCAAATTAACCTGCGACATTATTTGGTAACACCAACTTAGGTAACCTTTGCTAGGCTAGGCTAACTAGCTAGGCTAGGCTAACTAGCTGTCATCGGAGTTTATGTTGGATTACTTCTAGTTTAAAACTAGCAGATATTAATTAAATATTGTTTGCTTCCTACAACAATGCTTCCAAACATTTGAACGCATTTGTCGCGGTACACTGGAAGACATTTAAAAAAATACACAGGTCAACTTTAGGAAGTTATATACGCTACATTTTGACACTGTCATCATGCCGAATAAAGCCGACCATAATTATAAATAAAATAATGATAAAAAAAACACACAATAAAATCGATATTTTGTTCGCCGCCATGGCAAATACTAACAGCGTGTTTTCGTAGCGGACTCTGGTGTTTATTAGCACACATGCTAAGTGCGACAAAATCAACAAGCAGCGACCACGCCGTCTGCAAGTTACAAAGCCGACACCGAGCGTAAGCCGATCGGGCTGGTTCGTGGACTTCTTACCGTGGCGAGAGATCGATATAAATGTGTCCAGCTCTGCATTTTTGCTGTTCGCTCGTCACGTCAACGTTAACCTCCAGCAGGCCGGGCAGCCAAGGACTCCTGACAGCGCGGCGCCCGAATATGACGTCACGGCGCAATCGCCTCACTTCCAACTATTACCAAAGTTCGGACAACTACAAGAGGACAATGTTAGTGAAATTATACTTTCCAGGCACAATTTAAAGGCAATATATCCTAAAAGAGTTTCCAGAAGTAGAAACAGGGAACCTAGAGACAACATATTAGACTTAGACAAATTTTATTGATTCATCCATCCATCCATCCATCTTCTTCCGCTTATCGGAGGTCGGGTCGCGGGGGCAGCAGCCCAAGCAGGGAAGCCCAGACTTCCCTCTCCCCAGTCACTTCGTCCAGCTCTTCCCGGGGGATCCCGAGGCGTTCCCAGGCCAGCCGGGAGACATAGTCTTCCCAACGTGACATAGTCTTCCTAACCGGTCGTAAGTGCCCTAAACACCTCCCTAGGGTGGCATCCTGACCAGTATATACTGATATATTATATTATTATATTTTTAAATAATATATACAATCTATAACAAATCCCAATTACCATGTACAATGTTACACTATATGTAACAGCTGCAGCAAAATTTTTTTATAGAATAAATTAATTAATTAATTATCCATCCATCCATTTTCTACCGCTTGTCCCTTTCGGGGTCGCGGGGGGGGGGGGGGGGGGGGGTGCTGGAGCCTATCTCAGTTGCATTCTAATTAATAATAAAAAAAAAAAATAAAAAAAAAAGGGGCATCAATCCGTTGTGGTGAAGAAGGAGCTGAGCCGGAAGGCAAAGCTCTCAATTTACCAGTCGATCTACAAGCTGGACGAAGTGGCTGGAGAGAGGAAAGTCTGGGCGTCCCTGCTTAGGCTGCTGCCCCCGAGACCCAACCTCAGATAGGCGGAAGAAAATGGATGGATGGATGAATATATACTGATATATTATTATATTATATTATATTTTTTATATAATATATACAATTTATAACAAATCCCAATTACCATGTACAATGTTACACTATATGTAACAGCTGCAGCATAAAAATAAAATAAATTAATTAATTAATTAAGTAATTATCCAGCCATCCATCCATTACCTACCGTTTGTCCCTTTCGAGGTCGCGGGGGGTGCTGAAGCCTATTTCAGCTGCATTCTAATTAATAAAAAAAAAATTAAATAATTTAAAAAAGGGGCAAATATGGGCCATTCTCCCAAATTGGTTCAAAAAGAGGTTGAACATATTTTTTTATTTTTCCTGGAAATTTGGGAATTTGGGGAAAACCGGGAATTTTTTAAATATAGATAACACAACAGTTGTCCTAGGTGATATGAATGGGTTGGTGTTAGAATTTTCTGAAACGGTTGAAAAATGTTAAAGTAGTAACAGTTTGATGGTATTTCGGGAAAACCGGAAATTTGTGCAAAAAAAAAAAAAAAGACAACTTTTTGTTGTCCCAAATAAGAGGAATGGTCAAAAACGGTCGAAAAACGTGCACGGTGAAAACTTTCCAGGAAGAGATGAAAATAAGGCTTCGGAAAACCGGGAATTCCTGGAATTTTTTAAAAGAGTGGAGTGTGTGGATGGTGGAACAGTTTGAATTGTCGAGAAATGTGGAAATTGGGCAAGTTTGAAAATTGAAATTGGCCCATTCATTTTCAAGGGGGAAAATGTCAAGGAAAACCGGGAATTGTGGGTAATCTGGGGGGAAACAATTTTGGACGTTTTTGAGGATTTAACAATAATAATAATAATAATAGATAACTTTTTTCTGTGTAGAATCTTATATGTGTGAATTTTTGGGCATCCACACAATAATAATAATAATAATAATAATAATAATAATAATAATAATAATAATAATAATGATAATGCTGTAGTATGTACAAATAAATGTATATTTATATCAGATTATTACAAAATGTATTCAAATGTATACATTCTTACTCCAATTTTAATTGAATAGTTTGTAGAATGTACAAATTAGGCGCGTCATTCATTTGAAAAGCCGTCTGCAGTTTGGCCAATTGTCCACTGAGGGGCGCTACTAGCTCCTTGTTGTTGATCCTGAACTTGTGCAATCATGTTGATGGACATGTTTTAGGAGGACGTCAAAGACAAAGATATTAAATTGTCCCCAAGAGATCAAATGTGGCATATTTATAAAACATAACAATTTAAAAATTATTATTAATATTATTATGTTGCAAGTTAAATTTCTTCATACATAAAAGTTGATTTCTTGAAGTAAAGCCCAAATTCTCCCATTGGATTAATAATTTTAAACTGTTGATAAAATCTTGAAAAATGGTAAATTACAGAAAAGAGGTAAACATTTTTGTCTTTATTCGAGGAATTTAAGTTGTTTTAAATACACCCATTCATTTATATTTATATTTTCTTTGGAATCTACAAAACCCAAAACCAGTGAAGTTGGCACGTTGTGTAATTCGTAAATAAAAACAGAATACAATGATTCGCAAATCCCTTTCAATTTATATTTAAATGAATGGACTGCGAAGACAAGATATTTAATGTTCCAACTGAGAAACTTAATTTTTTTTGCAAATATTTATTTATTAATATTTAACACATTGCAAAAAAGTGGCCACAGGGGCATTTTTACCACTGTGTTACATGGCCTTTCCTTTTAACAACACTCAGTAAACGTTTGGGAACTGAGGAGACCAATTTTTGAAGTTTTTCAGGTGGAATTATTTCCCATTCTTGCTTGATGTACAGCTTAAGTTGTTCAACAGTCCGGGGGTCTCCGTTGTCGTATTTGACGCTTTATAATGCGCCACACATTTTCAATGGGAGACAGGTCTGAACTACAGGCAGGCCAGTCTAGTACCCGCACTCTTTTACTACAAAGCCATGTTGATGTAATACGTGCAGAATGTGGCTTGGCATTGTCTTGCTGAAATAAACAGGGGCGTCCATGGCAACATATCTTGTTCCAAAACCTGTATGTACCTTTCAGCATTAATGGTGCCTTCCCAGATGTGTAAGTTATCCATGTCTTGGGCACTAATACACCCCCATACCATCACAGATGCTGGCTTTTGAATTTTGAGCCTAGAATAGTCCGGATGGTTCTTTTCCTCTTTGGTCCGGAGGACACGACGTCCACAGTTTCCAAAATCAATTTGAAATGTGGACTCGTCAGACCACAGAACACTTTTACACTTTGCATCAGTCCATCTTAGATGAGCTCGGGCCCAGCGAAGCCGGTGGCGTTTCTGGGTGTTGTTGATAAACGGCTTTCGCTTTGCATAGAAGGGTTTTAACTTGCACTTACAGATGTAGCGACCAACTGTAGTTACTGACAGTGGGTTTCTGAAGTGTTCCTGAGCCCATGTGGTGATATCCTTTACACACTAATGTCGCATGTTGATGCAGTACAGCCTGTGGGATCGAAGGTCACGGGCTTAGCTGCTTACGTGCAGTGATTTCTCCAGATTCTCTGAACCCTTTGATAATATTACGGACCGTAGATGTTGAAATCCCTAAATTCCTTGCAATAGCTGGTTGAGAAAAGTTTTTCTTAAACTGTTCAACAATTTGCTCACGCATTTGTTGACAAAGTGGTGACCCTCGCCCCATCCTTGTTTGTGAATGACTGAGCATTTCATGGAAGCTGCTTTTATACCCAATCATGGCACCCACCTGTTCCCAATTAGCCTGCACACCTGTGGGATGTTCCAAATAAGTGTTTGATGAGCATTCCTCAACTTTGTCAGTATTTATTGCCACCTTTCCCAACTTCTTTGTTACGTGTTGCTGGCATCGAATTCTAAAGTTAATGATTATTTGCAAAAAAAAAAAAAAAAGTTTATCAGTTTGAACATCAAATACGTTGTCTTTGTAGCATATTCAACTGAATATGGGTTGAAAATTATTTGCAAATCATTGTATTCCGTTTATATTTACATCTAACACAATTTCCCAACTCATTGGAAACAGGGTTTGTTTATATACATATATATATATATATATATATACATATCAGTGACGTGCAGTCACTAGAGGCAGGTGAGGCGGGGCCTCACCTGCCATCATGGAAAGAAAAAAAAAGTAAAAAAATAAATAAATAATTAAATTGTTATATGTATCCAGTGATTATATTATAAAGTTATTTTCCATTTAACTTCACCAGTTTTAGAGTATCTTTATTCAAAATCGCTGAATTTTCACATTTGCCGTTCAAATACTGAGAAGAGACGGTGCGGTGAACAGCAGCCAGTTGAGGCACGTCACTCAGTGCCGCAACATGGATTGCGGACTCGGCTAACTGTTGGCCTGCTGTGCAGTGAGACCGTATTGCTATATGAATTATATTATACATTTCCATAGTTTAGTTAGCTGAGTTATATAATATACAGTGTATTTTGTCAACAACTGTATGTGTGTAAACTATTTCTTGTGCTGAGCGATCATAAAACGGCTGCAAAAGACGCACTGGCTGAGGCTGCAGTAGCCCCGCCTCCTGCACCCCCGCCGTAGAATTGTTATATCAACTAAAGCCCACACTTAAACTTTCCACGTGCAAGATTGAATCTATTTAAAAAAATTATTTCAAAAGGAGCCAAAAAGTGCAAAAACAATAATGTTCGTGTTGGAGGAGTTGTGAATGACTGCAGGGCCACAACATTAGGTACACCTGCAGACTGCAGGTGTATCTAATTCACAACTCCTCCAACACGAACATTATTGTTTTTGCACTTTTTGGCTTCTTATTAAATAACTTTTGTAACCTATTTTCATGGGCTTTCCTCTTTGTGATGTTAAGTTCCTGTTATGCGCTGTTATACAGTATATGCCTTGAGCTCTTATTTTGAAGGCGCTAAGAGCGGAAGTGATGTCACGTTGCGGAGGTTTTTGAAAGAATGTAAATAAAGTGGTCCTCGTGTAAACTGGAGCCTCCGTGTTTGTTATTTTGTAGTTCCATACAGTATAGGCGACATTTATAAACCCTCGGTTACACTTTTTTAAATAGATTCAATCTTGCACGTGGAAAGTTTAAGTGAGGGCTTTAGTTGCGGCGCATGGACTTAATTTCTAAGTAAAGGTAAGACCATAATAAAGTTTTTTTTATTAAATGTGCTTTTTTGTGTGCTACAGTTTGTATGTGTAAAGTTAAAGTTAAGTTAAAGTACCAATGATTGTCACACACACACTAGGTGTAATGAAATTTGTCCTCTGCATTTGACCCATCCCCTTGATCACCCCCTGGGAGGTGAGGGGAGCAGTGGGCAGCAGCGGCGCCGTGCCTGGGAATCATTTTTGGTGATTTAACCCCCAATTCCAACCCTTGACGCTGAGTGCCAAACAGGGAAGAATGCTGGTATGAGCTTTTAAACATAACCTGTTAACTGCTGCCAATCAAATGGTGAATAAGATACTCTTTAGGGTTCATATGTTTGTAAATCTGACTGATGAAGTCAGTGCCT
The DNA here is from genome assembly GCF_033978685.3 of Nerophis lumbriciformis. Taxonomy (NCBI): domain Eukaryota; kingdom Metazoa; phylum Chordata; class Actinopteri; order Syngnathiformes; family Syngnathidae; genus Nerophis; species Nerophis lumbriciformis. Next base: position 23,700,112 of record NC_084576.2, read on the forward strand.
CACCAGCCATCAACCTCACCGCACGTCACTGATATATATATATATATATATATATATATATATATATATATATATATATAAGAAATACTTGACTTTCAGTGAATTCTAGCTATATATATATATATATTTATTTTATATATATATATATATATATATATATATATATATATATATATATATATTTATATATATATATATATATATATATATATATATATATATATATATATATATATATATATATATATATATATATATATATATATAATATATATGTAAATAAAAAAATACTTGAATTTCAGTGTTCATTTATTTACACATATACACACACATAAGACTCATCTACTCATTGTTGAGTTAAGGGTTGAATTGTCCATCCTCGTTCTATTCTCTGTCACTATTTTTCTAACCATGCTGAACACCGTTTCGCAGGTACCCAGAAAGGTTTCGAGTACCACCAAAAAAACTGAATCTCTGAAGACAGTATACAAATCTGTGTTAAAGGTGTACAAATACTGTTTGTATAATAAGCATGTTATTGTTTACAAATGAGGGTTAAGATTTTAGTACTAAAAAATAAAAATAAAAAGAATGTGGCTTAAGTACAGTTTTTTAATTGAGCTGCTGCATTTTTTGGTTGGGTTGTTTATTTCTTTTGAGTAACTTCTACAATTCTAAAAGGGAGGAATGTAATAGAGTGATCTATGTTTGTCTGTTGCCATCTCCTGGTGAATGTTGGCTATAGCGTACTGGGGTTACTTTTTGGTTGGCCAACGATTTACGTGGTGTTGCGCACCTGACGTCAAGTGTGTGAGTCTGTTCTGAAGTCTATAGTAAAGAGACGTACTTCATCACCTCGCCTGGTTATTGCCTCCAACTCAATATATTACAACAACATTGCTGTTTACGGCAGATGAACTGCTTTACGGTAGAATAAAACATGACTTCTGTTGTTGTGTGTTGTTACCGCGCTGGGAGGACGTTAATGAAACTGCCTACCAATAAACCCACATAAGAAACCAAGTACTCGCCCTCGATCATTCTACAGTTATAACGTGTTTGGGCAGGCATGCTGTTTATATTGTGGGAAAGCGGACGTGAATACAGGCTGTTGACACGTCACTCAGGTCCGCATGGAGCTGGAGGGGGCGTAGCTTCCAGCTCCGCCTGAATTTCGGGAGATTTTCGGGAGAAAATTTGTCCCGGGAGGTTTTCGGGAGAGGCGCTGAATTTCGGGAGTCTCCCGGAAAATCCGGGAGGGTTGGCAAGTATGTCGGATGGTAAACACACCCCCGCCTTGCAATCCACGCACATGTCCAATCCATACAAATTGAACGGAGACTAGAAAATTAGTTTCCGCTCGTCGTTTAAATTCCCATTTCGGATTTTTGAAAACATCAATAAAATCGGATAACAGATAATGATCCGTTTTCCGGTGACACAAAAACGGAGCTAATTGTGTTGTTTGGACCTTGTGACGGCGCAACAATCGAGACCCTCCTTTGACACCGCAGTGCACTTTGAGACTGTCTGGACCTGCCGGAGCAGGACTTTGGCCTCCCTGGCGAGCGCGGTGAAAGGCCCACAAAAGCACAGAAGGAAAGAGGGTGGGGGCTGGATTAAAAGAGGGGGGGGGGGGGGGGGGGGGGGGGTGTCCTGCTGGAGGCAGATGTACGATTAATGGACGGATTAGGCCTCGATTGTTGGTGGCGTTCACCCGGCTCCACTCCACACCCTTTGTGGCAATGAAGGGGTGACCCCTCACCCCAGGCAGGGGGGGGGGGGAGGAAATGTGACTTGTTTGAAACCTTCTGACCTCACGCCACGCGGATTAAAGACCAGAAGTTTAGTAGCACTTCCTGATCGGTGCGAGGCGGATACTCTCGGTGCATTGTGGGGGGGGGGGGTGTTCGCGGGCGCAGGAAGTCAGTCCATTGTGCGGCCGACGCCCGCAGAAAAAGACGGCGGGCTCGGTTCCGTTGTCCGCCTGTGAAAGAGCTCGGCGAGGTCGCGGCGTCGGAACACGCCGACAATGGCGGCCCGGCGACTTTAAAAGAGCGGCGACAACTAAAGACGTTGTGAATGTTGCTTTCACGCCTTTGTCTCGCGCGCTTTCGGGGCTTCCACCCGTCTCAGAGATTACAGGAAGAGATGCAAAATGGTGGAGGATTAGAAAGTTCCATTCAGACCGCCAGGCCCGACTTACTTCTGTCAGAATAATTGTATCTAAGTTATCACAAAACTTTGTGTTTCAATGAGTTCCCGGCGAGCAGACAAAAGCTGTCTTTGATCGACCAAGAAGAAGGATTGTAAAACTCCACTGTGTAGGATGGGAAGCAACATGAAGGTGTTCTGTTTCTTTCATGTATTGTAATCCACAGAAAGATTTTGTCTTGACCCAAGAACTACACAGCGAAGAGGAAGCAGGACCAGACTCCCCTTGAACTGTTTTACGACCTTTTCTGTGAATTGTTTTACGACCTTTTCTTTGAACTGTTCTGTAATCAAAGGCGATGGCTGTTTATGACCCCCGTCCCTTAGAAACAGCTGTTGCCATGTAATGATAAATAAATGGGTTATACTTGTACAGCGCTTTTCTACCTTCAAGGTACTCAAAGCGCTTTGACAGTATTCCCACATTCACCCATTCACACACACATTCACACACTGATGGCGGGAGCTGCCATGCAAGGCGCTAACCAGCAGCCATCAGGAGCAAGGGGTGAAGTGTCTTGCCCAAGGACACAACAGACGTGACTAGGATGGTAGAAGGTGGGGATTGAACGCCAGTAACCAGCAACCCTCCGATTGCTGGCACGGCCACTCTACCAACTTCGCCACGCCGTCCCCATCAGGGAAAGTCCAAATAATCTTTCGCCAGAGCGTGATGGAGACTGTACGAGAGTACAGCCCAGACGCGCTCTCCTCAATTGAGCCAAATGTAATTCTGTCTCTGTTTAATTCCTTGCTTCTTGTCTTGTTTAATAGATATCATCAGTGTTTGAACCTGACAACTTCAGTCGGGGGGAAAAAAAAGTCAAAGTGTTGCATCTCGCAGGGCGTGTTGTTGCTAGGGGTCTCACACACACTCACACGCACACACACACACCCACACGCACACACACGCACACACACACACACACACACACACACATTAGTCGCTTCTTGGAGGCCCACGGCGCTGTCAGGTGTTGGAGTAGTGTTGGTGGCGACTTCATGTATTGTAATCCACAGAAAGATTTTGTCTTGACCCAAGAACTACAAAGCGAAGAGGAAGCAGGACCAGACTCCCCTCAAGGTGACCTTTTCTTTGAACTGTTTTACGACCTTTTCTGTGAATTGTTTTACAACCTTTTCTTAGAAACAGCTGTTGCCATGTAATCAGGGAAAGTCCAAATAATCTTTCACCAGAGCGTGATGGAGACTGTACAAGAGTACAGCCTAGACGCGCTCTCCTCAATTGAGCCAAATTTAATTCTGTCTCCGTTTAATTCCTTGCTTCTTGTCTTGTTTAATAGATGTCATCAGTGTTTGAACCTGTCAACTTCAGTCGGGGGGGAAAAAAAAGTCAAAGTGTTGCATCTCATCTCACACACACACACCTTAGTCCCTTCTTGGAGACCCACGGCGCTGTCAGGTGTTGGAGTTGTGTTGGTGGCGACTTCCTGCAGGCTGCTGGGAAAAATCCCCTTGTTGGGAAGGCAGGCTCGAGCGCCCCCTGCTGGCCAACACTCACACTGCAGGGCTGAGAATATATTACATGAGAAATGACAAGACGTTACATGAGGAATGACAAGACGTTATATGAGGAATTAAAAGATGTTATATGAGAAATGACAAGAGGTTACAGGAGGAACGACAAGAAGTTACATGTGGAATGATAATGTTACATGAGAAATGACAAGACGTTACATAAGGAATGAAGATATATGAAACAAGAATGTGTTACATGACAATTGACATGGCGTAACATGAGGAATTAGAATATGTTATATGAGAAATGACAAGAGGTTACAGGAGGAACGACAAGAAGTTACATGTGGAATGATAATGTTACATGAGAAATGACAAGAGGTTACATGAGGAATGAAAAGACGTTACATGGGGAATGACAAGATGTTACATGAGAACTTAAAAGATGTTACATGAGAAATGAGGTTACAGGAGGAATGAAGATATATGAAACAAGAATGTGTTACATGACAATTGACAAGGCGTAACATGAGGAATAAGAATATGTCACATAAGAAAAGACAAAACGTTACATGAGAAATTAAAAGATGTTATATGAGAAATGACAAGAGGTTACAGGAGGAACGACAAGAAGTTACATGTGGAATGATAATGTTACATGAGAAATTACAAGACGTTACATAGGGAATGACAAGACGTTACATGAGAAATGACATGAAGTTGAATGAGAAATGAGAATATGTTACATGAGAAATGACATGAAGTTACATAAGAAATGAGAATATGTTACATGAGAAATGACAAGATGTTACATGAGAAATGACAAGAAGTTACATGAGGAATGAAAATATATTACATGAAAATATGTTACATGAGAAACAAGAATGTGTTACATGAAAAGATGTTACATGAGAAATGAGAATATGTTAGATGAGAAATGACAATATGTTACATGAGAAATGAGAATGTGTTACATTAGAAATGACAAGATGTTACATGAGGAATGAAAATATATTACATGAAAAGATGTTACATGAGAAACAAGAATGTGTTACATGAAAAGATGTTACATGAGAAATGAGAATATGTTACATGAGAAATGACAATATGTTACATGAGAAATGAGAATATGTTACATGAGAAACAAGAATGTGTTACATGAAAATATGTTACATGATAAATGAGAATGTGTTTAATGAAAAGATGTTACATGAGAAATGAGAATATGTTACATGAGAAATGACAATATGTTACATGAGAAATGACAATATGTAACATGATAAATGAGAATATGTTACATGAGAAATGACAATATGTTACATGAGAAATGACAATATGTTACATGAGAAATAAGAATTTGTTACAAGAAAAAATGTTTCATGAGAAATGAGAATATGTTACATGAGAAAGAAGAATTTGTTACAAGAAAAAATGTTGCATGAGAAATGAAACAATGTTACATGAGAAATTAAGCAATGTTACATGAGAATTGACGAGACGTTACATGAAAATTGAAAATACCAATGTTACATGAGAAATGAAACAATGGTACATGAGGAATGAAAATATGTCACATGAGAAATGAAATGATGGTACATGAGAATTGACGAGACGTTACATGAGGAGTGAAAATAAGTTACATGTGGATTTATATTTTACATGAGAAATGACAATACTTGATTTAAGGGGGAAACTTACAAGTGAATTATCTATCAATATATCAATAAATATAATAATAGTGTTCTATATTATTATTTACAATGATTTGGAGTACATGAGAAAGCAGAGAGGAAAAGAGTTTTGTTTGATGGCCTGATAATTGATCAATGTGTATATTGACCAATGTGGTGCTGTAAAACTGCAGAGTCAGCATTCAGAGTGGCCGCTCGATAATAACCACTCATCACACTTTAAATGTGGACACTGCTGTCATGTGGAGTGAATAACAAGAGCATCAGGAGGTTGCCTACAGCCACAGCTGGTAATGTTTTTTAATCTAATTCGAGACGTGTTGGTTATTTGTTTTGTGGCGCACACGCTGGATGTGTACATGAGATTTGTATGAGTTGGAAGATGTGCGTTTGCAAGCAGAGGTCAACCCTCAACACATTGGACCTCTCATGTCCTCAAAGACATCTCCTTGTGTTGGAGACCACTCATGTTCTCCCACACGGGGAGCACAAGAAAGAACGTGAAGTGTCCTCCACTCAAGAGCTCGCTGGTATGTTGAAAAGCCTCGTTAACGACTGTCAATCTTGGCCCAAAGTTCAATAGCCGACAAAGACACAGGCGGCACACAAGCGCCCAACAATGGCCGCCCACATCAGAGCTACGGGCAGCAGTTCCCAGCACCTACAAGTCCTACATCCATACCAACATCATCATCATTAACATCCATACCAACATCATCATCATTAACATCCACACCAACATCATCATCATTAACATCCACACCAACATTATCATCATTATCCACACCAACATCATCATCATTAACATCCATACCAACATCATCATCATTAACATCCACACCAACATCATCATCATTAACATCCACACCAACATTATCATCATTATCAACACCAACATTATCATCATTATCCACACCAACATCATCATCATTAACATCCATACCAACATCATCATCATTAACATCCACCCCAACATCAGCATCATTAACATCCACACCAACATTATCATCATTATCAACACCAACATCATCATCATTATCCACACCAACATCATCATCATTATCCACACCAACATCATCATCATTAACATCCACCCCAACATCAGCATCATTAACATCCACACCAACATCATCATCATTAACATCCACACCAACATTATCATCATTATCAACACCAACATCATCATCATTATCCACACCAACATCATCATCATTAACATCCACACCAACATTATCATCATTATCCACACCAACATCATCATCATTAACATCCACACCAACATTATCATCATTGTCCACACCAACATCATCATCATTAACATCCACCCCAACATCAGCATCATTAACATCCACACCAACATCATCATCATTAACATCCACACCAACATTATCATCATTATCAACACCAACATCATCATCATTATCCACACCAACATCATCATCATTAACATCCACCCCAACATCAGCATCATTAACATCCACACCAACATCATCATCATTATCAACATTAACATTCACACCAACATCATCATCATTAACATCCACACCAATATCAGCATCATTATCAACATTAACATTAGCATCATTATCAACACCAACATCAACATCAGCATCAAAATCAACATTGACACCAACATTAGCATCATCATCATTATCAACACCAACATCATCATCAACACCATCATTATCGTCATCAACATCATTATTAGCATCATTAGCATCATTATCACCAACATCATTATCAACATCATTATCAACATCAACACCAACATCATTATTAACATCAACATCATCATCAACATCATGATCAACATCATTATCAACATCAACATCATTATCAACATCATTATCAAAATCAACATCATCATCAACATCATTATCAAAATCAACATCATTATCAACATCATCATCAACATCATTAACATCATTATTAACATAAACATCATCATTAACATCAACATCATTATAAACATCCACATCATCATCAACATCATTATCAACATCATCATCAACATCATCATCATTATTAACATCAACATCATCATCAACATCATTATCAACATCATTATCAACATCATCATCAGCATCATTATCAAAATCAACATCATTATCAACATCATTATTGACATCATCTTCAACATCATCATTATCAACATCATTATTAACATCATTATCAACATCATCATCAACATCAACATCATTATTAACATCAACATCATCATCATCAACATCATCATCAATACATCATCATCAGTACATCATGTAAATAATACAACATGTATAAGAGCATAAAGTACATAAATATAAATAATACAACATGTATCAAATATATACTATAAAATAATACAACATGTACAAAAGTATCAAATACATAGTATAAATAATACAACATGTATACAAGGATAGAGCAGATAATACAACATGCATACAAGGATAGAGTAGATAATACAACATGTATACAAGGATAGAGTAGATAATACAACATGTATACAAGGATAGAGTAGATAATACAACATGTATACAAGGATAGAGTAGATAATACAACATGTATACAAGGATAGAGCAGATAATACAACATGTATACAAGTATAGAGCAGATAATACAACATGTATACAAGGATAGAGTAGATAATACAACATGTATACAAGGATAGAGCAGATAATACAACATGTATACAAGGATAGAGTAGATAATACAACATGTACACAAGGATAGAGTAGATAATACAACATGTATACAAGGATAGAGTAGATAATACAACATGTACACAAGGATAGAGTAGATAATACAACATGTATACAAGGATAGAGTAGATAATACAACATGTATACAAGGATAGAGCAGATAATACAACATGTATACAAGGATAGAGCAGATAATACAACATGTATACAAGGATAGAGCAGATAATACAACATGTATACAAGGATAGAGTAGATAATACAACATGTACACAAGGATAGAGTAGATAATACAACATGTATACAAGGATAGAGTAGATAATACAACATGTATACAAGGGTATAGTAGATAATACAACATGTATACAAGGATAGAGTAGATAATACAACATGTATACAAGGATAGAGCAGATAATACAACATGTATACAAGGATAGAGTAGATAATACAACATGTACACAAGGATAGAGTAGATAATACAACATGTATACAAGGATAGAGTAGATAATACAACATGTATACAAGGATAGAGTAGATAATACAACATGTACACAAGGATAGAGTAGATAATACAACATGTATACAAGGATAGAGTAGATAATACAACATGTATACAAGGATAGAGTAGATAATACAACATGTATACAAGGGTATAGTAGATAATACAACATGTATACAAGGATAGAGTAGATAATACAACATGTACACAAGGATAGAGTAGATAATACAACATGAACACAAGGATAGAGTAGATAATACAACATGTATACAAGGATAGAGTAGATAATACAACATGTATACAAGGGTATAGTAGATAATACAACATGTATACAAGGATAGAGTAGATAATACAACATGTACACAAGGATAGAGTAGATAATACAACATGAACACAAGGATAGAGTAGATAATACAACATGTATACAAGGATAGAGTACATAATACAACATGTACACAAGTGTTTAGGTATTTGAAATACTTGTACAGATGAAAAACATGTCAATATCAAACAAACATGTGGGGGGGGGGGGGGGCAGAGGGAGGTGTTAATGTTCTCTGTGACCTCATTACCTCAATCCATGTATTGTCATGTGTGTGTGTGTGTGTGTGTGTGTGTGTGTGTGTGTGTGTGTGGGTGTGTGTGTGTGCGTGTGTGTGTGTGTGTGTGTGCGTGTGTGTGTGTGAGGAAGGGATTATTGTCCAGGAAAGTGTTTTTATCCTCTTTTAATCGACAATATTTACAATATTTAACATCTTTTTTAATAACTCATTATTCAAATGTCCTTTCATTGAATAAAATAATATATTTCTTTATTGAATAAAATACAATGTTGTTCATGGCATTAAATAAAATGTTGTTTTTTTGAATAAAGTAAAATGTCTTTATTTTATTGAATAAAAGAAAATGTTGTTTTATTGAATAACTTATTTTTATTCATTAAATAAAATCAAATTTAGTTCCCCCCCAATAAAGTCAATTGTATTTAATTGAACATCATACAATGTTAATTTATTTTATACAATTATTAAACAACATTTAAATATTGTTTCATTAAATATTTTTTTATTTTATTGAATACAAAGAAATGCTGTTTCAGTGAATACAATTAAAATGTTGTTTTATTGATTATTTTGTATTTAATTAAATAAAATGAAAACATTTTTTTAAAATAAAATAAAGTATTTTTATTGGGTATAATAAAATGTTATTTTATTGAATATAATACAAAGTAATTTTATTAATTAAAACAAAAATAATATTTGATTCAATAATCTAATATGTTGTTTTACTAAATAAAGTAAATTGGCATTTTATGAAAAAAAAAAACAATTTATTTCATTGAATACAAAGTGCTATTTTATTGAATACAGCAAAATTATGTTGTGTAGAATAAAATAAAATGTAATTTCATTAAATATAATACAAATCATAATATTGAATAAAATAAAATGTAATTTTATTGAATAAAATAAGAATATTATTTATTGAATACAATTAAACAGAGTTATACTGAATACAATTAAATGTAATTTTATTGAATATAGTAAATATTGTTTTATTTTATGAACTAAATTAATTATATTAAATAAAATAAAATGACATTTTATTTAGTACAATAAAATATTATTTTATGTAAGAGAATAAAAAGTAGTTAAAATTTTTTTAGATTCACTGAATAAATAATTTTTGTTCATTGAATAAAAAATGTTTGTTTTTTTTCTCAATAAAGTCAATTGTATTTAATTGAACATCGTAAAATTTTATTTTATTATAAATGTATTATTTATCAAATGCCGTTTTATTAAACAAAATAAAAAATATTATTTAATGTAATTTTTTTTTCTTTTATTGAATATAAAGAAATGCTTTTTTGGTAAAGGAAATAAAAATGTTTTTTTTAAATTAAATTTAATTGAGTATAATAAAATGTTATTTTATTGAATATAATACAAAATAATTTCATAAAATAAAATAAACGTGAGATTATTTTATAATAATTATATTTAAAATAAATAAATATAAATATACTGTATATATATATATTATATATTATATTATTTCTATTATCTATTATTATATAATATATAAATATAATATATATATTTCATTGTTACTTAATTAAATTAAATTAAATGAGATTTTATTTAGTATAATAAAATATTATTTTATGTAAGAGAATAAAATGTAATTAAAAAAATTTCGTTTTATTGAATACATTGAATTATTGTTTATAATGAATAAAATATAAAAATTTAAGTTTATTAATTTAGTAAAAGTTTCATTTTATTGAACATAATACAATTGTATTCTCTTTCATTGAATAAAAAACGTTTATTTTTTATTTAATAAAATACAAGTGTTATTTTATTGTTTATTCCACAAAACAAAATATCATTTTGTGGAATAAAATAAAATGATATTTCTATTGAAGATATAAATAAAAAAATACATTTTCAAGTGGATGCGTGAAGTGCAATGTTGTTGTGCGACACACAAAGTGGGAGTGTGTGTCGCCAACATCAGAATAAAAGCACACAAACACAAAGTCGGCATTCTTATCTGATTTGTTGCGTTTGTTCCTTCAATGTGTGTCACTTTGTTCCCAAGTAACTTCATCACCCGGGCGGAGCCTCACCTTTCTTTTCACAGGTGGGCCAAAAGCAACGGCACCTGGCCAGGTAACAACACAACACACCTGGTCAATACTTGTCAGATGTACACACAAGTGTGAAATGAATACACTACAATGAGTCATTTCAGGAGACACAAACTTGACGTACCAGGAGTAGTACACGTACCACAGTTTGAACATCCCTGTTCAATCTTGTTAGAAAAAAGTTGTTTTTGTACTTTGTGTCAGAATATAATAGTACAGTTGCATCAGGGCGTCCTGGGGTCGCCGTGGTTACGGCGCTGCAGTGCTGCTCATGCGTGATCAAGTGGGCGGGGCTTGGGGGGAGAAAAGGCCTCAGAGAGTTTTTGAAAAAATGAGCGAGACGATGACCACATCTTCTCCTTTTGCCCCCCCCCCCACCCTTGTGAACCTTCATGCTAACAAGTGCAAAGCTGCTTTTCGCATAAATTACTGATAATCCTGCCTAAATTATGCAAATGTATGCGCTGCCTTCTAGAAGGCGCAATTTTATTGTCTGCTCCAAAGATACTCCAACTATTTTACTATACACCAAACTTTACACCACTTCAATCATCACTACTTATTACACTACTCATACCTACATCACTTATATACATACTTAAAATACTTATATACATAATAACAATACTTATATACATAATAATAATACTTATACACATGATAATAATACTTATAGTCATACTTAAATTACTTAAATACAACAACATAATAACATTATTTACATACATAATAACATTACTTATATACATAATAACAATACTTATAAACATAATGCCATTTCTTATAAACATAATAACATTACTTATATACATATAACATTACTTATAAACATAATAACATTATTTATATTCATAATAAAATTACTTATATACATAATAACATTAGTTTTATACATAATAACAATACTTAAAAACATAATAACATTACTTATGTCCATACATATAATACTTATGTACATAGAAACATTACTTATGTCCATACATACATTACTTATATACATAATAACATTACTTATGTCCATAATAACATTACTTATATACATAATAACATTTCTTATAAGCACAATAACATTACTTATATTCATAATAACATTACTTATGTACATGATAACATTAATTTTATACATAATAACAATACTTATGTCCATACATACATTACTTATATACATAGTAACATTACTTATGTCCATACATACATTACTTATATACATAGTAACATTACTTATACATACATTATAACAACACTTATAAACATAATAACATTACTTATATACATAATAACATTACATATGTCCATACATACATTACTTACAAAAATAATAATATTACTTATAGCCATACTTACATTACTTATATACATAATAACATTAATAATATACATAATAACATTACTTATGTCCATACGTACATTACTTATAAATATGCTAACATTGCTTATATACATAATAACATTACTTAGATACATAATAACATTACTTATGTCCATACATACGTTACTTATATACATAACAACATTACTTATATACATAATAACATTTCTTATGTCCATACGTACATTACTTATGTACATAATAACATTACTTATATACATAATAACAATACGCATATTCATACTTACATTACTTATATACATAATAACAATACTTATAGTCATACTTACATTACTTATATACATAATAACAATACTTATAGCCATACTTACATTACTTATATACATAATAAAAATATTTATATACATGATAACAATACTCAGATTCATACTTACATACTTACATATATACATACTTATATTACTTATATACATAATATCAATACTTAAAAACCAAACATTACTTATGTAGGTAATAACAACACTTATAAACATAATAACATTATTTATGTCCATGCATGCATTACTTATATACATAATAGCAATACTTATATTCATGCTTATATTACTTATATACATGATAACAATACTCATATTTATACTTACATTACCTATGTACATAATAACAATACTCCTATTCATACTTACATTACTTATAAACATAATAACAATACTTATATTCATACGAACACTACTTATATACATAATGTCAATACTCATATACATACTTATACTACTTACAGTACATACTTAATAAAAATACTCATATTCATACTTAAATTACTTATATACACACAATAACATTACTTATATACATAATAACAATACTTATAAACATAATAACATTACTCATATTCATACTTGTGTTTCTTACGTACATACTCACATTACTTATATACATAATAACCATATTCATATTAATGCTTACATTAGTTGTATACATACTTACATTACTTACATACATACTTACATTACTTATACACATAATACCAATACTCCTATTTATATTTACATTACTTGTATAAGACCCCGAAAGGGACAAGCGGTGGAAAATGGATGGATGGATATAAATAACAACAATACTTGTATTCTTACTTACATTACTTATATACATAATAACAATACTCATATTTGATACTTACATTAATTGTATACATAATAACGGTACTTGTACTCATATTTACATTACTTATATACATAATAACAATACTTATATTCAAACTTATACAACTTATATACATAATAACAATATTTATATACGTAGTAACAATACTCATATTCATAAGTACATTACTTATATACATACTTATATTACTTAATGACATTATAACAATATTCATATTCAAACGTACATTACTTATATACATACTTATATACATAATAACAACTTTCATATTTAAACTTACATAATAACAATATTTATATTCATACTTACAATACATATATTCTTAATAACAATACTTATATTCATACTTACATTACTTATTTTCATACTCACACTACTTATATTTATACTTAATCTACGTATATTCATACCAACACTACTTATATTTATACTTACATTACTTACTGTATATTCGTACTAACATTGCAGCTATTAATACCTCAATGAATGACTTACTTATATCAAATGTATTACTGACTTACTTACTTACTTCCAAATTATTACTTACTTATTTAATAAATATAATTTACTGAAATGATTACTTATTTAAAAGTATTACTCACTTCAAAATTATTACTTACGTACTTATTTTTAAAAAAAAACAACGTTATCATTATTACTCACTTATTTAAAAAAATATTTATTTTTTTTCCTTCAAAACTAATACTTACTTATTCATCTTAAAATTGTACTTATTATTTATTATTATTTATTTTAGTTATTTAAAAATAATTACCCCTTTAAAGTGATTACTTGCTTCAAATGTACTACTAACTTACTGTACTTATATCACATTTATTACTGACGTCCTTATCGCATAAAAGTTTTAGAATATTAATTACTTTTTTTTTAAATTACCTACTTTCAAAAAAATAGTACTTACTTTTAAAATGTTTCTACTTCAAAATGATTACTTTTTTTTAGAATAGTTACTTATTTAAAAAGTAATTACCTACTTCAAAACGGTTACTTTTTTATGTAAAATATTACTTACTTCAAAATTATTATATACCTTTTGAAAATATTTATTAATTCAAAATTATTACTTATTTAAAATGAATTACGTATTTAAAAATGATTACTTATTTAAAAATGATTACTTACTTATTTAAAAATATTTATTACTTCAAAAATGATTACTTATTTAAAAATAATTACATATTTTAAAATGATTACTTATTTAAACATTATTACTTACTTATTTTAAAATATTTATTGCTTCAAAAATTATGACCTGTTTAAAAATAATTACATATTTAAAAATTAATAATTATTTAAAGATTATTACTTACTTATTTAAAAATATGTATTACTTCAAAAAGTATTACTTATTTAAAAATAATTACATATTTAAAAAGTATTACTGATTTTAAAAAATATTACTTGCTTATTTAAAAATATGTATCACTTCAAAAATTATGAATAAAAAAAAAAAAGTATTTAAAAATGATTACTTATTTAAAAATTATTAGTTACTTATTTAAAAATATGTATTACTTCAAAAAGTATTGCTTATTTAAAAATAATTACATATTTAAAAATTATTAGTTTTTTAAAAATTATTACTTGCTTATTTAAAAATTATTACTTACTTATTGAAAAATATTTATTACTTAAAAATTATTATTCAAAAAAAAATTACGTATTTAAAAATTATTACTTATTTAAACATTATTAGTTACTTATGTAAAAATATTCATTACTTCAAAAAGTATTACTTCTTTTAAAATAATCACATATTTAAAAATGTTTACTTATTTAAAAAATATTACTTGCTTATTTAAAAAATATTACTTGCTTATTTAAAAACATTTATTACTTCAAAAATTATTACTTATTTAAAAATAATCACGTATTTAAAAAGCATTACTTACTTTAAAAATATTACTTACTTATTGAAAAATATTTACTACTTCAAAATTATTACATATCTAAAATTAACTTCTTATTTAAAGATTATAACGCACTTCAAAGGTATTACTTATTTAAAAAGATGTATTTCTTCAAAGAGTATTACTTATTTAAAAATCATTACTTACTTCAAAATTATTACTTACATTTTTAAACACATTCATTTCTTCAAAAATTAGTATCCTTTTAAAAATGATTACTTATTTAAAAAGTATTACTTACTTCAAAATGATTACTTACTTGCTTATTCAAAAATATTTACTATTTCAAAAATGATTACTTATTTAAAAATGACTTATTTACTAATACTTACTTCGAAATGATTACTTATTTGAAAAGTATTACTTACAAAATAATTTATTACTTACTTATTTAAAAATATTAGTTTTACTTCAAAATGGTGAATTATTTAAAAAACAATTATTTACAATTACTTACTTTCCATATTTAAAAATAATACTATTATTTGCTTAATTATTTAAAATAATGATTACTTATTTAAAAATGATGACTTACTTGCTTATTTAAAAATATTTATTATTTAAAAAATTATGACTTATTTAAAATTATTTGAAAAGTATTACTTACTAAATAATTATTACTTATTCAAAATTATTTATTACTTCAAAATGATGAAAAATTTAAAAATAATTACTTAAAATTACTTACTCTCTATTATTTAAAAATAATACGTACTTCAAAACTATGATTTATTTAAAAATAATTAATTATTTAAAAATATTACTTCAAAATGATTACGTAAAAATAAAAACATAACTTTTTTTAAAATGACGACTTATTAAAAGTGGTTAAAGATGTAATCTATTACAATGAGTTGTTCGTGTAATCTCTCAGCAATGAGAAAAGGAATAATCAAACAAATCCACGTTTTAAAACTGAAAGTATGTTGTGTGTGCGCGCCTGCGCGTGAGCGTGTCGCGTGTGCGCGCGTGTATGTGCGTGCGCGTGTGGGCGGCGTTAGTGTGTGCGAGTGAGACGGAGGTTCGGTCCAGACGAGCAGGAGGTCGCGCGAGGATCCACGCGTGCACGAACCCCGCCGAGCACAACTCTGATGGATGTTTGAGCGCCGCGCACTCACGCGCACATCGGGACCTGCTCCGGTTTTGGCCGAGTTCGAATCCCTTCCCGCTCACGGACATGCACGGCGGGACCTGCGGGCCGCTTCTGGCCACGCTGTGCATCCTCATCGTGGACAGAGGTGAGTCCAGCTGCTACACCTCCAAGTGCTCCTGGTCCTAGTTCTGGTCCTGGTTCTGATATGCTTTCAAGTGCTCCTGGTCCCACTTCTGGTTCTGATATGCTTTTAAGTGCTCCTGGTCCTAGTTCTGGTTCTTATGTTTCCAAGTGCTCCTGGTCCTAGTTCTGGTTCTGATATGCTTCCAAGTGCTTCTGGTCCTGCTCCTGGTCTTAGTTCTGGTTCTAATACGCTTCCAAGTGCTCCTGGTCCTAGTTCTGGTTGTGATAATGCTTCCAAATGCTTCTGGTCCTAGTTCTGGTTCTGATATGCTTTCAAGTGCTCCTGATCCAAGTTCTGGTTCTGATACGCTTCCAAGTGCTCCTGGTCCCAGTTCTGTTTCTGATATGCTTCCAAGTGCTTCTGGTCCTGCTCCTGGTCCTAGTTCTGGTTCTGATATTCTTCCAAGTGCTCCTGGTCCTAGTTCTGGTTCTGATACGCTTCCAAGTGCTTTTAGTCTTAGTTCTGGTTCTGTTACGCTTTCAAGTGCTTCTGGTCCCAGTTCTGGTTCTGATATGCTTCCAAGTGCTCTTGGTCCCAGTTCTGGTTCTGATATGCTTCCAAGTGCTCCTGGTCCTAGTTCTGGTTCTGATACGCTTCCATGTTCTCCTCGTTCTGGTCCTGGTCTTAGTTTTGGTTCTGACACGCATCCAAGTGCTCCTGGTCCTTGTTCTGGTTCTGATACGCTTCCAAGTGCTTCTGATCCTAGTTCTGGTTCAGATAAGCTTCCAAGTTGTTCTGGTCCTAGTTCTGGTTCTGATATACTTCCAAGTGGTTCTGGTCCTAGTTCTGTTTCTGCTTTGCTTCCAAGTGTTCCTGGTCCTAGTTCTGGTTCTGTTACGCTTTTAAGTGCTTCTGGCCCTAATTCTGTTTCTGATACGCTACCAAGTGCTCCTGGTCCTAGTTCTGGTTCTGATACGCTTCTAAGTGCTTCTGGTCCTAGTTCTGGTTCCGATATGCTTCCAAGTTCTTCTAGTCCTAGTCCTGGTCCTAGTTCTGGTTCTAATACACTTCCAAGTGCTTCTGGTCCTAGTTTTGGTTCTGACACGCTTCCAAGTTCTCCTGGTTCTGATCCTGGTCCTAGTTTTGGTTCTGACACGCTTCCAAGTGCTCCTACTTCTGGTTCTGGTTCTGATTCTGTTAAGCTTCCAAGTGTTCCTGGTCCTGGTTCTGATACACTTACAAGTGCTTCTGATCATAGTTCTGGTTCTGTTATTCTTTCAAGTGCTTCTGATAGGGTTCCAAGTGCTCCTGGTCCTAGTTCTGGTTGTCATAATGCTTCCAAGTGCTCATGGTCCTAGTTTTGGTTTTAATATGCTTCCAAGTGCTCCTGGTCCTAGTTCTGGTTCTGATATACTTCCAAGTGCTGCTGGTCCTAGTTCTGGTTCTGATATGTCTCCAAGTGATTCTGGTTCTGGTTCTGATACGCTTTCAAGTGCTTCTGAACCTAGTTATGGTTCTGATATGTTTCCAAGTGATTCTGGTTCTGGTTCTGATATGCTCCCAAGTGCTTGTAGTCCTAGTTCTGGTTCTGATGCGCTTCCAAGTGCTTTTAGTCTTAGTTCTGGTTCTATTACGCTTTCAAGTGCTTCTGGTCCTAGTTCTGGTTCTGATACGCTTCCAAGTGTTTCTGATCCTGGTTCTGGTTCTGAGACGCTTCCAAGTGCTTCTGGTCCTGGTTCTCCTTAAATGTTCTGCTCCGCCTCTAACTGATTCTAGTCTTCTTTTAAGAGGTTATGCTCCACTTCTAGTCACTATGCTACACTTGATGGTTCTGGTCCACTTCTAAATGATTGTGCTACGCTTAAAGGGAACAGCACTTTTTTTTTTAATGTTGTTTATGATGTTTTTCCCGGTTTATTTGGGTAAGTACTCCATTTATGTCTTTGGCTCCAAGTTTCATATTTAGAGTGTCAAAATTGCTTTCATCCCCCTCTCCCGACTTCCGTCTGCTCCAACGTCTCACTCTTCCTTCGTGCTCGCTTCTATAAGCAGCAGGTCATCCTCAGTATATTCAGCTTCAAAAAGATAAGGTTGTGAATCCTCATTTGTCCCAAAATAGTCGTCTTAGTTAGTTGTTACCAAGTCTGCCATGATTAGAACACACTTGCGTTTGTTTCCGGAAGTAGGAACACACATTTGCTGTCAGAAGTCAGGTTGTACATATTACATATTGTTATGAAGGTGTCTGTTACTACATTATATATATACTTGCAGTGTGTATATTGTACGTATTACATATTGTTATGAATATGTCTGTTACTACATTATATATATACTTGCAGAGTGTATATTGTACATATTACATATTGTTATGAAGGTGTCTATTACTACATTATTTATATATATATACTTGCATTGTGTATATTGTACATATTGGTATGAAGGTGCCTGTTACTACATTATATACATACTTGCAGTGTGTATATTGTACATATTACATATTGTTATGAAGGTGTCTGTTACTACATTATATATATATATATACTTGCAGTGTGTATATTGTACATATTACATATTGTTATGAATGTGTCTGTTACTACATCATATATATACTTGCAGTGTGTATATTGTACATATTACATATTGTTATGAAGGTGTCTGTTACTACATTATATATATACTTGCAGTGTGTATATAAAACATATTACATATTGTTATGAAGGTGTCTGTTACTACATTATATATATATATTTGCATTGTGTATATTGTACATATTGGTATGAAGGTGTCCGTTACTACATTATTTATATACTTGCAGTGTGTATATTGTACATATTACATATTGTTATGAAGATGTCTGTTACTACATTATATATATATATATATATATATATATATATATATATATATATATATATATATATATATATATATATATATATATATATATATATACTTGCAGTGTGTATATTGTACATGTTACATATTGCTATGAAGGTGTCTATTACTACATTTTATGTATATACTTGCAGTGTGTATATAAACATATTACATATTGTTATGAAGGTGTCTGTTACTACATTATTTATATATATATACTTGCATTGTGTATATTGTACATATTGGTATGATGGTGTCTGTTACTACATTATATATATACTTGCAGTGTGTATATTGTACATATTACATATTGTTATGAAGGTGTCTGTTCCTACATTATATATATATGTGCAGTGTGTATATTGTACATATAACATATTGTCATGAAGGTGTCTATTACTACATTTGATATATATACTTGCAGTGTGTATATAAACATATTACATATTGTTATGAAGGTGTCTGTTACTACATTATTTATATATATATACTTGCATTGTGGATATTGTACATATTGGTATGAAGGTGCCTGTTACTACATTATATATATACTTGCCGTGTGTATATTGTACATATTACATATTGTTATGAAGGTGTCTGTTACTACATTATATATATATATATACTTGCAGTGTGTATATTGTACATATACATATTGTCATGAAGGTGTCTATTACTACATTTTATATATATACTTGCAGTGTGTATATAAACATATTACATATTGTTATGAAGGTGTCTGTTACTACATTATATGTATGTATATATATATATATATATATATATATATATATATATATATATATATATATATATATATATATATACTTGCAGTGTGTATATAAAACGTTGATGGAGGGTTTTAAAGTTGTTTTAGAGACTTTGAAGGCTACAACTATGACTCTCTCGTCTTGCAAACATTTTTTTAATCCTCTTTAAAATCCTAAAAAGAAAAAAAGACATGTGTGTTCTTGTCTCTTATAATGATTGTGAACGATAAGCAACATTCCAAAAAAAGTGCAGTTCCCCTTTACTATGTTACATTATTAGTCTACTTTATACTATGGTACATTTTTAGTCTACTTTATACCTTTTGTTTTCGCCCACTTTTTGTGCCCTTGTGTGCATTATCCTTTCCATCCTTATCCTTTCCATCCTTTGTAACTGAGCTACTGTATGGAACAATTTCCCTTGTGGATAATTCAAGTTTGTCTAAGTCTAAGTCCAAGTCTAAGTCTAAGTCCAAGTCTAAGTGGTTCTGGTCCACTTCTAAATTGTTCTACAGAGGAGTTCATGCTTGGAGGGACAGTGGTCATTTTATTAGGTACACCATCTAATGATATTACAATAAGTGGTCACTTTATTAGGTACACCATCTAATGATATTACAATAAGTGGTCACTTTATTAGGTACACCATCTAATGATGTCAATACAATAAGTGGTCACTTTATTAGGTACGCCATCTAATTATATTAATACAATAAGTGGTCACTTTATTAGGTACACTATCTAATTATGTCAATACAAAAAGTGGTCACTTTATTAGGTACACTATCTAATTATATTAATACAATAAGTGGTCACTTTATTAGGTACACCATCTAATTATGTCAATACAAAAAGTGGTCACTTTATTAGGTACACCCTCCAATGATATCAATACAATAAGTGGTCACTTTATTAGGTACACCATCTAATGATATCAATTCAATAAATGGACACTTTATTAGGTACACCATCTAATGAAATTATTACAATAGGTGGACACTTTATTAGGTACACCATCTAATGAAATTATTACAATAGGTGGACACTTTATTAGGTACACCATCTAATGAAATTATTACAATAGGTGGACACTTTATTAGGTACACCCTCCAATGATATCAATACAATAAGTGGTCACTTTATTAAGTACACAATCTAATGATATTACAATAAGTGGTCAATTTATTAGGCACACCATCTAGTGATATTACAATAAGTGGTCACTTTATTAGGCACACCATCTAATGATATTATACATTAGGTGGACACTTTATTAGGTACACCATCTAGTAATATTAATACAATAAGTGGACACTGCATTAGGTACACCTTCTAAAAATATTAATACAATAAGTGGACACTTTATTGGGTACACCATCTAGTAATATTAATACAATAAGTGGACACTTCATTAGGTACACCTTCTAAAAATATTAATACAATAACTGGACACTTTATTAGGTACACCATCTAGTAATATTAATACAATAAGTGGACACCTTATTAGGTACACCATCTAATATTATTAATACAATGAATGGACACTTTATTAGGTACACCATCTAATGAAATTACAACAAATGGTCACTTTATTAGGTATACCATGTAAATTACATGGTATACCTAATAAAGTGTCCACTTATTGTACCAAAATCATTACATGATGTAATGATTTTAGTACAATAAGTGGACACTTTATTAGGTACACCATCTAATGATATTACAATAAATGGTCGCTTAATTAGGTACACCATATAATATTATTAATACAATGAGTGGACACTTTATTAGGTACACCATCTAATGAAATTAATACAATAAGTGGACACTTTATTAGGTACACCATGTAAATTACATGGTATACCTAATAAAGTGTCCACTTATTGTACTAAAATCATTACATGATGTAATGATTTTAGTACAATAAGTGGACACTTTATTAGGTACACCATCTAATGATATTACAATAAATGGTCACTTAATTAGGTACACCATCTAATGATATTAATACAATGAGTGAACACTTTATTAGATACACCATCTGATGATGTCAATACAAAAAGTGGACACTTTATTAGGTACACCATCTAATAATATTAATACAATAGGTGGACACTTTATTAGGTACACCATCTAATAATATTAATACAATAGGTGGACACTTTATTAGGTACACCCATCCATCCATCCATTTTTCTACCGCTTGTCCCGTTCGGGGTCGAGGGGGGTGCTGGTGCCTATCTCAGCTGCATCTAATGATATTATTACAATAGGTGGACACTTTATTAGGTACACCATCTGATGATGTCAATACAAAAAGTGGACACTTTATTAGGTACACCATCTAATAATATTAATACAATATGTGGACACTTTATTAGGTACACCATGTAATGATTTCAGTACAATAAGTGGACACTTTATTAGGTACACCATCTAATGATTTTATTACAATAGGTGGACACTTTATTAGGTACACCATCTAATAATATTATTACAAGAGGTGGATATTTCACCTTTACACTGGTAAAGACATGACTAGATGTTGGCTGAGGCTGAGCCAATCAGAGGCCACGATACTGAACAGTCCTTGGTCTTCAGTCACCTAGTGTTCAACACTTCTGTATCATTAACATTCATAATCAATTCACACATTTTCAAGCTTCAACATGCTTAATGCGCGCCAAACAAAAACTAGAATATGCGTCAAAACTGAAATATATCCAACATAAAAAACTGTCAATTAAGCACCAATTTCTAAGCGCGACAAGACAATGGGCGACTTTGTGTGTTAATAAACATAGAGTATATCTATATGAATATACAGCATATGTATGAATAAATATTGAGTATATGTATATAAATATATACAGTATATGTATTAATTTATGTATGATGATATAAAAAATATATATATATATATATATATATATATATATATATATATATATATATATTCTGCATTTGACAAATATTAATAGGATTGTTGTGTCTTGGTAAAGGCCGTGCTTGTATAAAATCACTAATGTTGACTAGCGCCCCCTGCAGGCTGCAGAAGGGGTGAATGAGGATCAGAAGGTGTGTGTGTGCTCCTCAGACGTTGTCAGATGTGCTTGGCTGGCTCTCCTTTTTTCAGAAGGAAAAAAAAAGAGGGAGAGAATTTGGCGAGGAGGCTTTTTTTTTTTTTTTTTTTGGTTTTGTTTTTTTATTCTGGAGATGTGAAGCCTTTTGTTGGCGAGCCAGTTTGGATGTGCTGGAGGCTTCGCTACCCGCAGAAAGATCTCCTCCTCCTCCTCTTTCACGTCCAGTGAAGCTTTGGGGCACGAAGGAGGTGGCAGGCTGGCACGGAAGAAGGAGGAGCAGGAGAATGTTCCATCTGGCCTCAAAGAGATACCTCAAAGATGTTAAAGTTTAGATGATGCCTCAAAGATGGAGGCTTGACACATATGGCTGTCCAACACCTTGCACCAATCTACTACAGCTGGATAATACACCAAACATTATCTTTTCTTGTCTATTAATGAATGAATACATCATTTGTCCCCAAGAAGTGCTAATGTGTACTTTAGACACACAGTATACACTAAGTGTGCACTTGTCCAATGTAATAGATGTCATATACAATGTCACTATAAGGAGTGGGACAGCAGGAAACAAATGTTAACAACACTAGCGTAGCTATGTGAGCTACATGCTAACATGACATTTTATCATCATGCTAGGCTAACAACACTAGCATAGCTATGTGAGCTACATGCTAACATGACATTTTATCATCATGCTAGGTTAACAACACTAGCATAGTTATGTGAGCTACATGCTAACATGACATTTTATCACCATGCTAGGTTAGCAACATTAGCATAGCCATGTGAGCTACATGCTAACATGACATTTTAATATCATGCTAGGTTAACAACACTAGCATAGCTATGTTAGCTTCATGTTAACATGATGTTTTATCACCATGTTAGGTTAGCAACACTAGCATAGCCATGTGAGCTACATGCTGACATTACATTTTTACATCATGTTAGGTTAGCAACACTAGCATAACTATGTTAGCTTCATGCTAACATGACATTTTAACATCATGCTAGGTTAACAAAACTAGCATAGCTATGTTAGCTTCATGCTAACATGACATTTTAACATCATGTTAGGTTAACAACACTAGCATAGCTATGTTAGCTTCATGTTAACATAACGTTTTATCACCATATTAGGTTAGCAACACTAGCATAACTATACTAGCTTCATGCTAACATTGCATTTTACTATCATGCTAGGTTGGCAACATTAGCATAGCTATGTGCGCTACATGCTAACATTGCATTTTATCACCATGCTAGGTTAGCAACACTAGCATAACCATGTGAGCTACATGCTAACATTACATTTTTACTTCATGTTAGGTTAGCAACTCTAGCATAACTATGTTAGCTTCATGCTAACATTGCATTTTACTATCATGCTAGGTTAGCGAAATTAGCATAGCTATGTGCGCTACACACTAACATTATATTTTAACATCATGCTAGGTTGGCAACACTAGCATAACTATATTAGCTTCATGCTAACAATATATTTTAACATCATGCTAGGTTAGCAACATGAACATATCTATGTGAGCTACATGCTACCTTTACATTTTAACATCATGCTAGGTTAGCCAAATGCTAACTATACAGTAATTAGCTGCGGTGTACTAGTACTAGTAATTAGTAGCAGTGTACCAGTACTTCTGGTACTAATAATTAGTAGTGGTGTATTAGTACTATAGTAATTAGTATCGGTGTACCAGTACTACTAGTACTAGTAATTAGTAGCGGTGTACTAGTACTATAGTAATTAGTAGCTACTAGTATTGAGTAAGATTGTACTCGTACTATAATATTTAGTAGTAGTGTACCAGTACTTCTGGTACTAGTAATTAGTAGTGGTGTATGATTACTATAGTAATTCATAGCGGTGTACCAGGCCTACTAGTACTAGTAATTAGTAGTGGTGTACTAGTAATATAGTACTAGTAATTAGTAGTATTGTACAAGTACTATAGTAATTAGTAGCAGTGTACCAGTACTACTAGTACTAGTAATTAGTAGCGCTGTACTATTACTATAGTAATTAGTAGCAGTGTACCAGTACTACTACTACTACTACTGGTAATGACTCGTATTGTACTATTACTATAGTCATTATTAGCAGTGTACCAGTACTACTAGTAATGGTAATTAGTAGTGGTGTACTATTACTATAGTAGTTAGTAGCAGTGTGCCAGTACTACTGGTACTTAGTAGTGGTGTACTAGTACTATAGTAATTAGTACCTACTAGTAATGTGTATGATTGCACTAGCACTTTAATACTTAGTATCAGTGTACCAGTACTACTAGTACTAGTAATTAGTAGTGGTGTACTAGTACTATAGTAATTAGTAGCTACTAGTAATGAGTACGATTGTACTAGTACTATAGTAATTAGTGGCAGTGTACCAGTACTTCTTGTACTAGTAATTAGTAGTGGTGTACTATTACTATAGTAATTAGTAGAAGTGTACCTGTACTACTAGTACTAGTAATTAGTAGTGGTGTACTATTACTATGGTAATTAGTAGCAGTGTACCAGTACTACTACTACTACTACTGGTAATGACTCGTATTGTACTATTACTATAGTCATTACTAGTAGTACCAGTACTACTAGTAATGGTAATTAGTAGTGGTGTACTATTACTATAGTAGTTAGTAGCAGTGTGCCAGTACTACTAGTACTTAGTAGTGGTGTACTAGTACTATAGTTATAGTACCTACTAGTAATGTGTATGATTGCACTGGTACTTTAATAATTAGTATCAGTGTACCAGTACTACTAGTATTAGTAATTAGTAGTGGTGTACTAGTACTATAGTAATTAGTAGTTACTAGTAATGAGTAAGCTTGTACTAGTACTATAGTAATTAGTAGCTACTAGTAATGAGTACGATTGTACTAGTACTATAGTAATTAGTGGCAGTGTACCAGTACTTCTGGTACTAGTAATTAGTAGTGGTGTACTATTACTATAGTAATTAGTAGAAGTGTACCCGTACTACTAGTACTAGTAATTAGTAGTGGTGTACTATTACTATGGTAATTAGTAGCAGTGTACCAGTACTACTAGTACTAGTAATGAGTAGTATTGTACTATTACTATAGTAATTAGTAGCAGTGTACCAGTACTGTTAGTACTAGTAATTAGTAGTGGTGTACTATTACTATAGTAATTATTAGCAGTGCTCCAGTACTACTAGTACTAGTAATTAGTAGTGGTGTACTAGTACTATTGTAATTAGTAGCTACAGGTAATGAGTAGTATAGTACTAGTACTATAGTAATTAGTGGCAGTGTACCAGTACTTCTGGTACTAGTAATTAGTAGTGGTGTACTATTACTATAGTAATTAGTAGAAGTGTACCTGTACTACTAGTACTAGTAATTAGTAGTGGTGTACTATTACTATGGTAATTAGTAGAGTGTACCAGTACTATTAGTACTAGTAATTAGTAGTGGTGTACTATTACTATAGTAATTAGTAGCTACAGGTAATGAGTAGTATAGTACTAGTACTATAGTACTTAGTAGTGGTGTACTAGTACAATTGTAATTAGTACTAGTACTAGTAATTAGTAGTATAGCACTAGTACTATAGTACTTAGTAGTGGTATACTAGTAGTAGTAATTATATATCTTATTAATAATCCAAACATTTTATTTAGAGAAAATACAAGACCTGGTACACTCATGGTTGCCATGACGATGAGAGTGATGAAAGTGCACGCTAAAGATGCTAACGTGGCTAATTGAGTTCTTCCAACACGCTAACAAGGCAGTCGGGGTCAGAGGTCACCACGGCGCCCCCTGCTGGCACGGAGGGTGTGATCCTTCAAACCTTGTCCTTTTTATCCCAAGAAGAAAAGGAATCTTTTCAGGGATAAGACGAATGTTCACACGTCCATTTCTTCCTTCCTGGAACTTTCCTTTTTCTTTCTTCCTCCTCTCTTCCTCAGCCTCGTCTTCATGTTGTCCCACATTTGTGTCCCCTTCCTCACTCCAGACCCCCCTTTTTTAATCCTGGTTTGTGTCCCGTCTGAGCGATGAGAGCTTTTTTGCTGGTGTCCGTCTGGCCCTTTGCCAGCAGCCTCCTCATTGGCTGCTGTAATTGATGACAGGGGGGACCCTGGGGGGCCTTAAGGGGCTTGGAGGGGGGGCGGGGGTCCCTCCTTCTCTCGGCAGAGAACAAGGGGAGCCCCCCCACGGCCCCCCGTGGAGAAGCTGGTGGAGAGTCATCCTCCACTTGTCTTCCTCCATGAAGGATGCTCCTTGAAAAAGTCCCGTGGCGATTGGTGGTCTGCTGGAAGTTTCCGTAAAAGTCTTGACACCACGTTTACGTTTTAGCCACCGGTCTGATCCTCTTAACCGGATTTAAAGTACTCGTATAATGGAAAAACTACACATGCTATCTGTGCCTCGAACCTCAGGCCGATCAAAGCCGGCATACTTCTAAGATGGCGCCAAGTATCAAAAATCCATGATTTTTTAGGTTTAAACATACACAATTAGCTGATTAGCTAGCAAAAAAACGTTAGCATGCCCAAATTATCATGCTAATATAACAGACGTTATCATACTTCCAAGATGGCGCCCATTTAAAAAATTCATGATTTTCAGGTTCAAACACACAAAATTAGCTACAAAGCTAGCATAAAACGTTAGCATGCTAAGATTAGCATGATGATATAGGACAAGTTAGCAAACAGCTAAGATAGCGCCAAGTAATAAAATGCACTATTTTTTAGGTGTAAACACACGAAATTAGCTAAAAAGCTAGCATAAAGCGTTAGCATGCTAACATTAGCATGATGACAAGCTAGCGAACATCTAAGATAGCGCCAAGTAATAAAATACACTATTTTTTAGGTGTAAACACACAAAATTAGCTAAAAAGCTAGCATCAAAAACGTTAGCATACTAAGATTAGCATTAACAGAAGTTATCATACTTCCAAGATGGCGCCCATGCATCAAAATTATAATTTTTAGGTTTAAACACACAATATTAGCTACAAAGCTAGCATAAAACGTTAGCATGCTAACATTAGCATGATGACATAGGACAAGTTAGCGAACATCTAAGATAGTGCCAAGTAATAAAATGCACAATTTTTTAGGTGTAAACACACAAAATTAGCTAAAGAGCTAGCATAAAAAACGTAAGCATACTAAGATTAGCAATAACAGAAGTTATACTTCCAAGATGGCACCCATGCATCAAAATCCATGATTTTTAGGTTTAAACACACAAAATTAGCTACAAAGCTAGCATAAAATATTAGCATGCTAACATTAGCATGATGACATAGGACAAGTTAGCGAACATCTAAGATAGCGCCAAGTAATAAAATGCACTATTTTTAGGTGTAAACACACAAAATTAGCTAAAAAGCTAGCATCAAAAACGTTAGCATACTAAGATTAGCAATAACAGAAGTTATCATACTTCCAAGATGGCGCCCATGCATCAAAATTCAGGATTTTTAGGTTTAAACTCACAAAATTAGCTACAATGCTAGCATAAAATGTTAGCATGCTAACATTAGCATGATGACATAGGACAAGTTAGCGAACATCTAAGATAGTGCCAAGTAATAAAATGCACTATTTTTAAGTGTAAACACACAAAATTAGCTAAAAAGCTAGTATAAAAAAACGTTAGCATACTAAGATTAGCAATAACAGAAGTTATCATACTTCCAAGATGGCGCCAAGCATCAAAATCCAGGATTTTTTTATGTTTAAACATACAAAATCAACTGAACAGCGAGTTTAAAATTAGCTTGGTCGGCTGGCATTGAACATTAGCATGCTAATATTAGCATGCTAATAAAAAAGACGTTATCATACTTTCAAGATGGCGCCAAGCATCAAAATCCAGGATTTTTTAAAGTTTGAACACACAAATAGCTAGGAAAGCTAGCATAAAACGTTAGCATGCTAACATTAGCATGATGACATAGGACAAATTAGCGAACATCTAAGATAGCGCCAAGTAATAAAATGCACTATTTTTTAGGTGTAAACATACACAATTAGCTAAAAACCTAGCATAAAAAACGTTAGCATACTAAGATTAGCAATAACAGAAGTTATCATACTTCCAAGATGGCGCCCATTTATCGAAATTCATGATTTTTAGGTTTAAACACACAAAAAATTAGCTACAAAGCTAGCATAAAAGGTTAGCATGCTAAGATTAGCATGATGACATAGAACAAGTTAGAGAACATCTAAGATAGTGCCAAGTAATAAAATGCACTATTTTTTAGGCGTAAACACACAAAATTAGCTAAAAATGTAGCATAAAAAATGTTAGCATACTAAAATTAGCAATAACAGAAGTTATCATACTTCCAAGATGGCGCCAAGCATCAAAATCCATGATTTTTAGGTTTAAACTTACAACATTAGCTACAAATCTAGCATAAAATGTTAGCGTGCTAACATTAGCTTAATGACATAGGACAAGTGAGCAAACTTCCAAGTAAAAAAATTTACTTTTAGTACTTTTATTTAGGTGTAAACATACAAATTTAGCTGGACGGCTGGCATTAAACATTAGCATGCTAATGCTACCATGCTAATATGAGCGACGTTAGCATACTTCCAAGATTACGCCAAGTATCGAAATCCATGATTTCGCTAGGTTTAAACATACAACATTTGCTAAAAAGCTAGCATCTAACGTTGGTATGCTAACATTAGCATTATGACATAGGACAAGTTAGCGAACTTCTAAGATAATAGCAAGTAATAAAATGCACTGTTTTAAGGTGTAAACATACAAAATTAGCTGAACAGCTAGCATTAAACGTTAGTATGCTAACATTAGCATGATGACATGGGACAAGTTAGAGAACAGCTAAGATAGCGGCAGGTAATAAAATGCACTATTTGTAGGTGTTAACATAAAAAATTAGCTAAAAACCTGGCATAAAACGTTAACATACTAAGATTAGCAATAACAGAAGCTACCATACTTCCAAGTAGGCGCCATGCATCAAAGTCCATGATTTTTTTAGGTTTAAACTTATAACATTAGCTACAAATCTAGCATAAAATGTTAGCGTGCTAACATTAGCATAATGACATAAGACAAACGAGCATCTAAGACAGTGCCAAGTAATAAAATGTACTTTTAGTACTTTTACTTAGGTGTAAACATACAAAATTAGCTGGACGGCTGGCATTAAACATTAGCATGCTAATGCTACCATGCTACCATAAGCGACGTTAGCATACTTCCAAGATTACGCCAAGTATCGAAATCCATGACTTCGCTAGGTTTAAAAATACAACATTTGCTAAAAAGCTAGCATATAACATTAGTATACTAACATTAGCATGCTAACGTTAGCATGATGACATCGGACAAGTTAGCGAACTTCTAAGATAAAACCAAGTAATAAAATGCACTGTTTTTAGGTGTAAACATACAAAATTAGCTGAACAGCTAGCATTAAACGTTAGCATGCTAACATTAGCATGATGACATAGGACAAGTTAGCGAACTTCTAAGATAGCGCCAAGTAATAAAATGCATGAATTTTTAGGTGTAAACATAGAATATTAGCTAAACAGCTGGCATAAAACAATAGCATGCTAATATAAAAAACGTTTGCTTACTTCCAAGATGGCGCCAAGTAATAAAATGTACTATTTTTAGGTGTAAAGATGAAAAACGATAGCTGAACAGCTAGCATTAAACATTAGCATGCTAACATTATGACATAGGACAAGTTAGCGAACTTCCAAGATGGCGCCAAGTAATAAAATGCACTATTTTTAGGTGTAAACATAGAAAATGAGCTGATCAGCTGGCATGAAACGTTAGCATGCTAACATTAGCGCCCAACTCTCTATGTACATTCATAAATAAGAAGAAACAGGAAGTGCGGAGAAAACGACAGCAATTAAAAGCCATGTGGAAGTGAACCAGGAGTGATGACTTCCACGTGTGCACAACCTGACTCTTTTTAGGGCAGCCTTTCACACAGGACTGTAGTCTAATGGGGGTGGGGCTGAATGACATCATCGTCTCATTTGCATAATTGGCCATGACGCATGTGAACAAAATAACCCAAGAATCAAAACAAGTTTGCTTGGAAAAACGAGGGAACTTTCTTCTGTTGCTGCTTGGTTGGGTCTTTTGTAGGGAGTGGGAGGGGCCGAGCGGGCCCCGCTGCTCGTTGAGACGAGCTTTCATGTTGGAGTCTCTGGACGTGTCCGACCAACAGGACTTGTCTTTGGTTTTGTCCTTGGTCGTGTTTTTGGAAAGAGACTGGAAGGGTCCAAATACTCACGGCTAAGTTGGCAACACTTGACATTCTGTGCTATTCACACCCAGTCCCATTATAATGTGTTCAAAGACCAGGCTGAAAGTGTTTGTGGTGGTCCAAATGTATCTGTGGTGGTCCGAATGGTCCACATGTATTTGTGGTGGTCCAAATGGTTTTTTTTTGTGGTGGTCCAAATTTATTTGTGGTGGTCCAAATGTTTTTGTGTTAGTCTAAGTGTATTTGTGGTGGTCCAAATGTGTTTGTGGTGGTCTCAATATATTTGTGGTGGTCCAAGTGTGTTTGTGGTGGTCCCAATATATTTGTGGTGGTCCAAATGTATATGTGGTGGTCACAATATATTTGTGGTGGTCCAAATGTATATGTGGTGGTCCAAATATGTTTGTGGCAGATCAAATTTATCTGTGGTGGTCCAAATGGTCCACATGTATTTGTGGTGGTATACATTTATTTGTGGTGGTCCAAATGGTTTTGTGTTGGTCCAAGTGTATTTGTGGTGGTCCAAGTGTGTTGGTGGTGGTCCCAATATATTTTTGGTGGTCCAAATGTTTTTTGTGGTGGTCCAAATATATTTGTGATGGTCCAAATTTATCTGGTCCAAATGGTCCACATGTATTTGTGGTGGTCCCAAAAAAATGTTTGTGGTGGTCCAAATGTTTTTTTGTGTTGGTCCAAATGTGTTTGTGGTGGTCCAAATGTATTTGTGGTGGGCCAAATGTTGTTGTGGTGGTCCAAATATATGTGTGTTGGTTCAAGTGTGTTTGTGGTGATACAAATTTATTTGTGGTGGTCCAAATGTTTTTGTGGTGGTCTAAATATATTTGTGTTGGTCCAAGTGTGTTTGTGGTCGTCCAAATGTATTTGTGGTGGTCCAAGTGTTTTTGTGGTGGTCCGAGTGTTTGTGGTAGTCCAAATGTATTTCAGGTGAGCCAAATGTTTTTGTGGTGGTCCAAATATATTTGTGTTGGTCCCAGTGTGTTTGTGGTGGTCCAAATGTGTTTGTGGGACTCCAGATATATTTGTGGTGGTCCAAATGTTTTTGTGGTGGTCCAAATATATTTGTGTTGATCCAAGTGTGTTTGTGGTGGTCCAAATGTATTGGTGGTGGTCTAAATGTTTTTGTGGGACTCCAGATATATTTGTGGTGGTCAAAATGTGTTTGTGGTGGTGCAAATTTATCTGTAGTGGTCCAAATGGTCCAAATGTACTTTTGATGGTTCAAATGTATTCATGTTGGTCCAAATGTATTTGTGGAGGTCCAAATGTATTTGTGGAGGTCCAAATGTATTTGTGGAGGTCCAAATGTGTTTGTGGTGATCCAAATGTATTTGTAATAGTCCAAATGTATTTGTGATAGTCCAAAGGTATTTGTGGTAGTCCAGATGTATTTTTGGTGGTCCAAATGTATTTTTGGTGGTCCAAATGTATTTGTGGTAGTCCAAATGTGTTTGTGGTAGTCCAAATGTATTTTTGGTGGTCCAAATGTATTTGTGGTAGTCCAAATGTAGTTGTGGTAGTCCAAATGTATTTTTGGTGGTCCAAATGTATTTGTGGTAGTCCAAATGTATTTGTGGTAGTCCAAATGTATTTTTGGTGGTCCAAATGTATTTTAGTGGTCCAAATGTAATTGTTGTAGTCCAAATGTATCTGTGGTGGTCCAACTGTATTTGTGGTAGTCCAAATGTATTTTGTGCATGTCCAAATGTATTTGTGGTGGTCCAAATGTATTTGTGGTAGTCCAAATGTATTTTTGGTAGTCCAAATGCTTTTTGTGTTGCTCAAAATATATATTTTTAGGTTCAAACCTAATCCTGGTGGTCTACATGTATTTTTGGGGGTACAAATGTACTTTTGACGGTTCAAATGTATTTGTGGCAGTCCAAGTGTATTTGTGGTAGTCCAAATGCTTTTGTGTTGCTCAAAATGTATTTTTGAAGGTTCAAACATATTCCTGGTGGTCTAAATGTATTCTTGGTGGTCCAAATGTATTTGTGGAGGTCCAAATGTAAAACATAAATGTATGGGAAATGTTTGAGGGCCAAAAAAGTAGTTATTGACAAAAAATGTCCCCCAGGAGACCCCAGAAGTAAAAACATCTAGAATGTCACATGATCATCATGTGAGCTCCACCGAGGCCTAGCTTTATAAAGCCAAGCAAATTTTTGAAGTTTATTCGTCATTATCCATGGCGGTGTAATGCCACACGCCTTTCATGGCACAGGATGGCGTGGGTTTGATTCCCAACTAAATCCAAAACTCTTCATGTGAAAATAGATCCATAATGAAAAATGTCACAAAAAATGTGTTGAAGGTAATTAGCAATCATCCTTCCAGAAGAGTTAGTTAGTGGCTTCCACGTGATGATGAGGAGGATGAAGGTGAGGCACTATTATCAGTCGAGCTCATTAAAACAATTGTGTCAAGGTCACACAAGGACAAAGTTACAAATCCATCGTTTGCTCCCCGCTGGTCCTTTCAATGAGGTCGTCGCTTCAAATAGACACGCTCCCCAAAGGCACTCAATGAAGTTGACGTTAAAGATCGACCGATATGTTTTTTTTTTTTTCAGAGCCGATACCCGTACCGATTTTTAGGAGGCTGGTATCCGATATTTTTTTAAACATGAATAATATAGACAGCTGTTACGACCTGTTAGCCGAGGTCATTATTTGTCTATTTTTGAGGTCTTTTTCCATTGTTTTTGCGTCACTTCCTGATTTGCGCTCTTATTTTGTTTCCACTTCCTGTTTTGTTTGTGTCCTCCCTGCAGTAGCTTCACCCCTGCTGCTTAGTCTTTCCAGTTTCCCCTGTGCTATTCTGTGCACTCTATTGCTGCACTCTATTTATATATATATTTTTTTGCACTTTTTCACACTCTGTGTTTCTTTTTTTGTGCATTACCCTACTGCACTGTGTTTTTGAACAGTTTGGACATTAAATCAAATGCAGCGAATAATTTCACCACACCTAGTGTGTGTGTGTGACAATCATTGGTACTTTAACTTAACTTAACTTAAATACACCTTTACCTGCACGCTGCCTGTTTACCCCTGCAGTTTGCGGTCACGACCCCCGCTACAAAGAGCAAAACGTAACAGAATGATCCCACCGATAGAAGGGTTTTTCTCGAAGACGGAAAAGGAAAGAATCTGCCATGATCTGTGGTCTGGATTATGTTTTTGTTATATTTGTTAGTTTTGGACTCTTTTAGTTCCTGTTTGCGCTCCCTTGTTACCATGGCGACTTATTAGTTTCACCTGCCTCTGGTGTTCGGGACACGCAGTTGATCAAGAAGACTATTATTTAAGCCTGTCTTTGCCAGTCATTGCTCGTTTCAGGTCTGATTCTATAGTTAGGCTAGTTATTGGATTCATGCCACAGTTTCATGTTGTTCTATGCCATAGTTCCTGTTAGTTGTTTCATGCCACAGTTTCATAGTTGTTCCATGCCATAGTTCATGTTAGTTGTTTCATGCCACAGTTTCATGTTGTTCTATGCCATTGTTCATGTTAGTTGTTTCTTGCCACAGTTTCATGTTGTTCTATGCCATAGTTCATGTTAGTTGTTTCATGCAACAGTTTCATAGTTGTTCCATGCCATAGTTATGTTAGTTGCTTAGTTCATGCAGCTCGTTCCATGTCTGATTCCACAGTTATGCTAGATGCTCCATGCCATTGTTTGGTTAGTTGTTTTCATGTCTATAGTTTCATGTTTCATGTCCTAAGTTTTTTGCCTTAGCTTCCGCGTGCGACAGGCGCGCTTGCCTTCGGGTCGTTTTCTTTTTTTTTGTACTTCGTTGAGTGTTAGTTGAATAATTAAATATGTTCCTACCTTCACGCCTTGTCCGGAATAGTCCGATTGCTTCCCGGTAGAACCAACCTCGCAGTAAGCTGCGAACCCCCCCTGTCATGACAGAATCCTTGACAAAATAGGAGCACAAGACAGGAAGAGAACCAAAACCACAGGAAAGACACCCAAAAACTCAGAAGCTCAATTGTTATGTTATGTCTATGTATTAGCCAGCACAATCACTACTAATTAGGGACTGCAATGTCCCTTTGGGACAGAGGACCCTATTGTATTTCGTGTGTTTTATTATTATTATTCCGCCGCCTCTTTGAGCTGTAATTTGACCCCCTTAACATGCTTCAAACCTCACCATATTTGACACACACATCAGGACTGGCGAAAATTGTGATCTAATCAAAAAACCAAACCCCAAAACTCAAAATTGCGCTCTAGCGCCCCCTAGGAAAAAACACAGACAAAACTGCTTGTAACTTCTGGTAGGAATGTCGTAGAGAAACCTCTATGTAGGTTTGACTTAGACCTAGATTTCATTCATTGACATCCTTCAGCAAAAATCAACAGGAAGTCGGCAATTCCCCCTTCAAAACAAAATTTTAGTAAAAACAGTCACTTTTGCCTCTTTGAGCTGTAATTTGACCTCCTTAACATGCTTCAAAACTCATCAAACTGGACACACACATCAGGACTGGCAAAAATTGCGATCTAATAAAAAAACCCAACCCCAAAACTCAAAATTGTGCTCTCGCGCCCCCTAGGAAGAAAACACAGACACAACTGCTCCTAGGAAGAAAACTCAGACAAAACTGCCTGTAACTTCCAGTAGGAACGTCTTAGAGACATGAACCTCTATGTAGGTCTCACTTAGACCTACATTTCATAGATTGACAACCCCCAGCAAAAATCAACAGGAAGTTTGCAATTCCCCTTTCAAAACAAAAGTTTTGTAAAAACCGGTCACCTTTTTTCAAACATTATCTCCTCTGAGCGCGTTTGTCGTGTTTGAGAGATTGAACCCTTGTGATTAAAAGTTGACCAAAGAGCAGTGGGAGAGTGGCCGTGCGCAACCCAAGGGTCCCTGGTTCAATCCCCACCTAGTACCAACCTCGTCATGTCCGTTGTGTCCTGAGTAAGACACTTCACCCTTGCTCCTGATGGGTGCTGGTTAGCGCCTTGCATGGCAGCTCCCTCCATCAGTGTGTGAATGTGTGTGTGAATGGGTAAATGTGGAAGTAGTGTCAAAGCGCTTTGAGTACCTTGAAGGTAGAAAAGCGCTATACAAGTACAACCCATTTATCATTTATTTATTACTGCTATGGTTTGGATTTTATGTGCCGTCAAAGTCGGTCCCGTCCATCTCTGCTTGCAGCTTTAATTAAATACTTGTATTTATAGTAATTAGCAATTACTTTGAGCGAAACTACATTTAATCACTGAGACTAGAGATGTTCGATAATGGCTTTTTTGCCGATAACTGATATTCCGATATTGTCCAACTCTTTAATTACCGATTCAACCGATACCGATATATACAGTCGTGGGATTAACACATTATTATGCCTAATTTTGTTGTGATGCCCCGCTGGATGCATTAAACAATGTAACAAGGTTTTCCAAAATAAATCAACTCAAGTTATGGAAAAAAAAATGCCAACATGGCACTGCCATATTTATTATTGAAGTCACAAAGTGCTTTTTTTTTTTTAACATGCCTCAAAACAGCAGCTTGGAATTTGGGACATGCTCTTCCTGAGAGAGCATGAGGAGGTTGAGGTGGGCGGGGTTGAGGTAGGGGGATTGGGGGTAGCGGGGGGTGTATTTTGTAGCGTCCCGGAAGAGTTAGTGCTGCAAGGGGTTCTGGGTATTTGTTCTGTTGTGTTACGGTGTGGATGTTCTCCCGAAAGGTGTTTGTCATTCTTGTTTGGTGTGGGTTCACAGTGTGGCGCATATTTGTAACAGTGTTAAAGTTGTTTATACGGCCACCCTCAGTGTGACCTGTATGGCTGTTGACCAAGTATATGGCATTCACTTGTGTGTGTGAAAAGTCGTAGGTATTATGTGACTGGGCCGGCACGCAAAGGCAGTGCCTTTAAGGTTGATTGGCGCTCTGAACTTCTCCCTACGACCGTGTACACAGCGGCGGTTTAAAAAGTCATACATTTTCCTTTTTGAAACCGATACCGATCATTTCCGATATTACATTTTAAAGCATTTATCGACATCTCTAATTGTAAAACTTACAAACGTTGCTTGGAGTGATGATTAAAGAATCCGTACGAGTAGAAACGCTATGGACGGCTAAAGGACGGGACGACACTTCTACTTCCGGCTCAAAGCTTACTCTAAACAGAAAAATACATAGATTAGCCGCACGGTTCAAAGCGTAGGAAAAAAAAGTAGCGGCATATCAGACTTGTGCGTATTGTTGTTGCGTACTTTAGCTTACGAGCTTGTTTGGGCATGTTCCTTTTCCAGGTGGTCTCACCGCTTGCTCGGCACTTGAGTCAACAATTACCGAGAACTTTTCCATCCTTTTAATTGAGCTCCTCAAAGTGTTTTGAGGAGACATTCCACTTCCTTTTAGGGCCGCCTGCACCGTTCCGCTGGCTGTCCATTTATAGTGAAAAGATGGCGGTGTCTGATCTTTGCAGCAGCGGGGTTTTTTTTACGGTCCACTAGACTTCTGGAGGCCTTGCAGCGATGTGATGAGGTGCTCTGAGGTCCCGCGGCGTGTACACAAGCGCCAGAGTGATGAACCGCGGCGGGGTGTTTGGATGACGGCGGTGTTTACAGTGGAGAGGAGCGCCGGACGTCTGGGTTCGAACACGGATCGCAGCGGCGAGGGCAGACAATTCATCACTCTGTTATTTGATGGTGATTGCAGCCTGCAGTCCAATGGAAGCTTCCAGTCTTCTTCTTGAAACCTTCCAGCTGCTTACTTCCTGTGTTTGTACAGTCTGCTACTGGAATATAAACGTTACGTGTTAATCATCTTTCAACATCTGCTTAGTCGAGTCTTTTAGATTACCAATATATTCATATTTATATGGAGGGTCAAATGAGACATAAATAAATAAATAAATACATATATAAATAAATAAATAAATAAATACATAAATAAATAAAGCTTTAAAAAATACTTAAATATGTAATTTAAAAAAATATTTTTATTTTAACTATATTATTTACATTTTTATCTGTTTTTATGTTGCTGTTTTGTTGGGGTCTTTATCGTTTTAGAGTCTAATGGGCTATACATGTGTTATCAAATGTGGCATTAATTAATTAAATTAAAAAATTATGTTTAATTATTTTAATATTTAATTCAGTATTTCACAATTTAAGAAAAATATTTCATTGTTTATTTTATGATTTAATTATTTTATTTTATTTTATTTTATTTTATTTATTTTATTTTATTTTGTTTTATTTTATTTTATTTTATTATTTAAGGGAAATTGTTCCACACAGTAGCTCAGTTACAAAGGATGGAAAGGATAATGCGGGTAAAAAGTAGACTAAAACTGTAAAATAGTAGCAATAGAAAGTATAACATATATGTAATATTTACATATTATATATTATATATATATATATATCTATATATATATTATATATACAGTATAGATCAGTGGTCCCCAACCACCGGTCCGTGGATCGATTGGTACCCCCCCCCCCCATTTACACTCACTCGCATAAAAGGGTTGTTTCTTTCTGTTATTAATATTTCTGGTTCCTACTATAGATATCAATATAGAACAATACAGTCTGCAGGGATACAGTCCGTAAGTACGCATGATTGTATTTTTTTATGCCAAAAATAAAAAATAAAAATAAAAATATTATAACATTACCAGTATATGTTACAGCTGCAGGCTGCAGCAAAAAAAAAAGAAAAAAGTTTATAGTTTCATAAAAAGTTTTTATAGTTTAATTTCGTTCTTTCACAATTTGTTGGGTAACCATTTCACGATGTATTTATTTATTTGTATATTTATTTATTTCATGAAAATGTGTTTTTAGCACATTATTTTCACCTGTCAAACGTGCCCATCAAAGTCAGTGGGCGGGTCCTAACACCTGATTGGTTCCTCCGCACTTCCGCTTGTGTGCGTGGTACCTGGATCAAAGAAGCATAGGAGCACTGCTTGATATCTCGGTGTAAACGTGCGTAAGGAACTCAACAACTCCGGTAAATTCCTCTACCGTAATTTCTACATGCTGCGGGTCGACAGGTGCTACTCCTACAAACTCCACAAGGTCAAAAATATCCAACAACTCCCCGAATAGGACGAGAATATCCGCCTGAGCCGCCATTTTTTCTTAAGCGCAATCATTGGACGAGATTCCTGTAAGCCCCGCCCACTGACTTTGATGGCCGACTTTGACAGGTGAGATACTTTCAGGAAGTGCTGACACACATGCCCATGAAATAATGAAATATACAAAGAAATAAATACATAATGAAATGGTTAATTAAAACATGAAATAATTACTTAAATAGTGAAATAAATAATGAAATAATTTGAATACAAAACTAAATTGTGATCAATTAAATAAATATCGAAATAGTTAATTTAGTAAAGTTACATATATATATATGTATATATATATTATATATAATGTAACATTAGATTAATTGACACATTTAATAACACATGTATTTAATTTCAATTAATTAATGACACATTTGAGTCAATTATTTATTTAATTCTGTCCCATTTGAGCCTCCATATATTCATAGCTATACTAATGTTTGTGGTATGCAATTATTGTTACAAATTTTGGGCCAAATGCAGCCTGCCAAAGTCCGTAGTCCGATCTGCAATACGTCCCTAAACTTCTTTTTTTTTAAGATATTAGCTAAAATAAACGTATGATGTGACTTTTTATATGTAGCAGTCCAAACAACTTTTCTCACTTACGGTGCCAGTCAAAACCGCACAAGTCAAAAGCAACACACACGTGCCACACAAAGTAACATACTATGTGGACGTTAGAAAAGATTGTCTAAGCCAGGGGTGTCAAACTCGAATACAGAGTGGGCCAAAATTTAAAACTGAACAAAGCCGCGGGCCAAGGTTGAACAAATTAACCTTTTAATAGGGACCCAAACAAGTTTTGCATTGAATATTGAACAAGCAAGGCTTATATAACTTTATAGGGACATGCAAAATTGACTTTCAAATAATAATAATAATAATTAAAAAATATCAATGGCATATCAAATACAATTTAAATAAAAATTGAATGCCTCTTTTCTATTTGCAGCCTTCTGAGGTAAATATCAACATTAACTTTTTCCACATGCTAATACATTAGAAAATAAAATAACAATGAATAAACCAACCATTCAGGACTTTAAACTGCTCAGTTTGCAACACACTGATCTAATCTGATGTGCCCAAGCCAGATACCTGCCATCTTTTCTTGGATGCTAGTTCATTAATGTCGGAGCTCCGGCTTTGAGCTGAGGCAACCTTCATTATCGAACGAAGGTGTTCATCAGTCATTATATCTCGTAGTCCACCCGGACCACAGTCTTGGGGGCGTGCCTTAAAGGCCCTGCCTTTAATGTCCTCTACGAGCTGTCGTCACGTCCGCTTTTCATCCATTCTAACAATGTGCCGGCCCAGTCACAGGATATGTGCGGCTTCTGTACGCACACACACGTGAATGCAACGCACACTTAATCAACAGCGATACAGGTTACACTGAGGGTGGCCGTATCAACTTTAACACTGTTACAAATATACGCCACACTGTGAATCCACACCAAACAAGAATGACAAACCGGAAGTACTAACTCTTCCGGGACACTACAAAATACACCCCCGTTACCAACACCCCCCCCCCACACACACACCTTGTAGCGTCCCGGAAGAGTTAGTGCTGCAAAGGATTCTGGGTATTTGTTCTGTTGTGTTTATGTTGTGTTACGGTGTGGATGTTCTCCCGAAATGTGTTTGTCATTCTTTTTTGGTGTGGGTTCACAGTGTGGCGTATATTTCTAACAGTGTTATATTTGTTTATACGGCCACCCTCAGTGTAACCTGTATCGCTGTTGATGAAGTATGGCTTGCATTCACCTTGTGTGTGCGTGCAGAAGCCGCACATATTATGTGACTGGGCCAGCACTCGTTGGACTGGATGAAAAGCGGACGTGACGATTTTCGGGAGGGGCACTGAAATTTGGGAGTCTCCCGGGAGGGTTGGCAAGTATGAGAATTAGCGGTGAATGCGGTGTTACCGCGGCATCGCCGCTTTATATAATCGGCGGGCCAGCTCTAGTGTTAATTTTATATAGCCTCAAGGGCCAAGTGAAATTACAGAGCGGGCCAAATGTGGCCCGCGGGCCAGAGTTTGACACCCATGGTCTAAGCACCACACACATGCCAAAATTACACCCGCCTAATTCCACTACAATGCATGATGGGTAATGTGCAAAAGCGTTTCTCGCCACGCGCTGCCATGTTTGGGTCATTTTAGCTGTCTGATGTTTCTGATTGATTACAAAACTTGAAGGAGGTCGTCTGGGAAGTAGTTCACATACTCTTAATATTCAGTGTTTTATCGTAGTGTCATCTGATGTGAGGAATTTGATAACCGCTAAAGTTATTTTTTTTGGCTTAGATGTTAGTCATATCTTGCTTTAATTTGTGCTTAGGCGCATCTATTCTGTTACAGTGGTGTCTTTGTCAAGTTGTTTGTGAGAGTTTCCAAAACTGTGAAGGTCTTGCATCTCCTGAGGCCGTGTTGAAGGATCAAACACTCGGAGATCAAACTTGAGGGAGTCGTATCTAATCTGGAATTATTTTAATTTAACCCCTGAGTAACTTACTCCTGCCTCAGCATTGGGCATAGTAGTAGTGGCCTTCACTGTGGAGTCAAGTGTCCAATGGCCACCTTGAGTTCCTCCTCACCTTCTCCAGTGGTTTGCTTTGCCCTTTGAGACCTGATTAATGTTTGGGGAGAAAGGTTAGAAAAGTCGGCAAAAATTTTCAAAATACCTACTCAGGTTCGAGTCCCTCAAGTCCCACGGGAAGGCGGGGATAAAAGTTGGAAAAGTGGTCAAAAGTCCCAAAAATGTCCAAAATTACCTACTCAGGTTCGAGTCCCACAAGTCCCGCCACCGGCCGCGCAAGTCCCGGATGCCAAAAATGTGGTCTTCCAGAAGTCGCCCATGTCGAGCGGGTTTGACACAAAACACTGGGGACGTTCCGTGCAGACATGCTGCAAATCACTCTCGTCATTCGATGCCAGTCGTATTTTAACGGCTGGCAATAGTCGCGGTATTTTGAACATTTTTCATGCCTCCACACCGACCATCTCACGCAGGGTGTCTAAACTTTTTCACTCGGGCTAAAAAAAAAAATGGCGGGGGGCAACTGCTTGTAAAATAACTGTGTGCGTGCGTATGTACATATGTATGTATACATGTGTACATATACTGTATGAATGTGTATATATGTGTGTATATATGTGTACATATACTGTATGAATGTGTATATATGTGTACATATACTGTATGAATGTGTATACAGTATATGTGTACATATACTGTATGAATGTGTATATATGTGTGCATATACTGTATGAATGTGTATACAGTATATGTGTACATATACTGTATGAATGTGTATATATGTGTGCATATACTGTAGGAATGTGTATATATATATGTGTATATATGTGTACATATACTGTATGAATGTGTATACAGTATATGTGTACATATACTGTATGAATGTGTATATATGTGTGCATATACTGTAGGAATGTGTATATATATATGTGTATATAAGTGTACATATACTGTTTGAATGTGTATATATGTGTACATATACTGTATGAATGTGTATATATGTGTATATATATGTGTACATATACTGTATGAATGTGCATATATGTGTATATATGCGTATATATACTGTATGAATGTGTTTATATGTGTGTATATACAGTATGTGTACATATACTGTATGAATGTGTATATATGTGTAAATATACTGTATGAATGTGTATATAAATGTGTACATATACTGTATGAATGTGTATACAGTATATGTGTACATATACTGTATGAATGTGTATATATGTGTGCATATACTGTAGGAATGTGTATATATATATGTGTATATATGTGTACATATACTGTATGAATGTGTATACAGTATATGTGTACATATACTGTATGAATGTGTATATATGTGTGCATATACTGTAGGAATGTGTATATATATGTGTATATAAGTGTACATATACTGTTTGAATGTGTATATATATGTGTACATATACTGTATGAATGTGTATATATGTGTATATATATGTGCACATATACTGTATGAATGTGTATGTATGTGTATATATGTGTACATATACTGTATGAATGTGTATACTGTATATGTGTACATATACTGTATGAATGTGTATATATGTGTACATATACTGTATGAATGTGTATATATGTGTGTAAAAATGTGTACATATACTGTATGAATGTGTATGGGCAGCGCTACAGGTGCATTAAAACCAAAACAAACAGGCTAAAGAACAGCTTCTTCCCCAGGGCCATAACCATCCTGAACGGACTGCCCCA
Source organism: Nerophis lumbriciformis (assembly GCF_033978685.3). Classification (NCBI taxonomy): domain Eukaryota; kingdom Metazoa; phylum Chordata; class Actinopteri; order Syngnathiformes; family Syngnathidae; genus Nerophis; species Nerophis lumbriciformis. The sequence continues at coordinate 23,744,423 of NC_084576.2, forward strand.
TTGTCCCTCATAACTGCCTTCTCTTCGGTGCAATAACCCATTCCACCAACCACCCTGTTTTTGTTTTGTTTTTTCATGTATATATTCATTTCACACCATATTCATTGCACTTCTACATTTTTTATATATTTGCACATTGTTTTTTTGTTTGTTTGTTTTTTCTAGCATGCACACATCGCACTGTATGGAATAGCCTCAATCTCGTTACCTTGCGTAATGACAATAAAGCTGATTCTGATTCTGATTCTGATATACTGTATGTGTGTATATATGTGTACATATACTGTATGAATGTGTATATATTTGTACATATACTGTATGAATGTGTATACAGTATATGTGTGGATAAATGTGTACATATACTGTATGAATGTGTACATATGTGTGTAAAAATGTGTACATATACTGTATGAATGTGTACATATGTGTGTAAAAAAGTGTACATATACTGTATGAATGTGTATATGTGTGTACATATACTGTATGAATGTGTACATACGTGTGTATAAATGTGTACATATACTGTATGAGTGTGTACATATGTGTGTATAAGTGTGTCCATATACTGTATGAATGTGTGTATAAAGGATAGGCTCCAGCACCCCTCCGCGACCCCGAAAGAGACAAGCGGTAGAAAATGGATGGATGGATGATATGTATATACTGTATATACTGTATGTGTATATATGTATTTATGTATATGTGTGTGTGTATATATGTGTGTATGTGTATATGTGTGTGTAAGTCTATATATGTGTGTATATTTGTGTATATATGTATATACGTATGTGTGTATATATATTTGTGTATGTATATATGTATATGTGTGTGTGTATAAATGTGTGTATGTGTATATGTGTGTGTAAGTCTATATATGTGTGTATATTTGTGTATATATGTATATACGTATGTGTATATATATTTGTGTATGTATATTTGTATATGTATATATATATATATATATATATGTATATATGTACGACATGTATATATTTATACATATACTGTATATATATATATGTACGACATGTATATATTTATACATATACATATACTGTATATATATATACAGTATATGTATATAGATGGCGGCGCGCACAGACGCAGCGGCTTACGGCTCTCCATTTCAGTGCTCTTTCTTCCTTCTTTTCTTCATGTTTTTTTCCCTTTTGTGCACCACCTGTACTGCAAACACCCGGTACACCCGCCAGTCACTCTTGGATATCGGTAACTCGCACCAGATATCTGTTTCAAGCGACTTTCACCACGAGCACAACATCCCAGATGACATAGCGAGAGCACAGGGCTCTCCGTGGTTTGTTGTCGGGTCTGGGAGACGGCGCAGACGGAGGAGGGAGAGGAAGCAGAAGCGTGGCCGCAGGTCCGGCGTCTTGCTCAGGCTTAGGAAACAACCCCACAAGCCACCTCTACCGAGCCTGTTCCTCTCTAATGCCAGATCCCTTGTACAGAAGATGGACGACCTGGAGTTAGAACTTGCTGGAAACCGCTATGTTCGGGACTGTTGTGCTATGATTATCACCAAAACCTGGCTTCACCCGGAAATACCCGATGCTAGCATGCAGCTAGCCGGACGCACTCTGCTCCGCCGGGACAGAACTAAGGACTCCGGTAAGAGCAGAGGAGGGGGGCTCTGTATCTACGTGCATGAGAACTGGTGCAACAACGGGACAATCACTGAACAGCACTGTTGCCCGGACGTGGAGTACATGTCTGTTAGATGTCGGCCTTTTTTTCTCCCGAGAGAGCTGTCTGTTGTTATCATCACGGCTGTGTATATTCCACCGGACGCCAAAGTAAACACAGCGCTCTCTCTTCTGCTGAACACCGTCAACGAACAGCAGCGAGCCCACCCCGACGGTGTTCATATCATAGCAGGGGATTTTAATAAGGCCAATCTGAAGACTGTACTCCCTAAGTTCTACCAGCACGTGAAGTGTTCTACAAGGGGCAAGAATACCCTGGACCACGTGTATACCAACATAAAGCACGCGTACAGAGCTACACCCCTCCCCCAGCTTGGACAGTCAGACCATCTTTCCCTCCTGCTCTCTCCTACCTACACCCCCATTAGACGCCAGGCCAGGCCTATCACAAAGACTGTTATGACCTGGCCTGACGATGCACTCCCCAAACTTCAGGACTGCTTCCAACACACAGACTGGGACCTCTTCCAACAACAGGAGCTGGAGACAGCCACAGGAACGGTGCTGGACTACATAAAGTTCTGCATCGGGAATGTGACTGTGGAAAAAACCATCCGGGTTTACCCCAACAAGAAACCCTGGATGACCAGCCAAGTCCGCACACTCCTCAGGGCCCGCGACGCAGCCTTCAGGTCAGGGGACAGGGCACTGTACAGTGTTGCTAGAGCCGACCTGAAGAGAGGGATTAAAAAAGCAAAGGCGGACCACAGGAGGTGCATAGAGTCCCATCTGTCCAGCAAAAACTCACGGGAGGTGTGGCGGGGCATTCATGACATCACGAACTTCAGAGGCTGCAATATGACAACTGCGGATCAGAGTGCGACACTGGCAGAGGAGCTTAACTGTTTCTTTGCCCGTTTCAAAAACCCCCAGCGACACTCATCTGCTCCAGCCCTGCCCCCGCCCCCACCGGGCTCCGGCGCCACTCCACTCACTGTACAGGAGCACAGTGTCAGACGAGTGCTCCTGGCTGTGAACCCCAGGAAGGCTACCGGACCAGACGGAGTACCTGGAAAGGTGCTCAGGACGTGCGCCCACCAGCTTGCTCCCCCCCTCACCAGGATCTTCAACCTCTCCCTGGCTCAAGCAGTCATCCCATCCTGCCTGAAGTCATCTACAATAATCCCGGTGCCGAAGAAGTCTCCCATCACCAGCCTGAATGATTACCGACCAGTGGCCCTCACTCCGGTAATCATGAAGTGCTTCGAGCGACTTGTTCTCCAGCACATCAAGGACCATATCCCTCCAGACTTCGACCCCCACCAGTTCGCATACCGGGCGAACAGGTCCACAGAGGACGCCATCGCTGTTGCTCTCCACTCTGCTCTGAACCACCTGGAGCAGCAGCAGAGCTACGTCCGGATGCTCTCTGTGGACTATAGCTCTGCCTTCAATACAATAATCCCGGACAGACTCTGCAATAAACTGGACACTCTTGGCCTCCCCCCTCTCACAAACGCCTGGATAAGGGACTTCCTAACGGACCGACCCCAGAATGTGAGACTTGGCCCGCACCTCTCATCCTCCCGCACGCTGAGCATCGGCTCCCCACAGGGCTGTGTGCTGAGCCCCCTCCTCTACTGCCTTTACACCCATGACTGCAGTCCGGGCCACAGTGACAACCTTACCGTCAAGTTCGCCGACAATACCACAGTGGTCGGGCTCATCTCCAGGGGTGACGAGGCTGCCTACAGAGAGGAGGTCCTGAAGCTGACGGCCTGGTCTTCGGAGAACAACCTCGCTCTCAACACCAGCAAGACCAGAGAGATCATCGTCGACTTCAGGAGGAGCAGCACCGACCCTGCCCCCCTCTACATCAACGGCGAGCGTGTAGAGAGGGTCCACACCTTCAGGTACCTTGGAGTCCACATCTCTAATGACTTCTCCTGGACAGTCAACACCACATCAATCATCAAGAAGGCTCAGCAGCGGCTACACTTCCTTAGAGTCCTCGGGAAGTACAACCTGAAGCCTGACCTGCTGCTGACCTTCTACCGCTCGTCCATCGAGAGCCTGCCGACCTACTGTATTACGGTATGGTACGGCAGCTGCACTGCAGCAGACAGGGAGAGGCTGCAAAGAGTGGTCAAGACGGCTCAGAAGATCATCGGCCGCCCTCTCCCCTCTCTGACGGACATCTACACCTCCCGCTGCCTCAACAGAGCCAGTGCCATCATCAAGGACAGCACCCACCCTGGCTCTGACCTGTTCCACCTGCTGCCCTCTGGGAAGCGCTACAGGTGCATTAAAACCAAAACAAACAGGCTAAAGAACAGCTTCTTCCCCAGGGCCATAACCATCCTGAACGGACTGCCCCATTGTCCCTCATAACTGCCTTCTCTTCGGTGCAATAACCCATTCCACCAACCACCCTGTTTTTGTTTTGTTTTTTCATGTATATATTCATTTCACACCATATTCATTGCACTTCTACATTTTTTATATTTTTATATATTTGCACATTGTTTTTCTAGCATGCACACATCGCACTGTATGGAATGGCCTCAATCTCGTTACCTTGCATAATGACAATAAAGCTGATTCTGATTCTGATTCTGATTCTATATACATGTATATGTATATATGTGAAGTGAATTACATTTATATAGCACTTTTCTCTAGTGACTCAAAGCGCTTTTACATAGTGAAACCCAGTATCTCAATCAATCAATCAATCAATGTTTATTTATATAGCCCTAAATCACAAGTGTCTCAAAGGGCTGCACAAGCCACAATGACATCCTCGGTACAAATCCCACATAAGGGCAAGGAAAAACTCACCCCAGTGATATATCTAAGTTCCATTTAAAGCAGTGTGGGTGGCACTGGGAGCAGGTGGGTAAAGTGTCTTGCCCAAGGACACAATGGCCGTGGCGAGGATGGTGGAAGCGGGGATCGAACCCGGAACCCTCAAGTTGCTGGCACGGCCACTCTACCAACCGAGCTATACCATCCCACATATATATATACGTGTGTGTATATATATACATATACATATATATGTATATATATTTTTATATATATTCATCCATCCATACATCAATTTTCTACCGCTTGTCCCTTTCAGTATATTTGTATAAAGCAATATGGCCATGGTTGTGTTATGGGTTGGTGTAGTACTCACACTAGACTCTGTCATGAAGTGTTCAGGCTTAGAGCTCAGTGCCCCCCCTTGTAAGGTTAACAACATTAGGATTCAGTGGGATGTAAAGGGGCGTGGCCTGTGAGTGGGCTAATCCTCTTTATTCGGAGCCCGGCTGGTTGGCTGGACTTCCACGGTCTGGACACACTCCCCTCGGTCACCAGCAGGACCCCTTAGAATCTGTGGCACCCATTCACTGTTTTTCCCAGTAGACCAGCAGCATGTACACCCCCAGGCACCAGCACGACGTGACTTTATGCTCACTTGGTCCCTCCCGCCAATCAAGTGGAAACGTGCTGACATCATCAGATTTGAAAAAGATCATGTGACCGTGCCCCTCAGGACCTGAATACAAGACCAAGGTTCTGGTGGTCCACGGACTGAGTGGTGTCGAATTCAAGCGTCTTTTGGTTAGACGTTTGTTTTCTTTCTTTAGCTTGCAACCTAACGCCTAGCGATCAGCAGGCTAAGTGTTAGCTAGCAATTAACGAGTTAGTTGCAAGCTAGTTATTAGCAGGCTATGTGTTAGCTAGAGATTTAGGCATGCTAGTTGCCAGCTAGCAATCAGCAGGCTAACTGTTAGCTAGCAATCAACAAGTTAGGTGCCAGCTCGTTATTAGCAGGCTAAGTGTTAGCTAGAGATTGGCACGCTAGTTGCCAACTAGCGATCAGCCGGCTAAGTGCTAAGTGTCACATAGCAATTAGCGCTCTAGTTGCCCGCTAGCTATTAGCAAGCAAAGTGTTAGCTACAGATTAGCACACTAGTTGCCAGCCAGGGATCAGCGGGCTATGTGCTAGCTAGCCGTTAGCGCGCTATTTGCCAGCTTCCGATCAGCAGGCTATGTGACAGCTGGCAATTAGCGCATTAGTTGCCGGCCAGCTGTAACCGGGCTAAGTGTCAGCTAGCGATTGGCGCACTAGTTGCCAGTTAGTGATTAATAAACTAAGTGTAAGATAGTGATTAGCCAGTAATTGCCAGTTGACAATTAATGGGCGAGGTGTCAGCTAGAGGTTATTATGCTAGTTGCCAGCTAGCGATCAGCGGGATGTGTGTTAGCTAGCCATTAGCGCACTATTTTCCAGCTGGCGATCAGCGGGCTAAGTGTCAGCTGGCATTTAACGCATTAGTTGCTGGCCAGCTATTACCGGGCTAAGTGTCAGTTAGCGATGGGCGCACTAGTTTCCAGTTAGCGATTAGCGGGCTAAGTGTCAGCTAGCGATTAGCCAGTAGTTGCCTGTAGACAATTCATGGGCTGGGTGTCAGCTAGAGATTAGCACTCTTGTCACCAGCTAGCTATGAGCGGGCTAAGTGTCAGCTAGCGATTGCCGCATTAGTTGCCAGTTAGTGTCAGCTAGAGGTTTGCACTATTGTCACCAGCTAGCTATTAGCAGGCTAAGTGTCAGCTAGCGATTGCCGCACTATTTGCCAGTTAGTGATTAGCTAGTAGTTGCCAGTTTACAATTAATGGTCTTAGTGTCAGCTAGGCATGAACACTTTAGTCACTAGCTAGCTGTTAGCGGGCTAAATGTCAGCTAGTGATTAGTCAGCGAATTCCTAGCTAGCAATCAGAGGGCAAGGTGTCAGCTACCTAGCTATTAGCGGGCTAAGTGTCAGCTAGCGATTGCCGCACTAGTTGCCAGTTAGTGATTAGCAGGCTAGGTGTCAGCTAACGATTAGCCAGTAGTTGCCAGTTTACAATTAATGGTCTTAGTGTCAGCTAGAGATGAACACTTTAGTCACTAGCTAGCTGTTAGCGGGTTAAATGTCAGCTAGTGAGTAGCCAGCAAATTCCTAGCTAGCAATCAGAGGGCAAGGCGTCAGCTAGCGATTAACATTTTAGCTGCCAGCTAGCTATTAGCGTGCTAAGTGTCAGATAGCGATTAACGCGTTAGTTGCCAGCTAGTTATTAGCAGGCTATGTGTCAGATAGCAATTAGCGCTCTAGTTGCCAGCTAGCTATTAGCGTGCTAAGTGTCAGATAGCGATTAACGCGTTAGTTGCCAGCTAGTTATTAGCAGGCTATGTGTCAGATAGCAATTAGCGCTCTAGTTGCCAGCTAGCTATTAGCAAGCTAATTGTTAGCTAGAGATAAGCATGCTAGTTGCCAGCTAGGGATCAGCGGGCTATGTGTTAGCTATCCATTAGTGTGCTATTTGCCAGCTTCCGATCAGCAGGCTAAGTGACAGCTGGCAATTAACGCATTAGTTGCCTGGCTAAGTGTCAGCTAGCTATAGGCGCACTAGTTGCCAGTTAGCGAATAGCGGGCTAAGTATCAGCTAGCAATTAACCAGAAGATGCCAGTTTACAATTATTTGTCTTAGTGTCAGATAAAGATTAGCACTCTTGTCACCAGCTAGCGAAAGGCGCACTAGTTTTCAGTTAGCGATTAGCAGGCTAAGTGTCAGCTAGCAATTAGCCAGTAGTTATCAGTTTACAATTATTTGTCTTAGTGTCGGATAAAGATTAGCACTCTAGTCACCAGCTAGCTGTTAGCGGGCTTAATGTCAACTAGTCCAGCTAGCGATTAACGTGTTAGCTGCCAGCTAGCTATTAGCGGGCTTAATGTCAACTAGTCCAGCTAGCGATTAACGTGTTAGCTGCCAGCTAGCTATTAGCGTGCTAAGTGTCAGATAGCCATTAACACGCCAGTTGCAGGCTAGCTATTAGCGGTGCTATACTATATAATATTTATGTTTATTTGAAACAATTTTACACAAGAAGTAGGAATTAGGGGCCCAATCGGTTGGAAAACGTTGGAGGTTGAAGACCATGATGCTCGTCTTCATCTTTCTCATGCAATGAATCATGGGAAAGTGGCGAGGGGGGCTTGATTGTGCAATATTTTCATATTTCTGTTGTGAGAGTGAGCGCTCCTGCTCCTGGACACAACCTTTGGATGGTGGGACCTAGGGGGGGGGAATGCGGGTTCACAGACTGCCGATCATGTAATCCTGGATTACAGCGCTATCATCCCGAGATCAGCCCAGCAGGAGGTCTTATCTCCGGCAGACTCAGACTGGGCGGGGCTTAGCGTTGTGCAAACGTCCACAACTTCCAGTTGCACTTCCTCATCCAATCACCTGAGCTCCTCTCATTGTCACGTGACCTCGTTAACGCCCTGCAAGGTCAGCCTTCGTTGTGTCCCCCGAAAGTAAGAAGGTCTCGTTCCTTCTCACGTTGAAGAAGAAAATCACTTTTGGAGCATGAAAGAAATGGAGTGAACCCACTTGTCGGTCATCCACTATCTGTATCTTTACCGTGGGAATTTTACGACAACTCAATTTGATTCCATGGGTGACCATTCGATTCAGAATCGATTCTCGATTTAAACCGATTCTCACATTCTTTTATTTGGTATAAAAATGATAATGAAGCAGGTTTCAGATTACAAAAGCTCCTCTGGGCTGCAACAAACCAGACAATTAATTAACTAACAAACTAAGTAACTGATGAACTAGCCGACCAACTAGCTAAACTAAGTAACTAACTAACCAGCCACATAAATAAAAAGCTGACTAACTAATTGACAAACTGCACGACTATCATACTTAATTACTAACTAGCAAACCAACTAACTAAATAACTAATTTATTAACTTACTAGCTGTCTAACTGACTGATCAACTAATTACCTAACTGACTAACGAGCTAACTAAATGACAACATGACTAACTAGCTCACTAACTAGCTAATTAACAACTTAATTAACAAACTAAGTAACTGACTGACTAACTAACAAACTAACTGACCAGACACATACATTAAAATCTAACTAACTAGCCGACTAACTAGTCGACAAACTACACAACTATCAGACTAAATTACTAACTAGCCAACCAACTAACCAAATAACTAACTCACTAGCTGTCTAACTGACTGGCCAACTAATTACCTAACTGACTAACTCACTAACTAGCTAATTAACTAACCAGACAAGTAAACAATAAGATAACTAACCACATAACTAACAAAGTAACTAATTGACAACCTAGATAACTCATTAACAATCTGTTTAACAAATTAACTAGCGAGCTAACAATTACCTACCTAACTAGCTTAATAACTTGTTAGCTGCCTAACTAACAAGCTAACTAAATAATAAGCTAATTAACTAACTATATATATATATATATATATATATACATACATACATATAATTATACATGCTAATGATAATAATAAACAATATACCATATATAATACTAAACATGCTAATGATAATAACAAACAATATATCATATATAATAATCATGCTATTGATAATAATAAACTATATATCATATATAATATTACTGTATACATGCTAATTATGATAATAATAAACGATATATAATTCAATATTATACATGCTAATGATAATAATAAACAATATATCATATATAATATACATGCTAATGATAATAATAAACAATATATCATATATAATATTATACATGCTAATGATAATAATAAACAATATACCATATATAATATTAAACATGCTAATGATAATAACAAACAATATATCATATATAATAATCATGCTATTGATAATAATAAACAATATATCATATATAATATTACTGTATACATGCTAATTATGATAATAATAATAATAATAAACGATATATAATTCAATATTATACATGCTAATGATAATAATAAACAATATATCATATATAATATGCATGCTAATGATAATAATAAACAATATATCATATATAATATTATACATGCTAATGATAATAATAAACAATATGTCATATTCAATATATACATGCTATAATAATAAACATATCATATTCAATACTATGCATGTTAATGATAATATTAAACAATATATCATATAATATTATAAATGCTAATGATAATAATAAACAATATATCATTATCAATATTACACATCCATCCATCCATCCATCCATCCATTTTCTACCGCTTATTCCCTTTGGGGTCGCGGGGGGCGCTGGAGCCTATCTCAGCTTCAATCGGGCGGAAGGCGGGGTACACCCTGGACAAGTCGCCACCTCATCGCAGGGCCAACACAGATAGACAGACAACATTCACACTCACATCCACACACTAGGGCCAATTTAGTGTTGCCAATCAACTTATCCCCAGGTGCATGTCTTTGGAAGTGGGAGGAAGCCGGAGTACCCGGAGGGAACCCACGCAGTCACGGGGAGAACATGCAAACTCCACACAGAAAGATCCCGAGCCCGGGATTGAACCCAAGACTACTCAGGACCTTCGTATTGTGAGGCAGATGCACTAACCCCTAACTAATTTTATACATGCTAATATTTGCAAGTCAGGCCTTTATGCATGAACTCCTGTGTTTATTTAGTGTTTAAATTACCCACAATGCACAGCAAGCCACACATGAACTGTATTCCACTGGACTGAATTAGATTTTTTTGGTCTTTTTTTAAAGTTTTTTTTTTAATAATATGCATGAATTACCAACTGCATTTAATTGTTATGTATGTTTCATTCCTGTTGGGAACGACGAGCAAAACATTTTAATATGGTTAATATGGTGTCCACGCTCCAGTCCAGTAGGGGGCGCTAGTGCACACGCGCCAGTTGCTTACCACCAATCAATCTGACAGGATTTTTTGGTCTTGCTCTCTTGAACTCCACATGCTGTTGACTTTTCGTGCATGTAGATATTTGGCTCCACCTCCAATGCTGCGTTTGGAACAAAATGTAGTTTCTCTTGAATCCTCCTGGTAAAGTTTTGTGTATTTTGTGTCTTGCAGTTGGAGGCTACACGTACAGGAACCAGCGCAAGCTGACGGAGGACATGGACTGGTCGTATGACGGTGAGACGCTTCAAAACAAGAAATGAAATTAGATTAAACAATTAAAATAGTCTAGATAGTACTCCAGGTTATGTCAAATACGCCAGTATGTGTCAATCCCAGAAAAAGAGACACCATGCTAACTTTTAAGCCAATTTGCTATGCTAGGTGTTAGCATGTTAGCTAACATTAGAATGTTAACTATTTTTTTTCTGTACATTTTGCCACTGTACACCTCATAGTCATATAATTTGATAGGTGACAGATGCTAAGTGTTAGCATGTATGCTAACATTAACTTTTTTTGCTATTTTCCAGCCGCACACCTCATAGTCATATACCTTGGTACAGGAGATATGTTAACGGTTAGCATGTTAGCTAACATTAGACTGTTAACTATTTTTTTTCTGTACATTTTGCCACTGTACACCTCATAATTATATAATTTGGTAGGTGATAGATGCTAAGTGTTAGCATGTATGCTAAAATTAACTTTTTTTGCAATTTTCCAGCCGCACACCTCATAGTCATATACCTTGGTACAGGAGATATGTTTACGGTTAGCATGTATGCTAACATTAGAATGCTAACTTTTTTAATGTAAATTTTTCTGCCATACACCTCAGTCATATAACTTGGTACGTGACATATGCTAACTGTTATTGTATTAAAACTGTCATTGCTAAAAATTAATTAAAAAAATAAAATCAATGTTTTCATGAAATATTGACATATTCAAGGCTCCATTACTTCATACTAAATATTTGACTTTGAAATATTTTTTTGTGGAAATATTACATATTTTTGTGTGTTTTCCATATGACAAACAAGTTTTCTTTGACAAATGAGGCAAAAAAATATATAAATAAAAGATAAAAAGATAATAAAAACCTACAGTCGACTGATAAATCTGAAGTTGAGATATAAGCGTGGAGAGGAAAAAAAAATTGTTATCACATATTTTTAACACTTTTATGAGTGGGGCCATTTGGGTCCCCTGGGTCTTTAGTGAGATGTTACCCTCTAAAAAGAACAGCTATGTGTGTACATATGTATGTATGTATATATATATATGTGTGTGTGTGTGTGTATGTATATATATATATATATATATATATATATATATGTGTGTGTGTGTATGTACAGTATATATATATATATATATATATATATATATATATATATATATATGTGTATGTGTATATGTATATATGTGTATATGTATATATATGTGTGTATATATATAATGTGTATATGTATGTATATATATATATAAGTTTATGTATATATAAGTTTATATGTGTGTGTATATACGTGTATATGTATATATATATATGTGTGTATATATGTGTATGTATGTATATATATATATACGTTTATATGTGTGTGTATATATATATATATATATGTGTGTGTGTGTGTGTTTAAATGTATATATGTATATGTATCTTTTTAAACTGTCATTGCTCAAAAAATAATGAATCAAAATTGTTATTAATTATCGACCTATTCAAAGAGCCAATTACTTCACATCAAATATTCCACTTTGCAAACAGCAACAAATGAAAAAAATAAAATAAAATTATAAAAAGCTGAAATGTTGATACTAATAATGAATAAAAACACAAATATTTGTATTAAAAATATGTTTTAGCCTTTTTATTAGCAATGTTTTCATTAAATGACATGATGATGTCACAATACTACCTTATTGAAATATATTAATAACTATATTGTTACTTTTACATACTTTAAGGGTCCACGCCACTGCTGTTCTTTTTAGAATATTAAATAGTTGACTATTGTTATTTATCAGCACCGTATTGCAGGGTTGTACTATATATTGGTACTAGTAAAGTACCGCGGTACTACTGAATGAAAAAAGGTACTATACTGCCTTTAAAAATACTTGTTTTTTCCATGGACGTGAGTCGACACACACACACAGATCACATACAAGCGGAAACAGTGTGGAGACAGAAGAGGCAGGATGGACGTATTTTGGATCAAAAACGATAAAGGTAAAATCTGAAGCGGCGCTTTGAAACATGGCTAGCTAGCGGCTAACGTCCCTCGACAGTTTTTAGCTACTTCTATATCACTAATGTTTATTAACAGTGAATGAACAAGTAGATGAATAATGTTGACAAAATAATAGAATGATAAATGATACAATATATTACTGCATACGTCCGCAGACAAATTAGGAGCCTTTGTTTGTTTACTTTATACTAAAAGACAAGTTGTCTAGTATGTTCAACATCTTATTTCGTGCATAAATTATTTTATTTTTAATTTTTTGCTGTACCCTTTAATTTAAAAAGTATCAAAGTATGGTAGTAAGTACTGCTGTTCTTTCTTCAATATATAGTTACCTCTTGGCAACTCATACTCACATTTATATTCTGCTGTTGTACACTGATTATTTGAGTAGAATATGCATACGGGAAATGGTCTTAAGTGACTTATTAGTGGAAATGAAAGTATCAACTAAGACTTGAAGCGAGCGGAATGTGTCCCTGGGTGAAAGGACACTTTGTGTAGTAGATGCTGACGTCAGCTGGTTTGTGGTCCACGTTCTCATGATGAACACTAAAGAGGAGGTCTGCTGGTCCTCCCTCCATTGTAGTCCAGTAACGACTATGACAAATTCATTCCACCGTTTGTCTACTCCAAACTTCGGAGCCGCTTGTTGCGCTCCTCTATTGTTTCTCGCTTTTCACCCGCTGCACTCACGTCTATTCACCGTCTCCGGGCGCCGACAATCCATTTTCAATACTTGCGTGCCGTGTGACAGCCGCGACCAAACATTTTACAGTCAGGATCGCATACGTACGAGAAAACAAACCAAAAAAAAAGGGAGCCACTTGTATACATTTTGTACATTAAAATGTTTCTGTGATTTTAAAATTAACATAAAATAATGTCGGCCTGTAATATGCCAATGTATGTATATATACATACGTACTGTACATACCTATGTATGTATGTATATGTGTGTATACAGTATATGTGTATGTATATCTATGTATAAAAGTGTGTAGTGTGCATATGTATGTAAGTATATATATGTATGTGTGTTTATATATGTATTTGTATGTATGTATATACAGTATATGTATGTATATATGTATTTGTCTGTGTATATATGTATATCTATGTATATAAGTGTGTGTACATATGTATGTATGTATACATGTATGTGTGTGTGTATATATGTATGTATTTGTATGTATGTGTGTATACAGTACATGTATTTATATATGTATGTGTACATATGTATGTATGTATACGTTAGGTCAGGAAAAAACACAGAGGCTATTTCATCCCTACAAGCCTGTTTCGCAGGTTTCTCTGCTTTTCAGGGGATTTTATAAATAAAAATAAATATATATAAAATCCCCTGAAGAGCAGAGAAATCTGTGAAACAGGCTTGTAGAGATGAAATAGCCTCTGTGTTTTTGTATATTCCGCTCTACCCCGGTATTGAGCACTGTATAATGGATGAATCACAGAAACCTCGACTATATGTATGTACGTATGTATATATATATATATATATATATATATATATATATATATATATATATATATATATATATATATATACAGCATATATATATGTACCGGTATATGTATGTATATATATATATATATATATATATATATATATATATATATATATATATATATATATATATATATATGTATATATATATATATATATATATATATATATGTATATATATATATATATATATATATATATATATATATATATATATGTATGTATGTATGTACATATGTCTTATTATTATTATTCAACGCTTAAATCGCTAGATCAACTTCAAGTCTGCTGTCCTACTGTCTACCACTACTACTGCCACTCTACTGTTGTTTTCAAGTTGTTGTTTTTTAAGTTTTTTATATTTTATGCCCTTTTTGTCAAAACACACATTAGGCAGTGTTGTACCCCCCAGAAAAGTGGAATATTTGATGTGAAATAATTGGAACTTTAATCAGACCAATAATTAATAACAATATTGATTTTGATTCATTATTATTTTTTGAGCAATGACCGTTTAAAAAAAAAAAATCCCACTGAAATTATTGGGGATCCAAAAGGGTCCCACTCATAAAAGTATTAAACGACTCATAAATTATTTCCATGTTTACTTTCAGCACTTAAGTCTATAGATGAACTTCAGATCTATCCGTCGATTATGATTTATTATATTTTTATGTTTTATGCCCCTTTTGTCAAAGAAAGCTTCATTTTTTTTATGGCAAACAAACACAATATGCAATATTTTCCCCAAAAAATATTGATGTGAAGTAATTGGAGCCTTAAATAGGTCAATAATTCATAACAGAGAGAAAGAAAAAACAGCCTGAATGGCAGCTATTTGTTATTATAGTCAATATTGCAACTTTTTCTCGTTGCATTTCACCTGTTTTCTCTTTTATTCCACTTTTTTATGTTTTTAAAATTTTTAATTGTTTTTTTAGAATGATCCGCTGGCTGTTAAAAAAATAACTGTGGGCCGCAATTGGCCCCGGGCCACACTTTGGACACCACTGTTCTAAAGTTTAGCATGTGAAGTTTGGTTCTTTTATGAATTTATGATGGGTCTACTGAAAATGTGACCAAATGTGCAGGGTCAAAAGTATACATACAACAATGTTAATATTTGGTTACATGTCCCTTGGCAAGTTTCACTGCAATAAGGCGCTTTTAGTAGCCATCCACAAGCTTCTGGCAAGCTTCTGGTTGAATTTTCAACCACTCCTCTTGACAAAATCGGTGCAGTTCAGCTAAATGTGTTGGTTTTCTGACATGGACTTGTTTTTTCAGCATTGTCCACACGTTTAAGTCAGGACTTTGGGAAGGCCATTCTAAAACCTTAATTCTCGCCTGATTTAGCCATTCCTTTACCACTTTTGACGTGTGTTTGGGGTCATTGTCCTGTTGGAACACCCAACTGCGCCCAAGACCCAACCTCCGGGCTGATGATATTAGCTTGTCCTGAAGAATTTGGAGGTAATCCTCCTTTTTTCATTGTCCCATTTACTCTCTGTAAAGCACCAGTTCCATTGGCAGCAAAACAGGCCCAGAGCAAAATACTACCACCACCATGCTATATATATATATATATATATATATATATGCTATATATATATATTTATATATATATATATATATATATATATATATATATATATATATATATGTATATATATATATATATATATATATATATATATATATATATATATATATATATATATATATATATATATATATATATATATGTATATATATATATATATATATATATATATATATATATATATATATATATATATATATATATATATATATATATATACATATATATATATATATATATATATATATATATATTCAATCCGCCTAATGAAGTGTTAACAGAAACTGAAGTTATCCGAATTTATACAACACAACCACCACTAACAACTACGACATCCTGTGTGTGGGTGTGTGGGTGTGAATGCGTGTGTGTGTGCGTGTGCACGTGTGTGCACGCTGATTAACCATCCTGGCCCAGGAGCCACTCTGCTGACCTGGTTGTGTGCTGGTGAAAGGAGAATAAGTTGTGAGGGTCACATGACCACCGATGCACCTGCTAATAGCAACAACGCTTAATTAGCACGGCAGCTGTTAACATCTGCAGAAATAGTCCAAGAAAACATCTGGCTAGTGAAGGAAACCCAGATCCCCTCCAGCTGACTGCACTGCTGACTGTATTTAGTTTCAGACACCCTGCTGACAAGCGGCTAGCAGCTGATTGTGTCTCTCCATACTCCCCTAAGTTCATAGTAATCACCTCATTACGGCAAGTAAACGGCATTTCTTAGTGTTTTTGTATCATTATTAATTCACTGGTGAAACATGTTACACATGGAGAGCGAGTCGGGGGCACGCATGCTAATAGCTAAGCTAATTGCTAAGCTAGCAAATAAGTGCTAAGTAAAGTTATAATAAATAATAAAATATAACAGTGAATTGAATTATATAGTGCTTTTCTCTAGTGACTCAAAGCGCTTTTACATAGTAAAACTCAATATCTAAGTTAGATTTAAACCAGTGTGAGTGGCACTGGGAGCAGGTGGGTAAAGTGTCTTGCCCAAGGATACAACGGCAGTGACTAGGATGGCGGAAGAAGGGAATCGAACCTGGAACTCTCAAGTTGCTGGCACATCCACTCACTCTACCAACCGAGCTATACCGCCCCAACAACAACTGTTTATGTGTCGGCAGTGGCAGACTGATCCATAAATTGGTGGTGTCGATACTAAAGGGAGTTTCAGTATATAATCGATACTAAAGTGTATTTTTTTTTTCAAAATAATTTTTGGTCATTGTTGTTGATGTATCCAATCTCGGGGGAAAAACACCAAGGAGTTGCATTCTTCTAGTTTCGGTTTTGCTTTGGTTTAGTTATTGTGTACTACTGGACCGACAATGATATAATATATCAGTATATATCGTATACTGTATATATATTACATATGTGTTATATTTTATATTGCTACTATGGTACATTTTTAGTCTACTTTATACCTGCATTATCCTTTCCATCCTTACACTTTCCATCCTTTGTAACTCAGCTACTGTTTGGAACAATTTCCCTTGTGGATCGTTAAAGTTTGTCTAAGTCTAAGTCTACTGACTTTTATGAAGTTTATGTATACAACAGAATAAAGAACTAGTGCAAATATTGCGTCGATACTGTTAAAATATCATTAGCGCTCATTGTAAACACATTGAAAAATGTACAGTTGATACATGTGATGGGTGCTGGTATCAGCCCATCTCACTCATGCATGACGGGTATCGGCAGCATGAGACACTGATTGGAAAATCCAGACTGTGTGGCGCGATGGCTTTTCAAAAGTTGGTTCTTTGACCTCGACAGAGAAGAACGTCCGCGTGAAACAGCTGGAGGTCGTTAGCTCGTTAGCTGCCAGAGAGGTACACCCGTGAGCCGTCGTAGGAATGTGGACACTTCATCATCGGGCTTTAGCGGCCTAAGTGACACATCGTGGTGCGATTGACTTGCCTCGAGAAGTCCATCGGTTCTAGGAACCATGTGTCATGTCCATGTCCTGTATTAACTCGCTGGTGACGCTATCTAGGGATGTTTAGCGTTAGGATTTTATACCAATATTCCTTATCCATACAGGTATCGATCAGTACTCTTATTGGTACAGAGGAACCTCCATCTACGAACTTAATTGGTTCTTCAACATGGTTCCCCAACTGAATGGTTGGTACAGTTAAGCGGAGTTCCCCTTAAAGGGGAACATTATCACCAGACCTATGTAAGCATCAATATATACCTTGATGTTGCAGAAAAAAGACCATATATTTTTTTAACCAATTTCCGAACTCTAAATGGGTGAATTTTGGCGAATTAAACGCCTTTCTATTATTCGCTCACAGGGCGATGACGTCACGTTGTGACGTCACATCGGGAAGCAAGCCGCCATTTTCTCACTTTCGTCGGTGTGTTGTCGGAGGGTGTAACAACACGAACAGGGACGGATTCAAGTTGCACCAGTGGCCCAAAGATGCGAAAGTGGCAAGAAATTGGACGAAATTTGAGGGTGTGGGGAAAGCCAACGAAATGGTCAATCGTTTGTTCCGCACACTTTACCGACGAAAGCTATGCTACGACAGAGATGGCAAGAATGTGTGGATATCCTGCGACACTCAAAGCAGATGCATTTCCAACGATAAAGGCCCTAGCTTCCCTGGCCTGCTGACATCAACTCCAAAACTGGACAGATCAGCTTTCAGGAAAAGAGAGCGGATGAGGGTATGTCTACAGAATATATTAATTGATGAAAACTTTATTCATTACTCTCGGTTTTACGTAAATTATTATACATAAACTGTGTTTACCAATAATTTAGCTTAAAAACATTTATTTTTTTCAATCATTCGAATACATTCGGGTAGTCTTGTGTAATGCAGTATTTTGTGTCTATTTAGGTATGGTTAACCTGAGTGCTGAAATTGTGGAAAAATATATGTTCTTAGCGCGCCTTAAATGGGCTGTCTGCACTCTCAAAGTGCATGTTGTTGCCAAATGTATTTCATATGCTGTAAACCTAGTTCATAGTTGTTAGTTTCCTTTAATGCCAAACAAACACATACCAATCGTTGGTTAGAAGGCGATCGCCGAATTTGTCCTCGCTTTCTCCCGTGTCGCTGGCTGTCGTGTCGTTTGTCGGTTTCGCTTGCATACGGTTCAAACCGATATGGCTCAATAGCTTCAGTTTCTTCTTCAATTTCGTTTTCGCTACCTGCCTCCACACTACAACCATCCGTTTCAATACATGCGTAATCTGTTGAATCGCTTAAGCCGCTGAAATCCGAATCTGAAATCCGAATCTGAATCCGAGCTAATGTCGCTATAATTTGCTGTTCTATCCGCCATGTTTGTTTGTATTGGCATCACTGTGTGACGTCACAGGAAAATGGACGGGTGTACATAACGATGGTTAAAATCAGGCACTTTGAAGCTTTTTTTAGGGATATTGCGTGATGGGTAAAATTTTGAAAAAAAGTTCGAAAAATAAAATAAGCCACTGGGAACTGATTTTTAATGGTTTTAACCCTTCTGAAATTGTGATAATGTTCCCCTTTAAGAATCAATGTAAACATGAATAAGTGGTTCTAGCCTCGACAAAAACTGCACACTTTGAAGACACTATTATGTATGTATGTATACAAAACCCAACACCAGTGAATTTGGCATGCTGTGTAATTCGTAAATAAAAACAGAATACAATGATTTGCAAATCCTTTTCAACTTATATTCAATTGAATAGACCGCAAAGACAAGAAATGTAATGTTCAAACTGAGAAACTTCCTTTTTTTTTTTTTTGCAAATAATCATTAACTTAGAATTTAATGGCAGCAACACATTGCAAAAAAGTTGGCACAGGGGCATTTTTACCATTGTGTTACATGGCCTTTCCTTTTAACAACACTCAGTAAACGTTTGGGAACTGAGGAGACTGATTTTTCAAGCTTTTCAGGTGATTTTTTTTCCCATTCTTGCTTGATGTACAGCTTAAGTTGTTCAACAGTCCGGGGGTCTCCTTTGTGGTATTTTAGGTTTCATAATGCGCCACACATTTTCAATGGGAGACAGGTCTAGACTACAAGCAGGCCAGTCTAGTACCCGCACTCTTTTACTACGAAGCCACACTGTTGTAACACGTGGCTTGGCATTGTCTTGCTGAAATAAGCAGGGGCGTCCACGATAACATTGCTTGGATGGCAACATATGTTGCTCCAAAACCTGTATGTAGCTTTCAGCATTAATGATGCCTTCACAGATGTGTAAGTTACCCATGCCTTGGGCACTAATACACCCCCCAGATGCTGGCTTTTGACGTTGCGCCTATAACAATCCGGATGGTTCTTTTCCTCTTTGGTCCAGAGGACACGACGTCCACAGTTTCCAAATTTGAAATGTAGACTCGTCAGACCACAGAACACTTTTCCACTTTGCATCAGTCCATCTTAGAAGAGCTCGGGCCGAGCGAAGCCGGCGGCGTTTCTGTGTGTTGTTGATAAATGGCTTTCGCTTTGCCTCGTAGAGTTTTAACTTGCACTTACAGATGTAGCGACAAACTGTAGTCACTGACAGTGCTTTTCTGAAGTGTTCCTGAGCCAATATGGTGATATCCTTTACACACTGATGTGGCTTTTCTATGCAGTACCACCTGAGGGATTGAAGGTCACGGGCATTCAATGTTGGTTTTCAGCCTTGCTGCTTACGTGCAGTGATTTCTCCAGATTTTCTGAACCTTTTGATGGTGAAATCCCAAACTTTCTTGCAATAGCTGGTTGAGAAATGTTGTTCTTAAACTGTTTGACAATTTGCTGAAGCATTTGTTGACAAAGTGGTGACCCTCGCTCCGTCCTTGTTTGTGAATGACTGAGCATTTCATGGAAGCTGCTTTTATACCCAATCATGGCACCCACCTGTTCCCAATTAGCCTGTTCACCTGTTGGATGTTCCAAATAAGTGTTTGATGAGCATTCCTCCACTTTCCAAGTCTTTTTTGCCACTTGTGCCAGCTTTTTTGAAACATGTTGCAGGCATCAAATTCCAAATGAGCTAATATTTGCAAATAATAACAAAGTTTTACAGTTCGAACGTTAAGTATCTTGTCTTTGCAGTCTATTCAATTGAATATCGGTTGAAAAGGATTTTCAAATCATTGTATTCTGTTTTTATTTACCACTTACTCAACGTGCCAACTTCACTGATTTTGGGGTTTGTGTATATATATATATATATATATATATATACCGGACAATGTGTGTTCTTTACATTAAAATTTATTTTTTATTTATATGACTCATAGATGTAAAACATTTTTAAAGAAAGATTAGTTTTTTCGGTCCATTACGGGGTTTGAACCCACATCAGTGGTGTGAAAGGCATGTGTGTTATTCTCTAAGCCAAACTGCCTGGCTGTCTAAATGTTGACCAAATTAAAATATTAAAGGGAGCGATTCAGTGGAAGTATTGCTTTTTTGCTAATTTTTTACGAAATGTTTTTTTTTTATACCACAACAAATATATTTTTTGATAGTGTAGACTATCTACTTGCAGTTAAGGTTATTTTAGGCGAAAAAATGAAATGGCAACCTTAAGTGAGAATGGTGGGATGAGTACCAATTATTTTGTACAATATTTTGTGTCACAGTTTGGTGGTGGCGAACCCCAAGATGCAGAGATGGCGGCAGGCTTGGTACAAGAAAACATGATTTAATCTAACACTATTACCAAAAACAAACAAAAGGGTACAAACAAAAGGCACGCACAAGGCGGGTAACAAACTTGGCTATGAACAAAAACTAGCACAAAGGCTAACTGCGGACAAGAAACAAAAACACTTACTGTGACACGAAGGAACTAACACTTACGTGGCAAGAAATGAGACTATGGCATGAGCAGAGTGAACAGAAGTAGACAGCTACAACGACAAGTATAAATGACAGGTAGTAGCGACAATAATCCAGCACTGACTGGAGGGCAAAGCAGGACTAAATAGTAGCTGGCTGATTGACACCAATCAGCCACAGGTGAGGAGAAAAAGCACTCAGGGATACAAGCAGGAAATAAAGACAAAATAAGAGCACTGACAGGAAATAGACAGACACAGAGGAAAAACTAAAACATAACCAAACTGTCAGGGGCAAGCCTGACATTTTGGAACATTTTTGAATACTGTAAAAACTGGGAATTATTTGGGATAAAAAAAACAAGTTTTATTGTCCTAATTAAGACAAATGTTTTAATGGCGGAATGGTTGAAATGAGTTGAAAAATGGTGGAGGACTCGTCGAAAGAAAAGAAGGGCAACAAATCATGAAAATTATAATTTGTTGTAAAACCGTTAATATTGGGGAACGTTTGTTGGATGAGCATGCATGTCCTGGAAGCGCTGAATGTTTTGATGCTTGAACGGGATCAATCGGATGAACGGTTTGGGAGTTAGAGACGGACGAAAAACTCTACGAAGGAATAATAATACATTGAGAAATGTTGGTGTAAAATAATACAGGTATTCACACAATTAGCATGTTAGCTGGATGTGCAGTTAAGCAAGGTGTGTTTTGAGCAGCGGCCACTGAAGTGAATGTGACAGCGTATCATAATTCTGACGGTCAGCTGGATAAAAAAAATCAGATAGTGGTGTCTTCAGTCCAGAATCTACCAAATACCAGTACTCATTATTAGGGTATTGCAGCTCAGATCGGTTCCTGGTTTGGATCAAGCTTCCGAATGTTTGATGGAAGTCGAAGCGGCCGCAGGCACAAACTGGGAGCGACGTTTCCGTCAGTCTTCACCAGGAGAGCTGTGGCTACAGATGTTGCTTACCACCACCCTAGTGAGAATGTGGTGTGGATGATTGATGGCTTGTCAGTTCTCACTGTAAAGTGCTATATAAATGTAATCCTTCATTATAATCGTACATCCTGAGCCGTGTCAGAGATGTTTATCTCCAAACTAGAAATCGATCGATTATCGTCTCCCTTGCTTATCTTTTTGCCGGGTAATCCAGTTATTGTCCTTCATCCCTGGCCTATTCCCGCTCCCGTTTTGTTTGTTTGGGCTACTGCAGAGGAGCGCCACAAGTTTCATGTTCCGCGATTCGATCAAATAACAACGCGACAGAGATGGACGGACATGAAGACGACAGAAAATATAACTGTAGAGGTTGCCTCTACGGGGTTCCTCGGACCACCACACACTGCCACGAGAGCCCGGATTTCAGGGTGCAACACTTGTTTTATTTTCTTAAATATTGCTTGGCTTTTGCTTTCCAGCAAAATGTCTCTTTTTGTAGTCCGTGTCTCTCTCTCTCTGACTCCCACTCCAACTCCCCCACCTTGTCTCGGTCCGGCTGCTGCTAATAAAGGCGACAGGTGATTAGATAACAATGCCCACCTGGGCCATCTACTCACCTGTTGCTATCTTTGCACAACCCGTTCCACGGCAGGCCCGCAGGCCACACCCCCTCCACAATAACCAAACTTTGTGTAAATATCTTGAAAAACATAATATGGTTATATAAGAAAAGAAGAGCAGGCAGCAGCTCTCACATTCCCATACTTTCTGTAACATCCAGAAAGGAATTATGTCAGCCATCTTGAAAAATGTCTCAACTATAATCTACGTGAAGTAGCCCAGAATTATTTTTATTTAAATGTTGTCAATATTTCAGGAAAGCTTACAATATATTAAATCCATAAACTGTTATTAAATGGAGTAGATGGCGAGTTATTGGGATTTTTTTTTTTAACCAATTCTCCCAGGTTATTTTCCATATTTTAAAATGCAAATGTTGATGCTCCTCGCATGCGGCTCTTTAGCGCCGCCCTAGTGGCTCCCTGGAGCATTTTAAAAAAAGGATTGCAAATGGAAAAAGATGGGCAGGGGGAAGTTTTTTGTTTTAGTATGTTTTTTGTTTGAGGACAAAAATGACACAAACCTTCCCAATTGTTAGAAAGCCCACTGTTGAATATGTTTGTGTGTATGCTTCACTGATGAGAGTATTTGGTGAACATTGTTTTGTCCTACTAATTTCGGCGGTTCTTGGACTGTGACGCAACAGTTTTTAAAATCTTCCACTCCTTCTTTGTCTCATTTTGTCCACCAAAATTTTTATACTGTGCGTGAATGCACAAAGGTGCGCTTTGTTGATGTTATTGACTTGTGTGATGTGCTAATCAGACATGTTTGGTCGCTGCATGACTGCAAGCTAATCAATGCTAACATGCTATTTAGGCTAGCTGTATGTAGGGCTGCAACAACTAATCGATTAAAATTGATTATAAAAATAGTTGGCGATTAATTTAGTCATCGATTCGTTGGATCTATGCTAAGCGCATGCGCAGAGCCAATTATTTATTTTTATATATATTTTTATTTTATTTTATTTTTATTTTTTATTTTTATGAACCTTTATTTATAAACTGCAACATGTACAAACAGCTGAGAAACAATAATCAACATAAGTATGGTGCCAGTATGCAGTTTTTTTTCCAGTAAAATACTGGAAAGGATAGAAATGTAGTTTGTCTCTTTTATCCGATTATTAATCGACAGATTAATCGATTATCAAATTAATCGTTAGTTGCAGCCCGAGCTGTATGTACATATTGCATCATTATGCCTCATTTGTAGGTATATTTGAGCTCATTTGATATCCTTCACTTTGATCGTCTTTGTACACAATTTAGTTTTGCATGTCTCATGACACATTATCGGTATGTAATATTGGCTGCATTTCAGATAGTTGTGTGTGCCATGTTGTTCCAGACCACAGCAAACACCTGCCGTTTCCTTTAACTTGGACACACACATCTAAACCTTTGGCCATTAAAAGCCAGTAATTTCCAGGAGTTATCTCACCCTCTGAGTAGCCTCTGATTTACTAATGGTTTCTAATGTTGTAAAAATGTGTAGAATAAATATTACATTTCAACATTTCTGTCAATGAAGATTTGCTTCAGCCTGCGACACATTTAGTCATTTTGATAGTAGGCTAATATAGACACTTACGTCATGTGTTGCCTTCATTATAAGACTTATATACGGCTTTTCATTTTTTGCGGCTCCAGACAGATTAGTTTTTTGTATTTTTGGTCCAATATGGCTCTTTCAACGTTTTTGGTTGCCGACCCCTATCTTAGACACACGCAATAAAGGAGTTTGATGGGTTTTTTTGTTGCTAAATTAAATACTAATAATAATAATGATATTATCCCCTCAACTCCCCCAAAATGGATTAACTCGCTGGAATAAAAAAGACAATATAACATACATCCATAAACGTGGACGCATATGAAAAAGTGCAATATATTTATCTGTACAGTAATCTATTTATTTATTTATATATATTTATTTATTTTATATATATATTTATATATTATTTATATATATTTATATATTTATATAACACCTTATTGCTTTTTTATCCTGCACTACCATGAGCTTATGTAACGAAATTTCGTTCTTATCTGTGCTGTAAAGTTCAAATTTGATTGGCAATAAAAAGGAAGTCTAAAAAAAACAAAAACATTATGTCGCTACTGCTGCCACCTTCACTACAAAATAATGTGTTGGAAATTTTAATCAAAAATGACCTTTCTCTATTTTTATTGAAGGCTCGAGCAGTTCAGTAGACACAAGTCACACGTATGGCAAGCATGTGTGCCCCCAAGGAGGGGCGCTTTGTTCTTTATACACTGAGTACCAGACGGGTCGGCAGGGAGAAGGCGCGTGACACAACAAGTACCGAGCATTAGACAATGGTGCACTGTTAACCATAATGGAGAATTTCACATACTATTCATGTTTCAATAACTTTTACTGCAAATGAATATCCGCCCCAAATATCGCTGACTACTATTAATCGGTATCGGCCCTGAAAAAAAAACATATTGGTCGATCTCTACTCCAAACTGTTTGTGTTTTCCAGGAACGTTGAACCAGGACAACTGGGCCAAGAAGTTTCCGTCATGCAGCAGCGCCAAGCAGTCGCCCATCAACGTGGAGGAGAACCTGGCCCAGGTCAAGCTGCAGTACCAGAAGCTGAGGCTGGAGGGCTGGGAGAACTTGACGGGGGAGCGGACCACCATGAAGAATGATGGCAAGACCGGTAGGGGCGAGGCACCTACTTATCTCCACCTTATGTTATCCTCCTCCCTTCAGAGGACACGGACTCCCCTTGTTTCCCTCTCCCTTCCGTCCTTTTGTCCAGGCTAGAGTTACACTCGCCACCTTTTCCAGATCGCGTCTCTCCTGAGTGGCATGAAACACGAGATTGTTAAGCGAAGGTGTAAGCAAGGTTGACGTTGTCTTTTTTTGTGTGTGCAACTTGAAAAGTCTTTGTTAGAGCGCCAGACTGTGGGACAATGGAGCAGTTCAGGCAAGGGAAAAACCTCACTAGTTTTGATGGAAAAACTCAAAAAGTTGAAGTGGATATTCATGTTTTGAATCCGATTACCGTTTTTTTCATCGTTTGGCCGGGCTCCAGTGCGTCTTATATGTTTTTTTCCTTCATAATTATGCATTTTCGGCAGGTGCGATTTATACTCCGGTGCGACTTATACTCCGAAAAATACGGTACACGGACTAACAGTAACAGTGAATATATACACATGCCTCGTTATATTGCGTTTGATTAGATTGTTGTTTATTGTCTGCCTTTGTATATATTCACAACCAGCTCAGTGGCCTTGTGGTTAGTGTCCGCCCTGAGACTGGGAGGTTGTGAGTTCAAACCAGTGACGTGCGGTGAGGTTGATGGCTGGTGAGGCACTGACTTCATCACAGTCAGATTTACAAACATATGAACCCTAAAGAGTATCTTATTCACCATTTGATTGGCAGCAGTTAACGGGTTATGTTTAAAAGCTCATACCAGCATTCTTCCCTGCTTGGCAATCAGCATCAAGGGTTGGAATTGGGGGTTAAATCACCAAAAATTATTCCCGGGCGCGGCGCCGCTGCTGCCCACTGCTTCCCTCACCTCCCAGGGGGTGATCAAGGGATGGGTCAAATGCAGAGGACAAATTTCATTACACCTAGTGTGTGTGTGACAATCATTGGTACTTTAACTTAACTTTAACTTTACACATACAAACTGTAGCACACAAAAAAGCACTTTTTTTTTTTTTTTTTTTTTTTTTTTTTTTTTTTTTAATGTCCTGTCCAGCTTCTCAGGCAAATCATATAGTTGATGTAGATGCCCATGTCGGCTGTTCAGATTTACTTTACAAAAGAGAAGTGTAGGATACTTCTCTTGTTGCCTTATTTGTATTTGACTTTATTAAATGTATTTATATTATCATTTAGTGCAGCCGGGCCGGAGCAGGAGGGGATAGAAAGAGAAAAAAAAAGAAGACAGAGGGGGAAATTGTGGGGACAAGAGGGGGATTAGACAGAGAGACAAAAACAACAACAGCAAACAACAACAACAACAACAATAGAGCAACATCAGCAAATATGACATGTACAAATATGATGGTAAAAGTAATAGCAAATAAGCAGTTAGCGAAAAATAAAAAATAATACAGAAATAACAATGAGCATTATTACACTACAAATGGATCAATACAAATACCAATAGAAATAGCGCTATTGATAATGAACAATACCAATAATTTACCTTTATTATCAACAATACAGTTGTTTAAATGCAACAATACATATACATAATGATAACTTGAGATACGAAAGAATGCAGAAAAATGGAGGGGGAGAAAGAGAAGCAACCTACCGTACATTAACCTTGTAGATTGTTATAGTCACAATAGGTTAAGCTTTGTCAGTGTGCCATGTGTTACACCCAGTTTACCCTAGGGCAACAACGTTAATATATGTTTGATGAAACGTGATTATGTGCATGAGTGTAAGTATGCATATGTACTTGTATATGTACAGAATGTGTATATGTGTTTGTACAATGAATGTATATGTACAGAATGTGTATATGTGTTTGTACAGTGAATGTATATGTACAGTATGTGTATGTGTATGTTTGTATATTGAATGTGCGTGTGGATGTACGAACATTAGGTAGGTAAATATGTACTGTATTTGTGTATGTATGTGGGAGCGTAGGTACCTATGTACGTATGTGAGCATATGTGAATTTGCATGTACAATACATTCGACTCCCAGAGTGCGTGGGAGCCAGAGCACGGCCCCATCACCCCCGAGAGCCCAACCCACAAACAGGAGGCGTGGTGCCCAGGGAACCAGGGACCACCGCCCCCACGCAGCCAAGCCGGCCAGCGACAGGAACCCCAGAGCCCGACCCACCGTACCGCCCACAAGGGCCAGCAGCAGGCCGCAGACAGACGCACCCGGCAGAGGACAGGGCACGAGAAAAGCAGGGGACAGCCAGACCCCAAGCCAGCGAGAGACCACACCCCACACGGGCAGAAAGGCGAGACGCCCCGCCCGAGGGACCCAGAGACTCCCCGCAACCGGACGGGAAGACCGCCCCCGCCCCACCGGCAACCGGGCCCCCACGAGCCCACCCCCCACCCCCGGAGAGCGCGGCGAGGCCAGCCCCCGGCCACCCCACCCAAATCGGCCGCCGCAGGACCACCCAGGCACAGGGCCACGGGAACCACCCACCCCACCCGCAGGGACCCCAACGATGGAGATGGAACAACCAGCAACCGCCCCGCCGAGCCCCCCCCCTGAGGGAGGGGAAAATTAAAAAATAATATTAATAAAATATATTAAAAAATAAATAAATAAATAAATAAATTAATTAATTAATTAAAAAAAAAAGAATTAAAAGAAGATCACAGACATGCTGACAAACAAGGTCACTACCCCAGCAACTGGCCGACTCGCAGCACCTCGGAATACCTTGCAGCACCAAGCTACCACAATAGACGCAGGGACTAGGCCCAACAGGCCCCAACCAAGACGGGCACCCGGAAGGGATGGACAGCGGGACCCAGGAGCTCCAGACACGCAGTTCGGATGCAGTAGCCTGAGGCGTCGACCCCCGTCTGACAGGCAGGCCCAGAGCGTACCCCCAGAAATATACATACATACATACATATATACATACACATACACACATACACGTATACATACCCACACATACACATATATACATATACATACACATATGTACACATACACATATATAAACATACATACATACACACACATATACATACATATACACAGTTCGTCAGCCCCGACAGCCATCACGCGCGCGCGCTGCCATCAGTCACAACTTCAGCCACACCCCTGCACCAGACCCAGCAGCCACGGGCGCCCACACCACAAACAAACGGCAGCAGAAACAGCAGCCGCAATAACCCCAGACAGCCAGCACCAGCCAATCAAATCAAAGCGATCAAAAAAAAACTGCGACCAGCAACCACACGCCACCAGGGCCATGGAGACCAGCCGGCGCCAGCCCGCCGGTCAGCCCGAACGCCAACACGCAAACAAGAGACACCAACAACCCCCCCAACCAAAAGGCCCCCCACCCCAACCCAAACCCGCACAAACACACCACCGCCCAAACAACCGAGACACAGCATCCAGACCAGACACGGGGGCTGCGCCGCCACCACACCAAGTCACCAACAGAGACCCCACAGCGCAAGGTCGGGCCACACGGGCACGGACCCCATCCAACAGGAAGTGAGACCCGCGCGACGCCACACACAAATAAATAATACGATTTAAAAAAAAAAAATAAAAATAAAATAAATAAAATAAAATAAAATAAAAAAATTTAAAAATAAAATAAAATAAAAATAAGTAAATAATAAAAATAAAAATAATAAATACATTAAAAAAAAATATATATATATAACAATAATAAATGAATAAAAGCCTGGCAGGCCACCAGACCGCAGTCCCCGCCGGCCGACGAGGCAATGAGGGGTGCGCCGAACCCCAAACCCCCCATGCATGTGTACAAGGCCCCCAGAGTGTCTACTGTGTAGTTAAAATTAGGAGGTCAGCCGTTACAGCCGACCTCCAGTCCCTATTGATGTGTGTACTGTAGCGTGAGTGAGATATGTATGCTTGTGGGAACTAATAATGCGATTAAAATTGGGGGACATCAAGGTCATGGTGGGTCCCAACCAAACCAAGCCCCCCAAATCCTAAGTGTCTAATATGCAGCTAAGATTGAGGGATGGACGAGCAGGGGACAAGACAGGAGGACTGGAGCCCCATTGGAGGCATCCTCAACCCCCCGCCATGCCTCCCCGCAGGACAATCCCCAAAGTCCTATATATGTGTGACTGTGTGCGCTATAAGTAGGAGGAGTAGAGGGCCCGGACATCCCCCCAGTCCACGCGGCCGACAACCAGGAACTACGGCCAGGAGGCCGCCACCCCCCGCCACAGCCCGTGACCCACACCAGACCACTTTAACGTGACGCCACGCGAGCCCCTCCCCCCGCCAAACAAAGCCAGCCCCCGCCCGCCCCAACCCAACCCTGCAGAGCCCATACCGGCAACCAAACGCAGAGAAACCGCACAGCCCCCACGCCCAATGCAAACACCGCATCCCGGCCATCCACACAGCAACGTGCCCATACGAGTCCCGGCCAGGGGAAGGAGCCCCCCAACGGGGAAAGAAGCCAATGCATCCCGCCCGCCCGCCAGCCCCCAAACCAGTCGGCAAGCCAACGCCAGCCAGCCCCACAACCCCACAAGCGCACAGACACCAGCCACAGTCCCCCAACCACTCCAACCCAACACAGCGATGCCAACCGCTGGTATCACCGCAGCAACCATCACCACCACCGCCCGTCCGCAGCGTAAACACCCGCGGCCGCCGAAACCAAAACAAAAAAGCGACCGACCCCGTAAACCACAACAACGCACACCCCCGGCTACCACCGAGGCCACCAACCCACCTACCCCAACTCATCCACAGCCAGGCCAATTGAGCCACCGGACATCCACACCCATGCACACACCTACACATTCATATACACATACATACACACATACATATATGCATATACATATACATACACATCCACACATATACACACGCATGCATATACATATAAACATACACATCCACACATATATACACATTAATACACCCACACACATATACATAAGCCCACATATACACAAACACATACATACACAACACACACACAAAAAAAAAATAAAAAAAATAAATAAATAAATAAATAAATACAAAATTAAAAAAAAAAAAAAAAAAAAAAATAGAAAGAAATAAAAATAAAAATAAAATAAAAATAAACCCTTTAAATAAAATAAAATAAATAAAAATAAACAAGAGGCCTGGTCGCCAACAGTGCCCAACGCCACCAAACCCCGCAGCCCCTCCCGCACGTCCAGGCCCCCCCCGCCCACCACCCACCAGGCATCCCATCCGGCAAAAAGCCATAAGGGCCCAGCCCTGCGCCCACAGCCGGCATGCCACGGCACCTCAGCAGACCCGGCGCCGCGATCAGCAATGCACACCGGGGCAGCGACACATACATATGTACCTACATACATACACACAGATTTCACCATACATATATACAAACGTACACACACCCACATACACGCGTACCCATATATAATTTAACAGAATAAGTTAAATATATTAAATAGATTAAAAAAAAAAAAAAAAAAAAAAAAAAAAAAGCACATTTAATAAAAAATTTTTTTATTATGGTCTTACCTTTACTTATAAATGAAGTCCATTCGCCGCTGTTGTGCTGGATTAACGCAACCCCTGACAGGAGTGTTATATCAACTAAAGCCCTCACTTAAACTTTCCACGTGCAAGATTGAATCTATTTAAAAAAGTGTAAACGAGGGTTTATAAATGTCGCCTATACTGTATGAAACTAAAAAATAACAAACACGGAGGCTCCAGTTTACACGAGGACCACTTTATTTACCTTCTTTCAAAAACTTCCGCTCCACTCCAACGTGTCATCACTTCCGCTCTTAGCGCCTTCAAAATAAGAGCTCAAGGCATATACTGTATAACAGCGCATAACAGGAACTTAACATCACAAAGAGGAAAGCCCATGAAAATAGGTTACAAAAGTTATTTAATAAGAAGCCAAAAAGTGCAAAAACAATAATGTTCGTGTTGGAGGAGTTGTGAATTAGGTGCACCTGCAGTCTGCAGGTGTACCTAATGTTGTGGCCCTGCAGACATTCACAACTCCTCCAACACGAACATTATTGTTTTTGCACTTTTTGGCTTCTTATGAAATAACTTTTTTAAATAGATTCAATCTTGCACGTGGAAAGTTTAAGTGTGGGCTTCAGTTGATATAACACTCCCGTCAGGGGTTGCAATCTACGGCGGGGGTGCAGGAGGCGGGATTACTGGAGCCTCAGCCAGTGCGTCTTTTGCAGCCGTTTTATGATCGCTCAGCACAATAAATACTTTACACACATACAGTTGTTGACAAAATACACTGTACATTATATACCTCAGCTAACTAAACTATGGAAATGTATAATATAGTTCATATAGCAATACGGTCTCACTGCACAGCAGGCAGCCGAGTCCGCAATCCATGTTGAGGCACAACTGAGTGACGTGCCTCAACTGACTGCTCTTCTCAGTATTTGAACGGCAAATGTGAAAATTCAGCGATTTTGAATAAAAATATACTAAAACTGGTGAAGTTAAATGGAAAATAACTTTATAGTATAATCACTGGATACATATGACAATTTAATAAAAATGTTTTCTTTTTACATTTTTTTTCTTTCCATGATGGCAGGTGAGGCCCCGTCTCACCTGCCTCTAGTGACTGCACGTCACTGGTTCAAACCCTGGCCGAGTCATACCAAAGACTAGAAAAATGGGACTCATTACCTCCCACTCCGTATTAAGGGGGTGGAATTGGGGGTTAGATCAACAAATGATTCCCGAGCACGGCCCACGCTGCTGCTCACTGCTCCCCTCACCTCCCAGCGGGTGAACATGGGGACGGGTCAAATGCAGAGGACACATTTCACCACACCTAGTGTATGTGTGGCAACTTTAACTTTAACTTTGTAAAGTGGTATTACTTTGGCAATTTTCAAATGGTCTGGAAATATTTCAATAATTACAGCATGTTTACAACCTTCTGAATATGTTTTTCAACATTATGAGAGCCCTCTAGACATGATAAAACGCCCTTCATAGGGGTGTCATAAAAAACTCCTCAGAAAAATCAATTAAAAAAATAAGTCAATAACCCCCCCCCCCCCCCCCCCTCACCCCCCACCCCCAAATTCTGTCTTGTACCAGTGGGTCCATGACGACGACTTCTGTTTTGTTTGATTATCCGTTTTACTGCCGTGTCACAGACACTCATAACTACAGATGTCCGATAATATCGGACTGCTGATATTATCGGCCGATAAATGCTTTAAAATGTAATATCGGAAATTATCGGTATCCGTTTCAAAAAGTAAAATTTATGACTTTTTAAAACGCCGCTGTACGGAGTGGTAAACGGACGTAGGCAGAAGTACAGAGCAGTTGCGTCTCCCAGTCATACTTGCCAACCCTCCCGATTTTCCCGGGAGACTCCCGAATTTCAGTGCCCCTCCCGAAAATCTCCCGGGGCAACCATTCTCTCGAATTTCTCCCGATTTCCACCCAGACAACAATATTGGGGGCGTGCCTTAAAGGCACTGCCTTTGCGTGCCGGCCTAATAGAATAGAATAGAATAGAAAGTACTTTAATCACATAATATCTACGGCTTTTCACACACACAAGTGAATGCCATTCATACTTGGTCAACAGCCATACAGGTCACACTGAGGGTGGCCGTATAAACAACTTTAACACTGTTACAAATATGCGCCACACTGTGAACCCACACCAAACAAGAATGACAAACACATTTCGGGAGAACATCCGCACCGAAACACAACATAAACACAACAGAACAAATACCCAGAACCCCTTGCAGCACTAACTCTTCCGGGACGCTACAATATACACCCCCCGCTACCTCCTACCCGCCCACCTCAACCTCCTCATGCTCTCTCAGGGAGAGCATGTCCCAAATTCCAAGCTGCTGTTTTGAGGCATGTTAAAAAAAATAATGCACTTTGTGACTTCAATAATAAATATGGCAGTGCTATGTTGGCATTTTTTTCCATAACCTGAGTTGATTTATTTTGGAAAACCTTGTTACATTGTTTAATGCATCCAGCGGGGCATCACAACAAAATGAGGCATAATAATGTGTTAATTCCACGACTGTATATATCGGTATCGGTTGATATCGGAATCGGTAATTAAGAGTTGGGGAATATCGGATTTCGGCAAAAAAGCCATTATCGGACATCTGCGGCTAATACATGGGGGGAAATGTTTTCCTCCGATTTAGTGGGTGCGGCTTATATATCTGTGCGCTCTATAGTCCGGAAAGTACGGTATTTCTTACTCCACAACATTGGCAGCCCTTCACACTTTATCCCACTCAACCCACTTTCATTTGCTGGGGATGCCAGAGGACAGCATGCCAAAACTCCTTGTCTCGGAATTCTGATTGGGCATAGTGTCTTATCTCAAGCGCTTGGTTTATTTGAATATTATTTGCATATTTAAATAGGGGCGTGTACAGTCAGTGGGATTTTCTGGATTTGAGCATATGGCATTTTTTTGTAGGAAATCCACACAACTTCAAACACATGAGGCCCGCGGGCTTTGGTGGTTTATGTCATGTTCAGGCACGCATACATTAGAGGCATTAGAGCCATTAAGAACTTTCCTGTTCCGGAGTCTGGCGTTAGCAGTTGTGCAACACAAGGCGTGTTTGGAACAGCAACGTTCAACGACATTGGTCTTGATGATTTCACAATAAAATGCAGAGGCGCCGTAGTACCCTGACTCACCAGAAAGGTGTCGAGGGGGCTTGTGAGCTAACAGGCGTTTGAATGAATGCCAAATGGTGGTTTAAGTTTAGGTGATAATACTTTTACAACAAAGTAAGTTTTCACCTAAGAAAGATTGGCGCTTGTACTTCACACACCAATAAAACACAAATGTTTTTAATGTCGGGATTCAGACGTCTTGATAACAAAGTGAATTAGTCTGTTCTTTTTGTTATCATTTGAATGATCAACTCACCCCTCAACAAAAATTGACAAGATCTCGACCCAGAACGTTTGTTGCCGGACACGCGATGGACTCTTGGGAGAAGTGGTGGCTCGCGTGCCTGGCGATCCTTCCAGTCGAGGACCTATTCAGAATCGTGATAACAGGACTGTTGCCCTGGCGGATCGTCAAGTTCGGAAGATGCCCCGAAGCTGCCACAAATGATTGAAGGATGGCCATAGCTGTGGGCACTCAGACTTTTGTGGTTTCTGGACTCAATCCCAAACTGGACAACATCTCGGGGAAGCTGTCTGCTCTGTAAAGCGAAGTTCCGATCAATTTCAGGACCCTGAATGGACAATTGGAGTGAAACGTTTGGATTTGTTTTCGCTTGCTGAAACACAAACATTCTGAATTGGGTTTTACTTTTCTCCCCCTGGCCGGAACGGCGTGACAAAGTACGAGACTCTCTCAGAGGACAGCACAGTGAAGAAGCTCCAAATACCTTCCCCGTCTTTCATGGACACACACTTTTATGTGTTGACTTTTTTTTTCGGACCGACTGGCTGTGCTATCGCTATAACACTTTGCAAGAGCGCCAAGGTTGGAAGACACGCAACTTTTCAGGCTTACATAAAAAATACTCGACACTTTTTCCTGGTCTCAAATTGAGTCCCCCCACCCGTTGGAGCTTAGTTTGGGAGTTGCTTTTTGCGCCTCCTCCCCGTATGTTTACCTTTTTTCCTACCTGTCCTACCCATTAGTCATGTCTTCTTGGGTGGGTTGTACTCTAAACACCTTTCATTGTACTTTTAAGCGCAATGACAATCAAATTCAACCTATATTAACAGTAATTAGAGCAAGGGTTCTTACCCTTTTTGACTTCGGGGCCAAACTTTTCCACTACAGAGGGGCCCGGAGCCTAATCAAATATTGTCAAAATGTTTTATTTTTTACATACAATTATGTATATAAATAAACTACAGTCAAAAATGTTTAAGTGCAAATGAAAATACAGTTTCACTACTTTAGTCATAGTTTTTGCGCTTAAGAAACTAACTTCTTCCCTTTGTTTGAAATTTACAAAAATACAAGATAAAAAGACTGGATTTTAGAGAAAAAAATACTAAAAACTAGTGAAATTATCTGTCCATGCAGCTAATTAATTTTACTTGATAATAAATCCTAAATTTGGACTTTTATATCTAGAAATTAGCAGGACTTTTCCGCTAAAAAGGTATTTTATTCTGAAAACATGCATTATTTAACTTGTAATTCTTAAGCATCTTTAATTTAAACAAGATGTTCTATGTGGGGAAAAGTCAACATAATTTATTTGAATAGTTATTTTCTCAATTTCAACATTTTTAAACTTGAATAGACAAATTTTAAATATGTATGCTAAAATCAATGACTGAAGACAAGTGAATAGCTCTTAAGTCTTGGGCAATTTCTTGGAATTGAATTTGAAATCTTGGCAAGCGGCAAATAATTTGCAGTGTAATAATAATAATAATAATAACTGGGATTTATATAGCGCTTTTCTAAGTACCCAAAGTCGCTTTACATGTAGAACCCATCAATCATTCACACCTGGTGGTGGTAAGCTACTTTCATAGCCACAGCTGCCCTGGGGTAGACTGACGGAAGCGTGGCTGCAATTTGCGCCAACGGCCCCTCCGACCACCACCTACCATTCATCATTCAATTCACCGGTGTGAGTGGCACCGGGGGCAAAGGGTGAAGTGTCCCGCCCAAGGACACAACGGCAGCGATTTTTGGATGGTAAGAGGCGGGCAGCGAACCTGCAACCCTCAGGTTTCTGGCACGGTTGTCTCTACCCACTACGCCATGCCGCCCCTAGTGTACTGCCACAAGTGGTGGAAAAGTGTATTGCAACTGAGCCCAAACGGACCAACGCTGTGGCCCAACAGTGATACCCGGCCCTATGTTAAGAAACACTGTCAGAATAATTGTACCTAAGTTATCACAAAACTTTGTGTTTCAATGAGTTCCCGGCGAGCAGACAAAAGCTGTCTTTAATCCTACCAAGCAGAAGGCTTGTAAAACTCCACTGTGTAGGATGGGAAGCAACATGAAGGTGTTCTGTTTCTTTCATGTATTGTAATCAACAGAAAGATATCGTCTTGACCCGAGATCTACAAAGCGAAGAGGAAGCAGGACCAAACTCCCCTACAGGCACCGCTTCTTTTGAACTGTTTTAATCAAAGGCGATGGCTGTTTACGACCCCCGTACCTTAGAAACAGCTGTTGCCATGTAATCAGGGAAAGTCCAAATAAAAGAGGAGGCGTACAATCTTTCGCCAGAGCGTGGTGAGGCTTTAAAAAGAGTACAGTCCAGACGTCTCTCCTCAATTGAGCCAAATTTAATTCTGTCTCTGTTTAATTCCTTGCTTCTTGTCTTGTTTAATAAATTTCATCAGTGTTTGAACCTGACATTTTCTGAATTAGAGAATTTGAATTTAGAGTAAAAAACGAATGCGTCACCAGCCATAAACCTCACTGGAGCGCTTTTGTTGGAAACACATTTTTGAGCCTCAATGAACGAGTACAAAGAAACCTGTCAAGAGACTCAACACAAATCCATCAGCTTGAGCCCGAGTCAATATTTGTTGTGTTGCCTGCGAACAAAGAGTCAGTTAGTGACCTTATTTAAACAGAAAGTAGACGCATTGAGAGTCATCTCTTTTGCAAGGAGGTCCTGGCCAGGATAGCCGCAAAATTACAGTAGAATCCTCATAAAATAAACCTAGAAACACACGAAATACATGCAAAAACAAGCATAAAACACTAGGGCTGTCATCAAAAGATAAAGATTATGATTATGATAAACAATTCAATGGTCTGTTTAGACTCGAGCTCATTCGTATATGCTCACAATTTTGGCTGTCGCAGGTGAGCCATTGCTGCCTTGCCACAAAGGTGTCTCTATTTAGTCAAGTTTGATGTCCTCTTGGTGCTGCGCCAGAGCCTTGAACATCACAAACTGTGTTTCTTTTCAGGGGGAATAAGTCGCAAATCTGATCTTTCTTTTGTCTATATTCAATCAATCAATAAATCAAATTGGATTTATATAGCCCTTAATCAATTGCAATAACATCCCCTGATCTAAACCCACGTTAATGTGCCAGAACTATGGACGGGTACTGGGCACAGTTCCTCGTACCTGGGAATCGATACCTGTACTCAGCAATACCCATTTTCAGTACTTTTGTGTGTGTTAATAAATATAACTTATAAGTATTGTGCTTATTACGCGCCAGATGTTTGATAGTAACGTGCGTCTTAGTTGTAGTTTGTTTTTTTTAAATCGCCATGTAAAATTGCTAATGCTAATGCTAGCATGTCAGATTTTTTTTTTTGCAACAAAATTACCTGATTGGGGTATTTGTTTTGTTTATATTATCACAGTTCTGAGTCTCGTTTTCAAGTATGACAATATGTTGCAATTACAGTTGCACGTCCAAGACGCTAGATGGCAGTAGTGTGTAGTTTATGGTGTGTTGTCTTTTGTTGCGCCCTAAAACGTGTCAATACTGTAAGTGTTGTTCTTATTACGCACCAGATGTTTCCTGGTAACATGCATCTTAGTTGTAGTTTTCATTGAAATCGCCATGTAAAATCGCTAATGACAATCGGTAGCATGTCAGATTTTTTTATTGCGACAAAATGAGCTGATTGTGATATTTGTTTATATTATCACAGTTCTGAATCTCATTTTCAGGTATAACCATAAGTTGCAATTACAGTTGCACGTCCAAGACGTTAGATGGCAGTAGTGCGTAGTTTATGGTGTGATGACAAGTCAGTTCAGGTTTTGCTGAATTGAGGCTTTTGTTGCACCCTGAAAGTGTTAATACTGTAAGTATTGTACTTATTACACACCAAATGTTTGATGGTAGCGTTCCTCTTAGTTGTAGTTTTCATTAACACAGTTAAAGGTGATGGAATCGCCATGTAAAATCGCTAATGCTAATCAGTAGCATGTCAGATTTCTTTATTGCAACAAAATGACCTGATTGTGATAACTGCTGTCCAGCTATATATATATATATATATATATATATTAATCACATTTGTGAGTCTCATTTTCAAGTATGACAATCGTCAGAATAATTGTATCTAAGTTATCACAAAACTTTGTGTTGCCATGAGTTCCCGGCGAGAAGACAAAAGCTATCTTTGATCCTACCAAGAAGAAGGCTTGTAAAACTCCACTGTGTAGGATGGGAAGCAACATGAAGGTGTTCTGTTTCTTTGATGTATTGTGATCCACAGAAAGATTTTGTCTTGACCCGAGAACTACAAAGTGGAGAGGAAGCATGACCAGATTCCCCTCCAGGCGACCTTTTCTTTGAACTGTTTTACGACCTTTTCTTTGAACTGTTTTATGACCTTTTTTTTTTAACTGTTCTGTAACCAAAGGCGATGGCTGTTTATGACCCCCCGCCCTTAGAAACAGCTGTTGCCATGTAATCAGGGAAAGTCCAAATAAAAGAGGAGGCGTACAATCTTTCGTCAGAGCGTGGTGGAACCGTACAAAGAGTACAGTCCAGACATTTTTCCTCATTGAGCCAAATTTAATTCTGTCTCTGTTTAATTCCTTGCTTCTTGTCTTGTTTAACACATGTCATCAGTGTTTGAACCTGACAACAATAAGTCGCAATTACTGTATAGTTTATGGTGTGATGGCTAATCTAGTCTTATGTTGCGCCCTAAAAAGTGTTAATACTGTGAGTATTGTACTTTTTACACACCAAATGTTTGATGGTAGCGTGCCTCTTAGTTGTAGTTTTCATTAACACGGTTAAAGGTGATGGAATCGCCATGCTAATTAGTAGCAAAGCTCATGTATGTTAGCAAGAGGCTAGCGCATTTTTGGGAAAGTGATAGCCTTGATTTACTTATGGTGCTCGCCTGTATATTGGTTGGGAACATCTCTGCGCTGCTGACCCGTCTCCGCTCGGGATGGTTTCCTGCTGACCCCACTGTGGACTGGACTCTTACTGTTATGCTGGATCCACTATGGACTGGACTCTCACAATATTATGTTAGACCCACTCGACATCCATTGCATTCGGTCTCCCTAGAGGGGGGGGGTTACCCACATATGCGGTCCTCTCCAAGGTTTCTCATAGTCATTCACATCGACGTCCCACTGGGGTGAGTTTTTCCTTGCCCTTATGTGGGCTATACCGAGGATGTCGTTGTGGCTTGTGCAGCCCTTTGAGACACTTGTGATTTAGGGCTATATAAATAAACATTGATTGATTGATTGATTGATGGTGGAGCGTCAGTTGCTTTCTTGGCATTGACAATTGCAACATTACTTTGAGTCCGGAACTGCGGCTGAGTCCGCAACCGGGCACATTTCGGTCAACTTTGAATGTGACACGTTCGAGGAAGCGGAGCTTAAAGAGCATGACAGCGTGTACTTTTTAACGTCACACCCCTCAATTGTTGCCCGTCTGTGTTGTGTATGTAGTGGCAGTGCACTTGGACGGAGACTTCTACGTCAGCGGGGGGGGCCTCAGGTCAAAGTTCAAGGCGGGGCTCATCACCTTCCACTGGGGGAGCTGTAACGCCTCCTCCGACGGCTCCGAGCACAGCTTGGATGGCGTCAAGTACCCCCTGGAGGTGAGACACGGAAGTACACGGCTAAGCACCTCGATGCTGCTAACGAGCGCTAACGACCTTTCTCGTCCTGTGCCACAGATGCAGGTGTACTGCTACGAGCCGCTCCGCTTCGATTCCTTGGAGCAAAGCATGAAGGCCGGAGGCCGAGTCACGGCCCTCGCCGTGCTCTTTGAGGTGCGTCGGTGTGGTCACGTGACTTTACACGCTGCTCAGGTGACCATTTATGTGCAAATGAGGTTCCTGGCATGAGCTGGCAGAGCGTGTTTGTGGCCAGAGGAAACAAAAGTTGAAACTTTTTTTTAAAATGGAGGACAAAGACGGAACATGAAACATGAGTCGCTGTTGGCGACCACGGCACAAAGCATCCAGCACCGCCCATGGATCAAAGACCGTTTCAATAGAAAACACCTTGGTTTTCTTCAGTCATCCTTACGTTTCAAACCGATCTAAATGTTCCAATTAGAAATGAAGTACATCCAAATCGTTTGTTCTCGATGCCCAAAATATGAAGACTAGAACACATTTTATAGAGAATAATGTATTGACATTTAGATTTAACATTTAGATTCAACATTTAGATTCAACGTTTAAATTCAATATTGAGATTCAACATTTAGATTGAACATTTAAATTCAACATTTAAATTCAACATTAAGATTCAACATTAAGATTCAACATTTAAATTCAACATTGAGATTCAACATTTAAATTCAACATTGAGAATCAAAATTTAAATTCAACATTAAGATTCAACATTCAGATTTAGATTCAACATTTAAATTAAATTTTTAGATTCAACAATTAGATTCATCATTTAAATTCAACATTTAAATTCAACATTAAGATTCAACATTTAAATTCAACACTGATATTCAACATTTAGATTCAGCATTTAAATTCAATATTGAGATTCAAAACATTTAGATTCAACATTTAAATTACATTTTTAGATTCAACAATTAGATTCAACATTTAAATTCAACATTTAAATTCAACATTAAGATTCAACATTTAAATTCAACACTGAGATTCAACATTTAGATTCAGCATTTAAATTCAATATTGAGATTCAAAACATTTAGATTCAACATTTAAATTCTACATTGAGATTCATCATTTAAATTCAACATTGAGAATCAACATTTAAATTCAACATTGAGACTCAACATTTAAATTCAACATTGAGAATCAACATTTAAATTCAATATTGAGATTCAACATTTAAATTCAACATTGAGATTCAACATTTAAATTCAACATTGAGATTCAACATTTAAATTCAACATTGAGATTCAACATTTAGATTCAACATTAAGATTCAACATTAAGTTTCAACATTCACATTCAGATTTAGATTCAACATTTAAAATACATTTTTAGATTCAACAATTAGATTCAACATTTAAATTCAACATTGAGATTCAAAACATTTAGATTCAACATTTAAATTCAACATTGAGATTCAACATTTAGATTCAACATTAAGATTCAACATTTAAATTCAACATTAAGATTCAACATTTAAATTCAACATTGAGATTCAACTTTTAAATTCAACATTTAGATTCAGCATTTAAATTCAACTTTGAGATTCAAAACATTTAGATTCAACATTTAAATTCAACATTGAGATTCAACATTTAGATTCAATATTTAAATTTAACATTTAGATTCAACATTAAAATTCAACATTCAGAATTAGATTAAACATTTAGAATTAAATCCAACATTTAGATTCAACGTTTAGGGGCGGGGGTAGACACCGATGATCTTCTCTGCTGTCCTGGTTGTGGGTTGCAGTCCGCGTGTTGGTTGCAGATCCGAGCCGACAGTGATGGAGGTGTAGAACATGACCAGCAGGTTCTCTGCTGCGCCTTCTTCCTGTTTGTGTCTATGTGGGAGGTCCACCTCACGTCCCGTGAGATTATGGATCCCAGGAACCTGAACGAGTCCGTGTGTGTGCTGCAACATGTCTGCCAAACGCCTTAGCGCTTGGAATGTGTTGTTGTGAGTCATTCCAAGTTGCCATTGTGTTGTGGTTAAATGTTTTCAGCTGGAGAAGGTTTGTGATGTTTGGTCTGGTGGCCTCGGGCGGCGCTGGCGTGCTGGAACCAGCAGAGGAGGCCATGTTGGAGCACAACAACTATTAGTGTTACTACCTGAGCGCTGGTGTGTGTGGGAGGAAGGCAGGTCAGGTGGTCTTTGTGCTGCGTTCGAGGCCCGCTGGGAAGTTGGAAACGTCCCACTTGGAAGTCTGAGGTCTCAAACGTTGCAGCGAAGAATGAATCTCTCAAGTTGTGTAGGAACACATGGGAGATCTAAGGAAGCCCTTTTTTGCCACTGATAAAAAATACCCCGATGGTACGTCCTGATTATGAGACAAAAAATCATAATTATGAAATAAAGTCATAATTATGAGATAAAAAGTCATAATTATGAGATAAGAAAGTCGTAATATAATTTCGACTTCAATCTCATCACTCTTATCATCATTTTGACTTTTTATCTTATAATTAAGACTTTTTATCTAAAAATTTCGACTATTTCATATTTTTGACTCTTTATCTCATAATTATGACTTTTAATCTCATCATTTTGATTGATCTCATTTCGACTTTATGTCATATTTCGACTTTTTATCTAATAGTTTCGACTTTTTATCTCATAATTGTGACTTTTTATATCAAAATTGTGATTTTGTATCTCATAATTTTAACTTTTTATCTTATATTTGTGACTTTTTTGTCTTATAATTATGACTTTTTATCTCATAATTGTGAGTTTTATTTTGTAATTGTGACCTACAATTTGTATTTTATTATTTTAACTTTTTATCTCATAATTATGACTTTTTTTCTCAAAATTTCGACTTTCTCCTATTTTCGACTATCTCATAATTTCGACGTTTATTTAGTTTGGACTTTTTATCTCATGATTATGAGTTTTATCTAATAATTTGGAATTTAAAAAAAATAATCTTATAATTATGTCTTTTTATTCCATAATTATGACTTTTTATCTCATAATTGTGACTTTTTATCTCATAATTATGACTTTTTAATAAAAAGTCACAATTATGAGATAAAAAGTCGAAACTATTAGATAAAAAGTTTTTATGTAGTAGTTTCGACTTTTTATCTCATAATTGTGACTTTTTATCTCAAAATTGTGATTTTGTATTTCATAATTTTTACTTTTGATCTATTTGTGACTTTTTTGTCTTATAATTATGACTTTTTAATCTCATAATTGTGACTTTTATCTCATAATTGTGACTTATAATTTTTATCTCATCATTTCAACTTTTTAGCTCATGATTATGACTTTTATCTCATAATTATGACGTTATCTAAAAATTTCGACATCCTCCTGTTTTTGACTATCTCATAATTTCGACTTTTATCTCATTTCGACTTTTTATCTCATAATTTCGATTGATCTAATACTTGTGACTTTTTTAAATCTCATAATTATGACTTTTTATCTCATAATTTTGACTTTTTATCTCATAATTGTGATTTTTTAACTCAAAATTTTTATTTTTTTATTTCATAATTTTAACTTTTTATCTTATATTTGTAACTTTTCTGTCTTATAATTGTGATTTTTTTTATCTCATAATTTTAACTTTTTATCTTATATATGTGACTTTTTTTGTCTTATAATTATGATTTTTTATCTCATAATTGTGACTTAGAATTTGTATCTCATCATTTTGACTACCCGCCTTCCGCCTGAATGCAGCTGAGATAGGCTCCAGCACCCCCCGCGACCCTGAAAGGGACAAGCGGTAGAAAATGGATGGATGGATGGATCTCATAATTTTAACCTTTTATCTCACAATTATGACTTTTTATCTAAAAATTTCGACTTTCTCCTATTTTCGACTATCTCATAATTTCTTTTTATCTCATGATTGAGTTTTATCTCATAATTTCGACGTATCTAATTTACTTTTTTTTATCTCATAATTATGTATTTTTATTTCATAATTATGACTTTTTATCTCATAATTGTGACTTTTTATCTCATAATTATGACTTTTTATCTAAAATTTTTGGCTTTTTATCTCATCATTTCAACTTTTTATCTCATGATTATGAGTTTTTATCTCATACTTAGTTTTAATCTTATAATTATGACGTTTTATCTCAAAATTTCGATTGATCTAATAATTTAGACTTTTTAAAATCTCATAATTATGACTTTTTATCTCATAATTTTCACTTTTTATCTAATAATTTGGACTTTATTATCTCATAATTATGACTTTTTATCTAATAGTTTCGACTCTTTATCTCATAATTGTGACTTTTTATCACACAATTGTGATTATGTATCTCATAATTTTAACTTTTTATCTTATATTTGTGACTTTTTAATCTTATAATTATGACCTTTTTGTCTCATTATTGTGAGTTTTATCTCATAA
Source organism: Nerophis lumbriciformis (assembly GCF_033978685.3). Classification (NCBI taxonomy): domain Eukaryota; kingdom Metazoa; phylum Chordata; class Actinopteri; order Syngnathiformes; family Syngnathidae; genus Nerophis; species Nerophis lumbriciformis. Next base: position 23,789,331 of record NC_084576.2, read on the forward strand.
TTGTGACTTAGAATTTTTATCTCATCATTTTAACGTTTTATCTCAAAATTTCGACTCTCCTATTTTTGATTATCTCATAATTTTCGACTTTTTATCTCATGATTGAGTTTTATCTCTGGAATGAGAATCAGCACCTCCAAGTCCGAGTCCATGGTTCTCGCCCGGGAAAGGGTGGAGTGCCATCTCCAGGTTGGGGAGGAGACCCTGCCCCAAGTGGAGGAGTTCAAGTACCTCGAAGTCTTGTTCACGAGTGAGGGAAGAGTGGATCGTGAGGTCGACAGGCGGATCGGGGTGGCGTCGTCAGTAATGCGGATGCTGTATCGATCCGTTGTGGTGAAGAAGGAGCTGAGCCGGAAGGAAAAGCTCTCAATTTACCGGTCGATCTACGTTCCCATCCTCACCTATGGTCATGCGCTTTGGGTCATGACCGAAAGGACAAGATCACGGGTACAAGCGGCCGAAATTAGTTTCCTCCGTCGGGTGGCGGGGCTCTCCCTTAGAGATAGGGTGAGAAGCTCTGCCATCCGGGAGGAGCTCAAAGTAAAGCCGCTGCTCCTCCACATCGAGAGGAGCCAGATGAGGTGGTTCGGCATCTGGTCAGGATGCCACCCGAACGCCTCCCTAGGGAGGTGTTTAGGGCACGTCTGACCGGTAGGAGGCCACAGGGAAGACCCAGAACACGTTGGGAAGACTATGTCTCCCGGCTGGCCTCGGAACGCCTCGGGATCCCCCGGGAAGAGCTGGACGACGTGGCTGGGAAGAGGGAAGTCTGGGCTTCCCTGCTTAGGCTGCTGCCCCCGCGACCCGACCTCGGATAAGCGGAAGAAAATGGATGGATGGATGAGTTTAATCTCATAATTTCAATGTATCTAATAATTTTGACTTTATTTAATCTCATAATTATGACTTTTTATCTCATAATTTTGACTTTTTATCTCATAATTTTAACTTTTTATCTCATAATTGTGGCTTTTTATCTCATAATTTAGATATTTTTTTTTCTCATAATTACATACTTGCCAACCTTGAGACCTCCAATTTCGGGAGGTGGGGGGTGGGTGCGGGGGGGCGTGGTTGGGGCGGGGGCGTGGTTGGGGGCGTGGTTAAGAGGGGAGGAGTATATTTACAGCTAGAATTCACCAAGTCAAGTATTATATATATATATATATATATATATATATATATATATATATATATATACAGGTAAAAGCCAGTAAATTAGAATATTTTGAAAAACTTGATTTATTTCAGTAATTGCATTCAAAAGGTGTAACTTGTACATTATATTTATTCATTGCACACAGACTGATGCATTCAAATGTTTATTTCATTTAATTTTGATGATTTGAAGTGGCAACAAATGAAAATCCAAAATTCCGTGTGTCACAAAATTAGAATATTACTTAAGGCTAATACAAAAAAGGGATTTTTAGAAATGTTGGCCAACTGAAAAGTATGAAAATGAAAAATATGAGCATGTACAATACTCAATACTTGGTTGGAGCTCCTTTTGCCTCAATTACTGCGTTAATGCGGCGTGGCATGGAGTCGATGAGTTTCTGGCACTGCTCGGGTGTTATGAGAGCCCAGGTTGCTCTGATAGTGGCCTTCAACTCTTCTGCGTTTTTGGGTCTGGCATTCTGCATCTTCCTTTTCACAATACCCCACAGATTTTCTATGGGGCTAAGGTCAGGGGAGTTGGCGGGCCAATTTAGAACAGAAATACCATGGTCCGTAAACCAGGCACGGGTAGATTTTGCGCTGTGTGCAGGCGCCAAGTCCTGTTGGAACTTGAATTCTCCATCTCCATAGAGCAGGTCAGCAGCAGGAAGCATGAAGTGCTCTAAAACTTGCTGGTAGACGGCTGCGTTGACCCTGGATCTCAGGAAACAGAGTGGACCGACACCAGCAGATGACATGGCACCCCAAACCATCACCCAACCATGCAAATTTTGCATTTCCTTTGGAAATCGAGGTCCCAGAGTCAGGAGGAAGACAGGAGAGGCACAGGATCCACGTTGCCTGAAGTCTAGTGTAAAGTTTCCACCATCAGTGATGGTTTGGGGTGCCATGTCATCTGCTGGTGTCGGTCCACTCTGTTTCCTGAGATCCAGGGTCAACGCAGCCGTCTACCAGCAAGTTTTAGAGCACTTCATGCTTCCTGCTGCTGACCTGCTCTATGGAGATGGAGATTTCAAATTCCAACAGGACTTGGCGCCTGCACACAGCGCAAAATCTACCCGTGCCTGGTTTACAGACTATGGTATTTCTGTTCTAAATTGGCCCGCCAACTCCCCTGACCTTAGCCCCATAGAAAATCTGTGGGGTATTGTGAAAAGGAAGATGCAGAATGCCAGACCCAAAAACGCAGAAGAGTTGAAGGCCACTATCAGAGCAACCTGGGCTCTCATAACACCTGAGCAGTGCCAGAAACTCATCGACTCCATGCCACGCCCCATTAACGCAGTAATTGAGGCAAAAGGAGCTCCAACCAAGTATTGAGTATTGTACATGCTCATATTTTTCATTTTCATACTTTTCAGTTGGCCAACATTTCTAAAAATCCCTTTTTTGTATTAGCCTTAAGTAATATTCTAATTTTGTGACACACGGAATTTTGGATTTTCATTTGTTGCCACTTCAAATCATCAAAATTCAATGAAATAAACATTTGAATGCATCAGTCTGTGTGCAATGAATAAATATAATGTACAAGTTACACCTTTTGAATGCAATTACTGAAATAAATCAAGTTTTTCAAAATATTCTAATTTACTGGCTTTTACCTGTATATATATATATATATATATATATATATATATATCCCCGCGACCCCGAAGGGAATAGGCTGTAGAAAATGGATGGATGGATGGATGGATGGATGGATATATATATATATATATATATATATATATATATATATATATATATATATATATATATAAGAAATAATTGACTTTCAGTGAATTGTAGCTATATATATATATATATATATATATATATATATATATATATATATATATATATATATATATATATATATATATATAAATAAAATAAATACTTGAATTTCAGTGTTCATTTATTTACACATATACACACACATAACACTCATCTACTCATTGTTGAGTTAAGGGTTGAATTGTCCATCCTTGTTCTATTCTGTCACTATCTTTCTAACCATGCTGAACACCCTCTCTGATTATGCGTTGCTGTGTGGCACGCACAAAAGTGTTTTCATCAAATGCACTAGATGGCAGTATTGTCCTGTTTAAGAGTGTCACAACATTGCTGTTTACGGCAGACGGACTGTTTTACTGTAGACGTTCTTTATATTGTGGGAAAGCGGACTCAGGTCCGCATGGAGCTGGAGGGGGCGTGGCCTCCAGCTCCGCCTGAATTTCGGGAGATTTTCGGGAGAAAACTTGTCCCGGGAGGTTTTCGGGAGAGGCGCTGAATTTCGGGAGTCTCCCGGAAAATCCGGGAGGGTTGGCAAGTATGCATAATTATGACTTTTCATCTCATAATTTTGACTTTTTATCTCATAATTTTAACTTTTTATCTCATAATTATGGCTTTTTATCTCATAATTTTGATTTTTTTTTTTATCTCATAATTATGACTTTTTACCTCATAATTTTGACTTTTTATCTCATAATTAAAACTTACCATTGGAGTATATTTCTTTTGAGTGGCGGAACGGGCTTCCATAGCAATCTGACTTCAGTTAGCATGTAACTTTTCCAAGTCTGGAATGTCCAACGCTGCAGTTGTCTTGAATGCAACATTTGTCTTCTTGAATGTTGATTTCAGTCTCGTTAGCATTCATGCTAATAGCTTCCTTTGACTCGGCACAGGTGACCTCGGAGGACAACGTCCACTTTGAAGCCATCATTGAGGCCATCAAAAGAGTGAGCAGATACGGTACGTCTCCTTCTCCTCTCCTCCCTTCTGTTCGCGCTTTCCTTTCAAAACTTGTTCTTTTATCCTCAGAGGATTTAGCCCGGGTGGCGCCCTTCGCGCCGCGAGGTCTGCTGCCCAACTCCACGGACAAGTATTTCATCTACAACGGCTCGCTGACCACGCCGCCTTGCAGCGAGACTGTGGAGTGGGTGGTCTTCAAGAACACCGTGGCCATCTCCGCCGACCAGGTGAGGGAGGGGCCCACCTTGGCTGCGTCACGCACTGGCTAGCATTGAAGCCAACAAGCTTGTGGTGGTTGTCAAACTTTTGTCACCAAGTAACACCTCAGAAAACACTCGGCTCCCCGAGGACCTCCTTAATGATCAACGTTAAAATGCAGTAGCGTAGTAGGCGTAAGTAGTCATTAAAAACAAGGCAGAGGTTTTATGTGACAACTATATTCAATATTTGGCCACATTACACACAGTTTGAACAGTAACACTGTGTTTGAGTATAAGAAAATAAATACATTTAGATTCAAGCATCCTTGCCAACAATCCCGAATTTCCCGGGAGACTCCCGAAATTCAGCGCCTCTCCCGAAAACCTCCCGGGACAAATATTCTCCCGAAAATCTCCCGATTTTCAGCCGGAGCTGGAGGCCACGCCCCCTCCAGCTTCATGCGGACCTGAGTGAGGACAGCCTTTTTTCACGTCCGCTTTCCCACGATATAAACAGCGTGCCTGCCCAATCACGTTATTCCATACGAGGCGTCCGGCATACCGGCGATGAGCATAGTGCAGACGGAGAAGATCTTCTCGGCGTCCGTGTTGGCGCACACGTTGCCAAAGCCGACGCTTGTCAGGCTGCTGAGGGTGAAGTAGAGGGCGGCGATATACGAGCTGCGCACCGACGGTCCGCCGACCGTGTTGTTGACGTAGGGCATCTCCAGGCGTTTGCCCAGCTCATGGAGCCATCCTTGGGGAAGAGACGGGAGGACAACAGGGTGACAAGAACTAAATCATCCAGACTAGAGATAAATTGTATTATTATGTTTATCTTACCTAAAAATAGATATATTTATTAATTAAAAATAAATAAATAAATTTTTACTATATTTTGCTAAAAACATCAAAATTTATTTTATTTTTATTTGTATTTTTTCTGACTCCTTATTACATCCAGCCATAGAATTATACATTAAAATAAACATATTTGAAATAATTAATTTTAAATTATCATAATAATTCATTTAAAATGACCATATTTAATTATTAAAATAATTGCTTGTTTATCAACAACTTTAGCATTTTATTTATTACATTTTGAAGCTCTCAGAAGCCAAGTTATGTTATATTCCTTAAGATTTATTTATGCAAGTTTGAAGTATCAATGATCTGAACACAGTTTTGTTTGCATATTTTCAGGATGTAGAGATATATATATATATATATGAAATACTTGACTTGGTGAATTCTAGCTGTAAATATACTCCTCCCCTCTTAACCACGCCCCCCCTTACCCACCTCCCGAAATCGGAGGTCTCAAGGTTGGCAAGTATGGATTAAAGATTTAGTTTTAGATTGAACATTTAGATTTAGCTTTAGATTCAACATTGTATCTAGATTCGACATTTAGATTCAACATTTAAATTTTTTATTTAACATTTAGGTAGACATTTTACATTTAGATATAGACTCAACATTTAATATTTTGATTTTAAATTTGGATTTAGATTTCACATTTAGATTTTACATTTACCATTTATAATTGAAATTTAGACATAACAAAACTATTTAACATTTAAATGTACTGTAGATTCAACATTTAGATTTAATTCAACATTTCGATTCAACATATGGAATTAGATTCAAGATTCAGATTTAGATTGAACATTTAGATTTAGCTTTAGATTCAACATTTAGATTCCAACATTTTCTTTGAACATTTAGATGTAAGACTTAGACACCATGTTTCCACAAAGGGGGATGTGGGTAATTGTTTTTAAAGTCAGTCAAGCACTTGTGTTGCATTTTTGTGCGAATAAAAATCGCTTTATCAATAAAGTTTGATCGATTGAGTGCAGTCAGCGGTTCAACTTTTCCACCTTTCTTCTAAAAGTCTAAATGACAACAAGTCTGGACTGGTCGCCGTTCCTGACGGTTATACATTTTCCGTGAAGGCGTCAGTAACGTGTGCGTGTGTTGTGTAACCATACAGTGACTTTCCTGGGTAGGTGTGGCATCATGTGACTTCCTGTTTACAGCTCCGTCATTAGATGATTGACAGCTGAGGAAGGAGACGTCTGCCTAGTATACAAACCCCAAAACCAGTGAAGTTGGCACGTTGTGTAAATGGTAAATAAAAACAGAATACAATGATTTGCAAATCCTTTTCAACTTATATTCAATTGAATAGACAGCAAAGACAAGACACTTAACGTTTGAACTGGTAAACTTAATTTTTTGCAAATATTAGCTCATTTGGAATTTAATGCCTGCAACATGTTTCAAAAAAGCTGGCACAAGTGGCAAAAAAGACTGATAAAGTTGAGGAATGCTCATCAAACACTTATTTGGAACATCCCACAGGTGAACAGGCTAATTGGGAACAGGTGGGTGCCATGATTGGGTATAAAAGCAGCTTCCATGAAATGCTCAGTCATTCACAAACAAGGATGGGGCGAGGGTCACCACTTTGTCAACAAATGCCTGAGCAAATTGTCCAACAGTTTAAGAACAACATTTCTCAACCAGCTATTGCAAGGAATTTAGGGATTTCACCACCTACTAGAGATGCGCAGATAGGCAATTATTTCATCCGCAACCGCATCAGAAAGTCGTCAACCATCCGCAATCCACCCGATCTAACATTTGATCAGAACCGCATCCGCCCGCCATCCGCCCGCACCCGCCCGTTGTTATATATCTAATATAGACGATGCAAGGCATTAGTGAGGTTATAAAGCTTTTGCCTGTTAAAGAAAGGAGACTGATCCAATGCAGCATTCGCGTGCCACGCTGTCACGACCCAGACGCACACCAGTGCGCAATCATATGGGAGCCGCGCTGAGCGCACCTCCAAGCGCGTCTCGCTGCCGGCGACGGCCGGGTATATGGGCCCGACGCTCCAGCGCCATCCATTTTCAGGGCTAGTTGATTCGGCAGGTGGGTTGTTACACACTCCTTAGCGGGTTCCAACTTCCATGGCCACCGTCCTAGCTGCTGTCTATATCAACCAGGGTGACCCCCACCCCTTTCGTGAGCGCACTGCGCGCGGAGTGACCCCTGTTACGCGCCCCCGGCAACAGGGGTGGCGGGCAGGTAAGCTGCGCGGGCGGAGCGCGCGGAGTGACCCCTGTTACGAGCCCCCGGCCACGGGGGTGGCGGGCAGGTAAGCTGCTTACCTGCTGCGCGTGACGCCGGCCGCGGCGAAGGCGGACGAGGCGGGGTGTCGGTGCGGTGGGCGCGGTGGTGACCCTGGACGTGCGTCGGGCCTTTCTCGCGGATCGCCTCAGCTACGGCTCCCGGTGGGGCCCTCTCGGGGGAAGGGGCCTCGGTCCCGGACCCCGGCGAGGTGTCGGGGGCCTTCTCCGCTCCGTAAAAGTGTCCATCTCTTTTTTGTTTTTCTTCTGTTGTGGCATATGCAGCAGGTGCCTGCTCGTTTTTCGTATGTGGGTAACAACATTTAACTATGTATATATATTTCCGAATTGGTTTAACTGCCACCCGCCTGAATCTATTTAAAATCTAATTTTTTTAAATTTCAATCGCCCGACCCGACCCGACCCGACCTGCTGATAAAATCTAATTTTTTCAAATTTCATCCGCCCGATTCGCGGATAATCCGCAGACGCCGCGGTTGTGCCCGCAAACCGCGCATCTCTACCACCTACGGTCCGTAATATCATCAAAAGGTTCAGAGAATCTGGAGAAATCACTGCACGTAAGCAGAAAGACTGTGACCTTTGATCCCTCAGGCAGTACTGCATCAAATAGCGACATCAGTGTGTAAAGGATATCACCACATGGGCTCAGGAACCCTTCAGAAAACCACTGTCAGTAACTACACTTGGTCACTACATCTGTAAGTGCAAGTTAAAACTCTACTATGCAAAGTGAAAGCAATTTATCAACAACACCCAGAAACGCCGCCGGCTTAGCTGGGCACGAGCTCATCTAAGATGGACTGATGCAAAGTGTAAAAATGTTCTGTGGTCTGACGAGTTCACATTTCAAATTCTTTTTGGAAACTGTGGACGTCGTGT